>NC_045436.1:171439838-171573236 GCF_002776525.5 Piliocolobus tephrosceles | reverse complement strand
TGAGGAGTGCTTTACTTCCAATTATGTGGTCAATTTTGGAATAAGTGCGATGTGGTGCTGAGAAGAATGTATATTCTGTTGATTTGGGGTGGAGAGTTCTATAGATGTCTATTAGGTCCGCTTGGTGCAGAGATGAGTTCAATTCCTGGATATCCTTGTTAACTTTCTGTCTCGTTGATCTGTCTAATGTTGACAGTGGAGTGTTGAAGTCTCCCATTATTATTGTATGGGAGTCTAAGTCTCTTTGTAAGTCTCTAAGGACTTGCTTTATGAATCTGGGTGCTCCTGTATTGGGTGCATATATATTTAGGATAGTTAGCTCTTCCTGTTGAATTGATCCCTTTACCATTATATAATGGCCTTCTTTGTCTCTTTTGATCTTTGATGGCTTGAAGTCTGTTTTGTCAGAGGCTAGTATTGCAACCCCTGCTTTTTTTTGTTCTCCATTTGCTTGGTGGAATTTCCTCCATCCCTTTATTTTGAGCCTATGTATGTCTCTGCATGTGAGATGGGTCTCCTGAATACAGCAGACTGATGGGTCTTGACTCTTTATCCAGTTTGCCAGTCTGTGTCTTTTAATTGGATCATGTAATTCATTTACATTTAAGGTTAATATTGTTATGTGTGAACTTGATCCTGCCATTATGATATTAACTGGTTATTTTCCTTGTTAGTTGATGCAGTTTCTTCCTAGCCTCAATGGTCTTTACATTTTGGCATGTTTTTGCAATGGCTGGTACCGGTTGTTCCTTTCCATGTTTAGTGCTTCCTTCAGGGTCTCTTGTAAGGCAGGCCTGGTGGTGACAAAATCTCTAAGCATTTGCTTGTCTGTAAAGGATTTTATTTCTCCTTCACTTATGAAACTTAGTTTGGCTGGATATGAAATTCTGGGTTCAAAATTCTTTTCTTTAAGAATGTTAAATATTGGCCCCCACTCTCTTCTGGCTTGTAGAGTTTCTGCTGAGAGATCTTCTGTTAGTCTGATGGGCTTCCCTTTGTGGGTAACCCGACTTTTCTCTCTGGCTGCCCTTAAGATATTTTCCTTCATTTCAACTTTGGTGAATCTGGCAATTATGTGTCTTGGAGTTGTTCTTCTCGAGGAGTATCTTTGTGGCGTTCTCTGTATTTCCTGAATTTGAATGTTGGCCTGCCCTACTAGGTTGAGGAAGTTCTCCTGGATGATATCCTGAAGAGTGTTTTCCAACTTGGTTCCATTTTCCCCCTCACTTTCAGGCACCCCAGTCAGACGTAGATTTAGTCTTTTTACATAATCCCATACTTCTTGCAGGCTTTGTTCATTTCATTTTCTTCTTTTTTCGTTTGGTTTCTCTTCTCGCTTCATTTCATTCATTTGATCCTCAATCGCTGATACTCTTTCTTCCAGTTGATCGAGTCGGTTACTGAAGCTTGTGCATTTGTCACGTATTTCTCGTGTCATGGTTTTCATCTCTGTCGTTTTGTTTATGACCTTCTCTGCATTAATTATTCTAGCTATCAATTCTTCCACTCTTTTTTCAAGATTTTTAGTTTCTTTGTGCTGGGTACGTAATTCCTCCTTTAGCTCTGAGAAGTTTGATGGACTGAAGCCTTCTTCTCTCATCTCGTCAAAGTCATTCTCTGACCAGCTTTGATCCATTGCTGGCAATGAGCTGCGCTCCTTTGCATGGGGAGATGCGCTCTTATTTTTTGAATTTCCAGCTTTTCTGCCCTGCTTCTTCCCCATCTTTGTGGTTTTATCTGCCTCTGGTCTTTGATGATGGTGATGTACTGATGGGGTTTTGGTATAGGTGTCCTTCCTGTTTGATAGTTTTCCTTCTAAAAGTCAGGATCCTCAGCTGTAGGTCTGTTGGAGATTGCTTGAGGTCCACTCCAGACCCTGTTTGCCTGGGTATCAGCAGCAGAGGTTGCAGAAGATAGAATATTGCTGACCAGCAAGTGTACCTGTCTGATTCTTACTTTGGAAGCTTTCTCTCAGGGGTGTACTCCACCCTGCGAGGTGTGGGGTGTCAGACTGCCCCTAGTGGTGGATGTCTCCCAGTTAGGCTACTCAGGGGTCAGGGACCCACTTGAGCAGGCAGTCTGTCCCTTCTCAGATCTCAACCTCCGTGTTGGGAGATCCACTGCTCTCTTCAAAGCTGTCAGACAGAGTCATTTGTGTCTGCAGAGGTTTCTGCAGCTTTTTTGTTGTTGTTGTTTAGCTGTGCCCTGTCCCCAGAGGTGGATTCTACAGAGACAGGCAGGTTTCCTTGAGCTGCTGTGAGCTCCACCCAGTTCGAGCTTCCCAGTGGCGGCTTTGTTTACCTACTTAAGCCTCAGCGATGGCGGGCGCCCCTCCCCCAGCCTCACTGCTGCCTTGCAGTTAGATCACAGACTGCTCTGCTAGCAATGAGGGAGGCTCCTTGGGCGTGGGACCCTCCCGGCCACGTGTGGGATATATTCTCCTGGTGTGCCGGTGTGCTTATAGCGCAGTATTGGGGTGGGAGTTACCCGATTTTCCAGGTGTTGTGTGTCTCAGTTCCCCTGGCTAGGAAAAGGGACTCCCTTCCCCCTTGCGCTTCCCAGGTGAGGCGATGCCTCGCCCTGCTTTCGCTCTCGCTGGTCGGGCTGCAGCAGCTGACCAGCACCGATTGTCCGGCACTCCCGAGTGAGATGACCCCAGTACCTTAGTTGAAAATGCAGAAATCACCGGTCGTCTGTGTCGCTGGTGCTGGGAGTTGGAGACTGGAGGTGTTCCTATTTGGCCATCTTGCTCCGCCCCTGAAGAGATTCTTTATGCAGTGATAATGAACTTGAGGATGTCTTTTAAGTGAAAAAAACACAAATAAAGAATAGTATGTATGTATCTTACACTACCATTCAGCATATTGGTAAAAATTATGGGGAAAGGAAATACAGATTTGTTTTATATGTATAAAATCCCTAAGAAATAATAAAGTTATAAAAATTTGTCAGCATTGACTGCCTTCATATGACTATCTCTTTTCAATGTTGAAATATGTGAATAATAACAAACAAATAATTAAATTTGTTCAGACAGATGAATCTTCATTAAACTTATCCTCATGTGTTGACTAGATTTTCTTCTCTCCTTGTCTTTTTTTGTTCCTTCCTTCATTTCTTCTCTCACTTTTCTTATTCTTTCTTTTATTCCTTGATTTTCTTCATCTTCTTTTTTCCTCATATCCCTTTTCCACACTCCTTGCTCTTTTATTTCTCTTCATTTCTTTCTACCTTTGTAACTGGTGGGTCATGAGGCGTTGTAAAGAGTAGGGTTTTTTTTTTTTAGAAGCTTTGCTGGGGCCCAGAACACTTGTCCTTCAAGGGTGCATCCACTGGAAGCTTATAGCCTCCCTCTTCTCCAGATGATCACCATTTCTCCAGCACTACCTTGCTCTACTTTCTCCTTTAACAGTGTATCATACACTAAGGGACAGAGATCAATGGGATATCGACATTGACCTTAGTCAAGACATTATATGACAGTGTGTGTAAGGAAAGTCCAGGATAGGAGATGTGAGCTTGCAGAACTTATAAAAGCAACAGTGAAAAATCCAATAATGGGCAAGTACAAGAGAAGCAGCCATGAACACTGTTTGTAAGCATCAGAAAAGTCTTTACAGAAGAGACAATTTTTTCTTTTGATATTTAAGAATGATTAAATGTAGATATGAAGAAAAAAAATCCCAGAAAGGGCCTAGCATACGTGAAGGCATAAATAATTATAATATAACTGTGTTTGGTGGAAATGTTTAAGTTTTTACGTATGGCTGAAACCGACGGTTGGTAGTGTGAGGAAGGGGCTTATAATGTTGGTGATGGGACTATAAAGTCAAGAAAATAAAATTGGGCCCTAAAGAGTATTACGGTTAATCAAACGTGTATTGTGATAATCTTATATATCAACTTGACTGGGCCAGGAGATGCCCAGATAGCTATTTCTGGGTGTGTCACTGAGGGTATTTCTAGAAGAGATTAGCATTTGAGTTGGTAGATTAAGCAAACCACATGGCCCTTCTCAATGAGTAAGCATCATTCAGTCTGTTGAGGGCTGAATAAAATATAAAGGTGGAGAAATATATTAACTCTGCCTGACTACCTGAGCCAGAACATTCATCTTCTCCTGGCCTCTGCATTCCTAGTTTTCAGGCCTTCTGATCTAGACTGGAATGCATACCATAATTTCTGTGGCTCTCAGGACTTTAAGCTACACCCCCAGGCTTCTTGAGTCTGCAGCTTGCAGGGAGCAGAGAGTGGAACTTCTCAGCCACCATAATCATCACACGGGCCAATCCGTTATAAGAAATTTCCTCATCTATATAAGAAGATATATATGTGTGTTTGTGTATGCATAAATGTGTGTGTGTGTGTGTGTATGTAATTCATTTTGTTTCTCTGGAGAAAACTAATATATGTATAATGCTAAAAAAATTCGTATTTTATTCTGAAGGTTGAATAAATGGAGTCATTAAAATCTCCACCAATGTCTCTCAACCATGAAAAATATGTAAGATCACATATTACAAGTCACCATGTTAGTCTTTCCCCACTCCTAATTTGGGGAAACCCCCCAAGTTTACATTTTTAAGGGAGGACATGTATTACTCTGTTCTCACTGTGCTATGAAGAAATACCCAAGGCTAGATAATTTATAAAGGAAAGAGATGTAATTGACTCACAGTTCTGCATTGCTGGGGAGGCCTCAGGAAACTTACAATCTAAGGCAAAGGAGAAGCAAGCACCTTCTTCAAAGGGTGGCAGGATGGAGTGAGTGCAAGCAGGGGAAATGCCAAGATGGCTGAATAGGAACACCTCCAGTCTACAGCTCCCAGCGTGAGCAATGCAGAAGATGGGTGATTTCTGCATTTCCAATTGAGGTACCAGGTTCATCTCACTGGGGTGTGTCAGATAGTGGGTGCAGGACAGTGGGTGCAGCCCACCGAGCGAGAGCCAAAGTAGGGGGAGGCACTGCCTCACATGGGAAGTGCAAGAGGTCAGGGAATTCCCTTTCCTAGCAAAGGGAAGCTGTGACAGATGGCACCTGGAAAATCGAGTCACTCCCACCCTAATACTGTGCTTTTCCAACAGTCTTAGCAAATGGCACAACAGGAGATTATATCCTGCACCAGCTCGGAAGGTCCCACACCGGCAGAGCCTCACTCATTGCTAGCACGGCAGTCTGAGATCTAACTGCAAGGCCGCAGCGAGGCTAGGGGAGGGGCACCTGCCATTGCTGAGGCTTGAGTAGGCAAACAAAGCAGCCAGGAAGCTCAAACAGGGTGGAGCCCACCACAGCTCAAGGAGGCCTGACTGCCTCTGTAGACTCCACCTCTGGGGGCAGGGCACAGCTGAACAAAAGGCAGCAGAAACCTCTGCAGACTTAAATGTCCCTGTCTGACAGCTTTGAAGAGAACAGTGGTTCTCCCAGCATGGAATTTGAGATCTGAGAACGGACAGACTGCCTCCTCAAGTGAGTCCCTGACTCCCAAGTAACCTAACTAGGAGGCACCCCCCAGTAGGGGCAGACTGACACCTCACACAGCTGGGTACACCTCTGAGATGAAGCTTCTAGAGGAATGATCAGCCAGCAACATTTGCTGTTCAGCAATATTCACTCTTCTGCAGCCTCTGCTGCTAATACCCAGGCAAATAGGGTCCAGAGTGAACCTCCAGCAAACTCCAACAGACCTGCAGCTGAGGGTCCTGACTGTTAGAAGGAAAACTAACAACAGAAAGGACATCCACACCAAAATCCCATCTGTACGTCACCATCATCAAAGACCAAAGGTAGATAAAACCACAAAGATGAAGAAAAAGCAGAGCAGAAAAGCTGAAAATTCTAAAAATCAGAGCGCCTCTCCCCCGCAAAGGAATGCAGCTTCTCCCCAGCACCTGAACAAAGCTGGACAGAAAATGACTTCAATGAGTTGAGAGAAGAAGGCTTCAGATGATCAAACTTCTCCGAGCTAAAGGAGGAAGTTCAAACCCATCGCAAAGAAGCTAAAAACCTTGAAAAAAGATTTGACAAATGGCTAACTAGAATAACCAGTGTAGCGAAGTCCTTAAATGACATGATGGAGCTGAAAACCACAGCACGAAGCACGAGAACTATGTGATGAATGCACAAGCTTCAGTAGCCAATTTGATCAACTGGAAGAAAGAGTATGAGTGATTGACGATCAAATGAATGAAATGAAGCGAGACGAGAAGTGTAGAGAAAAAAGAGTAAAAAGAAATGAACAATGCCTCCAAGAAATATGGGATTATGTGAAAAGACCAAATCTGCATCTGATTGGTTACCTGAAAGTGATGGGGAGAATGGAACCAAGTTGGAAAACACTCTGCAGGATATTATCCAGGAGAACTTCCCCAACCTAGCAAGGCAGGCCAACATTCAAATTCAGGAAATACAGAGAACGCCACAAAGATACTCCTTGAGAAGAGCAACTCCAAGACATATAATTGTCAGATTCACCAAAGTTAAAATCAAGGAAAAAATCTTAACGGCAGCCAGAGAGAAAGGTCGGGTTACCCACAAAGGGAAGCCCATCAGACTGACAGCAGATCTCTCGGCAGAAACTCTACGAGCCAGAAGAGAGTGGGGGCCAATATCCAATATTCATAAAGAAAAGAATTTTCAATCCAAAATTTCATATCCAGCCAAACTAAGCTTCATAAGTGAAGGAGAAATAAAATCCTTTACAGACAAGCAAATGCTGAGAGATTTTGTCACCATCAGGCCTGCCCTACAAGAGCTCCTAAAGGAAGCCCTAAACATGGAAATGAACAGTCAGATGTTTATAAAACCATCAGATCTCTTGAGAACTCACTCGCTATAACGAGAACAGCATGGTGTAAACCACCCCCATGATCCGATTACCTCCATCTAGTCCCGCCCTTGACACATGTGGATTGTGGGGATTATAATTCGTGATGAAATTTGGGTGGGGACATGACACAGAGTCAAACCATATCATTATGTATTTGGAGCAAAGTCATGGAAGATACATGGGAATTAGTTGTTTTCACTCTTGTAACCTCACTGGATGATCATAGATGAGTATGTATTTATGGTACAGAAGATGAAATAGGAAACTTGTTCTAAAAAAAGACTTGAAAATCAATATAATGATTTCCCTTTATATTTGAAATATTCACATATATCTGCATGTGTAAGCTGAGATAATGTACAGACATTAAACTTTCTCATTAGAGGGGTAAAGAGATGGGGAAAAAAATCAACAAGTTTTAAATTGCAAGTCACAGTTACAGTAAAACACTTACGATCACACACAAATCAGAGAAGAGAATTATGTTCCTAGATTCAGAAAAGCTTAGTAAACTCATTGAATTTTAAAAATTATCCCCACAAGAAATTTGTTGTTTGCATGTTTTTGTTTTTGTTTTCTCCCTCAGCAAATTGAAGATACTAGCCTTAGGGCAGAATGAAAATTTAGCAGAGAAAATGTCCAAGTCTATCACTCCCTAGCTTTTGTTTGATATTGTTAAGAAATCCTGTATCTTCATTTCAGCTTGCCTCAGGAGAAATGATAAGCCCTCCAGAGACAAATTCCATTTCTCCATACATCTCTGATAAAAGAAGTTTAGAAATTTTTTAGGACTTGAGCTGCTTTAATTCTCAAATGGAGTGAGGCACCTAGAATCAATGCCCTACCTCCCTGACTATCCCATTCTTGATTTTCTTGCTTCATTTTAGATAGCTCTCAAATTTAGAGAATATTACACAAGATCTACTTTAAAAAGTATAACTTTTAATTGCCTTTTGATTCATTAAAGATAACTTGGGTGTTTCAGTGCTAAGGGATACTAGTGGCATTAATTCAACTCTTTCAGCTTTCAGAGTTGGAAACGGATAATATTATGAGTTCTGAGAATGAGCACTGGATCATGAATGAGGAGAACTGGGTTTTACTATTAGCAGTGCAGTTTATTATCTGCATGATATTGATAAGTTATTTTCCCTTTCTGGACCTCAGTTGCCTTACACATAAAATTTGTGTGCTGCTTTAGAGATTCTTTATAATCTTTTTCTGTGCTGCTATTCTATCTCCCTGTCTCTTTCTCTCTCTGTGTGTGTGAATGTATATATATATATGTATGTATGTATATATACTTTGAGAAAATACATCTAAAAATACATATATACTTATTTAATAAATATATTAAAAGTATATATACATAAATACTTATTAAATAAGTGTGTGTGTATATACATATACACTTACAGACACACACACTTCTCTATGCCAAGGTGGCTTGAGTTAGGCTCTGTAGTGTTATATCCTCTGATCTCTGCCTTCTAGGCTATCATATATGAATGAAAATTATATTTGGAATCAAATAATTCTCTAAAATTTTATTTTAGAAATGTGTGGAATTATCTGTAGCAAGAAATTAATGCTTATAACAGATTAATAAGGAAGACTGTGACTCTCAAAACTTTAGAACTACTAGTTTAATTGGTTATTGAATATTGGTTGGTTATTGAATAATTTGGTATTCATATAATTGAGTCAAATAGTTAAGATATTTCTGTCATGGATATTGCACTTTAGGAGAGAAATAGACAACAAACATTAACAAACAAATACAGAAGCAAGCTAAATTCAAATGGGGACAAGTGATCTAAAAAGTAAAGTAAAATAGGATGATGTGTTATAGAGTGATGGGAAAATAGAGCTTTTAGATTCAATAATCAAGAATGAGCCTATGGGAAAGTGATGACAGCAACATAGGGGAATAGAAAGCCCTGAATTCTTCTTCCTCACCACAGATATACCAATTCAGCCACAATTAACAGACAGATTCCTTTTGTGAGAAATCAGAAACTAATGGAAGAGCTTGTGCACTTCAGGAGAACACACAACCAGACTCAATGGAACAGGTGGGGAGATCTGGAGCTTCCTCTCTCCAGATATCCTGCTCCCGGGACAGTGTCATACAATCAGAAAGAAACTCCAATCTGCCAGTTTTACCCAGAGGGAGAGAAGGGGCTGATTCATACATTCAGAACGCATATTTTCCAAGGGATATGTCAAAAGACTGACTTTGTGTCTTACTAGTCTTGGAGTTCTGATGGATATGGCACAGGCTAGAATGGAGGCAGCAGGTTGGGCTGGTCCCTTGTACTCAGCACACAGTGGGCAAAATGAAACCCTCGGTGGAAATATAGACTGATAGAACAGAATAGAGTCTAGAAATAGATGAGCACATGTAAGGTCAACTGATCTTCCACAAGGATACCAGGAATACACTATGAGGAAAGGGTAGTCTACTCGATGAATAATGTTGAGAGAACTGAGCATACACATGCAAAAGAATGAAATTGGACTCTTGCCTTACACTGTATGCAAATATAAACTCGAGCTGGATTAAAGACTTAAAGGTAAGACCTGAAACCATAAAACTCCTAGAAGAAAACTTAGGGGAAAAGCTTCATGACATTGATCTTGGCAATGATTTCATGGAAATTACACCAAAATCATAAACAATAAAAAGAAAATAAATGAATGGGACTACATCAAACTAAGAAGCTTCTGTACAACAAAGAAAAAAAATCAGCATGATGAAAAGGCAACTAACAATAGAATGGCAGAATGTATTTGCAAACCATATATCTGACAAAGGGTTAAGCTCCAAAATATATCTGGAATTCCTGCAACTCAACAGTAAAATAAGTCTCAAGAAATAACAACAACAACAAAAACCTGTTAATCTAATTAAAACTGAGTTAAAGGCTTAAATAAACATTTTTCCAAAGAGTACATATAAATGTACAACAGGTACATGAAAAAATGCTCAACGTCTCAAATTATCAGGGAAATGCAAATCAAAATCATAGCGAAACATTGCCTTATGCCTGTCAAGATGGCTATCTTAAAGAAAAAGTGTTGATAAGTATATGGGTAAACTGGAGCCCTTGCATATTTTTGGTGGGAATGCAAAATGGTGCAATCACTGTGGGAAACAATATGGAGGTTTCTTAAAAATTTAAAACAAAACTACCAAGTGATCTAACAATCCAATTGTTTGGTATTTATCTAGAGTAATTGAAATCAGGATATCAAAGAAGTATTCATATTCCTAAGTCCATTACAATACCTAAGATGTGGAAATAATCAACATGTCTATTAATTAATGGATAAATAAAAGGTGGTATGTACATACATTGTGTGTGTGCTTATACACAGACATACACTATTCCATTTCAGCAGATTGGAAACAATAAAAGTGCTCATCAGTGAGATATTGCTTAAATCACTTGGAATGGAATAAAATACAACGGAATACTACTTAGCTTTCAAAAGAAGGAAATTCTGTAATATGTGATAATATGAATGAATCTTGATGACACTATGCTAAGTGAAATAAGCCAGTCACAAAAGGACAAATACTACATAATTCCACTCATATGAAGTACTTAAAATAGTCATTATAGAATCAAAGAATGCAATAGGGTTGCCAGGGGCTGGAGGAAGGGAAAATGTATTATTACTAATCAATAGGCATAAAGTTTCAGTCAATCAAGGTAAATACACTCTAGAGATCTATTGTATAACATTGTACCTATTGTCAATAATAATGTATTCCACACTTAAAAAACTTTAAGAGGGTAGATCTCATGTTAAGTGTTCCTACCACAATAAAAGAAAAAAGAATGGCTCTATGAAGAGGTGGGCTTTGAGTTCAGACACTGAGTTCAGAATGTCACAAGTGAGCTAGCCATGAGGCAGCACCGGGGTAGAGCCTTTCACAAAAGGAAACAGAATATGCAAAGACTCCAAGAAGGATCAAGCTGCGCTTATTCCAGGAATTAAAAAATAAATAAATAAATAGGAGAAGGAAGAAGAAGAGGACAATGAGGCAGCAGAAGAGGCCATGGAAAAGATGGGAGAAAAAGGCCTGTGTGGTCAGGACAGAGTGAGAAGAGGAAGTGAGATAAGGTTAGGCACAGTCATTAAGTGGAGCCAGATAGGACATAATAAAACGTTTAAAGTTTTTTTTCAGTCATGACAGAAAGCCATGAACTGTTCTTAGATGGAAGCAGGGCTTGGCTCGATTTACTTTTTAATTTTTTTTTAATTTTTTGTTTGTTTTTTGAGATGCAGTCTTGCTCCGTTGCCCAGACTGGAGTGCAGTGGCACAATCTAGGCTCACTGCAACCTCCGCCTCCCAGGTTCAAGCAATTCTCCTGCCTCAGCTTCCCCCGTAGCTGGGATTACAGGCACGTGTCACCATGCCTGGCCAATTTTTGTGATTTTAGTAGAGACGGGGTTTCTCCATGTTGGCCAGGCTAGTCTTGAACTCCCGACCTTGTGATCCACCCACTTCGGCCCCCCGAAGTGCTGGAATTACAGGTGTGAAACACAGTGCCTGGCCGATTTACCTTTCATAATGACCACTGGACTGCCGTGTGGCAAAGGGAATGTAGTAGAAAGATGGGAGGACAGCACGGAGAAAAATGCCATCGCTTAGGTGAGAGTGATTGAGACAAGAGTGTCTGGAGTGGAGATAGAGTGGAGTGAACTGATTTTACAAAAAGTTTTCTGTTAGACTCACTTGGATTCACTGACGGACTGGATGTGACAGCATGTGGATGAGGAAAGAGAGGGTAATTCTAGGACAATTCTTAGAGTAACAGGATCAACTCCTGTATGTAGCAGAACTTAAGAGAACACTGTTGTGTTGAACACAGTTGGGGAAGTATGGTCAAAAGGTACTAAGGCTATTCATAACCCAGAGATCAATGAGTACAGAGCAACAATAATAATAAGCAGCTTTTATTGAATAAGTATTATTACCTATTATTATGCCAATGTTACAAATTAGGAAAATAAATGAGGCTAAATGTGGTTAAATATTTTGTCCAAGGTCGCACGGTGAGACAGTATATTCTGCTTCTAGGAAGTGTTCATAAAATGGTGGCTGTTTATTTTTGCCATAATAATTACAAAGTTAGTAGGGACTATACCACAGGATTAGGTGAGGACACCCAAATAACCAGGCATCAGCTGAGCTCCACGGTCCTTTAAGAGAAAGCAGGATAGGCTCAAATGCTGTTGTTTTGTCTCCTGAAATCTATGCCATCCTCAAGATTCTGCAAGTCCCAAAGCCCATGTTTGCTCACTACTCATTGCCACTTCTCCCGTGGATTCCTTATTATTCTTTCTGTCTCTCTTCTCTGATCTATTGCCCCTCTTTGTTCCAGTCTGCCTCAGTCACAGACCACTACTCCTTTACTCCTTTGCCTAGATTTCCCCCCACACACAATTCACAGAAGGCATTAATACAGAGGAGAATTTCACAAGAGATTTGGATGCAGTGGCAGATGAGAGGTAAAAGGAAAGAATGCATAACTCATAATTGAATGTCACATATGAAGTAGTCCTGCTATTTAAAAATGCCCTTGATTACACCTGCCATAGGTAAGTCTCAATTCCCACTTTCTTTTATAATTTTTTTTTTTTATCCCCTGGCTTTAAACATTCACCTTCATCTCTCTCTAGACCACTGCACCTCCTTTCTTATTGGACACCTCTTTAATACCAGGAGTCTTCTATAGCTCTGATACAGGACACTTTAATGATCTCTGTGTCACTGTGGCACATTTTGACTTTGTCTCCAAACATGTCTATTATGGTGAGCTCTTGTGTAAGAGAGATTTTTGTTTTCCTCCTGAAACCAGTTTTGAACATTATGCGTTTGTTCCCTCTCATATCTCCTCTCACTGGTTTTGCCTTCTTCTTTCCTCATTTACTATCTGTTTTTATTATATACAAACACAAATACATATTTTCTTGGAAAAAAATTGAATCTGTCCTTTGATAATCACCTTGAGATTGTATTTTTATTGCTCCTACTATTCTATCCAGAAGGCTGAGCTTTGATGTCTGTGACTGAAGGTAAGACTTCAGCCTTCATTGAGTCAGTGTAAAAATAGACTTATAAAAGTTACACATCTTCTTTGTGAGCTGCAACCCTGCCAAGTCAATGTGAATCACCTGCCAAATTTAATATGTCAGGTTGGGACATGTCTGTCCTTTGCTTTTATGTTGTTTCCAGTAAGGCTAACAGTTTCATTATATTTATAAAGTTGTGTACATATTATAAGTACATGCCAGTCTTTACCCTACTCACCTTCAACTTTGGCCTTCCCACTTGCCAGTCTTTTCATTTCTCGGAAACCAGATAAGTCTTCCTCAGTCACAACTATGATTTTCCCGCTTCCAAATTAAGAACTTTTCATAATTCACCTACTGAACATGGAGCCTGCAGACTTGACATCACATCTTGGCTCCTTGACCCAGAATCTATGTGAACTTGGGCAAGTTACTTACATCATCAAGTTTAGTGCCAATCTCTGTAAAATGGGTATGTTTCTTATCTCACAGGCTAATCATTAAGATTTATTTGGAAGTGTGTGAAAGAGTTTGTAAACTCCAATACGTGATTTGATATAAGTTGCAAATCTCCTCATACGATGAAACTTAATCTTTTAGTCTGTTCTTTTTTTAGATGGAGGTTTGCTCTGTCTCCAGGCTGGAGTGCAGTGGCGCTATCTCAGCTCACTGCAACCCTCCCCTCCCGAGTTTAAGCGATATGGATCCTGTCATTCATAAACCATATGATCTTGAAAGAGTTGTCCCACCTTATTGAGTATCAGTCTCAATGCCAACAGAATGATTACTCTTATAAACATACCTATCACCTGTGTTCATCTAAAAATTATACAAAATAATTATAAATAATAAAAATTTAGCAAAGGACAAAGTTAAGCTTTGCATTTTTGTAGAGGTTTCAGCGTGCCTAGCAAAGTCTTGAATATATAAAAACAGATCCAAAGGAGAATTCACTTCTTTTCTTGCTAAGCCACTGTTATATTCTCACTTTCTGCAAATAGTCTCAATTTCTTAATGGTAGAAACAACTATGATGTTTTTCACTCTTTCCTCTCCTTCACAGCCTGTCAGTAACCAAGCCCTGTTGATTCTACTGATTAAATAGCTTTGAAATCCTCCCACTCTCTGCTGCAGCCTTTTTTAATTTAGATTTTCTAATTTTATTTTCTGGAAGATGGCATCAGCCTTCTCTCTAGTCTTTCCAGTTTCAATTTATTTTCATTGTGTTATTCCATCTATCACTTAGTTACCAGAATAGGTATTCTTAAATTGAAATCCAATAGGACTTCATCCTGGCTCTGAGGTGTGCTATACTTTAAACATGACTTTGGAAACAAACTGCCTGAGAACTGCCACTTAGTATCTTTGTGAGCTCAGTGGACTTATCTCTCAGTTCCTCAATTTATTCATGTGGTGACCATGCGTATGTGCCTCTCAGATCTCTGGCTGCAGGGAACATCAAATGAACCTGTGGATTCAGACATTGCCTTCTGGAACACATCACCACATTCATGCTGAGGCCATGCCTCCCTCAGGCATCTCCAGGAAACCACTGAATAACTGCAGAGATCCTAGAACAGACCCCCCTTCCTGGGAATCACAGGACTTCTCTCATAGCTGTCTCTGGCATGAAGATTTCCCATTGACCTTGTGGAACTTCCTCTGCCTGTACTGCAGTTTTAAAGTCTTCCACTCAAGAGTTCTTCCTTTTCTTACTCCTTCATAAAGGATAGACCTGCACTGTGGTCTGACCTGCTCTCCTGGCCTCCGCTGGATCCCACTTCATTATGCCTCACAGGTATTTTCCCTGATAAATCCCTTGCATATCTAACCTTCTCTCAACATTTGCTTCTTGAAGAACCTGGATCAACCCACTTCATCTGTAAAATTGATATAATAATAGTATCTATGTTATAGGACTATAAGAAAGATCAAGCATAATATAGCTATAAAGTGCTTTCAAAAGTTTCCAGTGTCTACTGGGTGCTATAAAATTGTTTGCTGCTATTAGCATCGTTATTAATTTGCTACTCACTCAATATAGCATACACTTGCATGAAGTATAGCATACAGTCACACCTTCATCATTAGCCAGTTTCTTTTTAATATATATAATCCTCTCTGCCAAATACACACACACACACACACACCCCTCTTTTTTCATTCCAACCATGGAAAGTCATAATTACCTTTCAGGGTGCAGCTCTGAAATCATCATCTATGAAACACCTTTTCTAACTCACTTCCCTTTTCTTCCTACAGTCCCATGTATGCCATCCTCCTACAACTTTTATTAACACTAATCTTATTGTGGGGCCACTGATTATTGGTTGCTACTTCCAATGCTTGAGTCCTTCAAGGACTTAGATTTTTATCAAGTTTTTTTTTTTTTTTTTTCGTGTTTGTAGTACTTTGCACAATACCCAGCACATTTTAGAGGCCAATAACATATTTTTTTAAATTACTGAGAAAATGGATGTTTGCACATACGCATTGTATTGATTTAGTAGCAATACAGGAATAAAATGAGCCACAGTATCACTCAAGCTGGAACAGCTGAACTTCCTTTGCTTGAGTAGAATCTATAATACTCAAAACTTCTCAAATTTTTCAGTATCAGCCTGTGACTCAAAGACTAAGGCTTTTGAAATCCAAGTTAAATAGCTGTCCTTGGTTTATGTAGGGAGGCATCACTAATGAAAAATAAATGCTATTCTTCCATAAATCACTTTGTCCTTCTACGAGTTCCTTCGGGCTCTAACAGGCTGTAATTCTAAGCCAACGTCAAACAGAAGCTACTGAAAATTCAACATTACTCTTAGTTTCTTAGTTTTTATCTTCTTCTTTTAATAAATAATTGAATAAAGACAACCTTGAGAAAAAAAAGGACTGAAGGAATACAGTTCCTTGACATCTGTCCAAACCTTGTGCCTCATTTTCATATCCAGCTGATCCTTTTTAGTCTGTGTTTCCACGGACCTGGTTATCTTCTTACTCTAATACTCATACATGAATAATGATAATTATAACAAAACTTTCCATTTGTGTACATTTATTAAACGAATTTTTTGATCACCTGCACTGTTCTAAGCACTGAAGAAACAGTAACAAACAAAACAGTCAAGAATAAAACAAATACACAAAAGCTCACCTGCCTTTATGGAGCTCACATCCTGGTAGAGTGAGATA
This sequence comes from Piliocolobus tephrosceles, assembly GCF_002776525.5. Classification (NCBI taxonomy): domain Eukaryota; kingdom Metazoa; phylum Chordata; class Mammalia; order Primates; family Cercopithecidae; genus Piliocolobus; species Piliocolobus tephrosceles. The sequence continues at coordinate 171,557,131 of NC_045436.1, read as the reverse complement.
GATAACAAATAAATAAATGTGTAAGATGTAATATGGTGATTAGTTTGTGGAGAAAGGTAGGAAAAAAGCACCAAGAGAATATAAAGTCCTCAGGGTCCAGTGAATGTAAACTGTTAAAATAGGGAAAAATAGAGAAATCCTCACTGGGAAGAAGACATTTAAAGAAATACATGATATAGGTGAAAGGATCAAGCAGAAGGTATCTCAGGAATGGCATATCAGACAGAAAACACTGTCTTTGAGATGGAGTATGTCTAGAATATTTCAGGAACATCAAGAAACCAAGGTAGTTGGAACAGGAATCTCTAAAAGAAGAAAGTGGTAGCAGATGAGGCCAGAGAGATAACAGGGAGCTAGGCTTAGGTCATGGTGAGGTTGCTGGATTGTACGCTGTGTGAGATGAAGACACACTAGAGGTCTTTGAATATGTTTTTAGAGATTTCTGTGTACGCATCTTGAATCAAGACCTTTGTATGATACCATGCCCTCGGTAGGAATAACACATAGGGCCAGGAACCAAGAGGTGGAAGCAGGTATGGGCCTCTTACTATAATTCCCAATGACTCATTCAGAGAATTTGAGCTTTTTGTACAAGCAGTGCTATGCTGTGCAATATTACAAGTCCTCATCATCAAAAGGGGAACATTCCCATAAAGGGCCAAAGCAAGGGTTAGATATGGTGCTATGGCTATGCCTGGGAACTTTAGGTTCCTACTGTCTAGGGATCATAGCGGAAAAGAAGACTCATTTTCTAAAGCTAAATTGGAATACGCTTGGTGCCCGTGCAATCCACTAGACCAATGTTGTTGACAAATGTACAGGTACCAAAATTCCGGCCTGAGAAGAGCATAGTAAGAAACTGTGGGGCTCATATTCCTCCAGAGGAGAGGCTGGGCTTTGCCATAGGTAAACCTCCAAGATCAGCATAGGTGGCAGCTACAGGTAAAGGCGATATAGGTTAAGTCATGGAGAATGGAGATAATGAGTTTCATCTGTGGTCCTAAGACTAACTGCATGGTAAGAATTGTAGCTCTTCTCACTAACATTCCTCTTTTAATTTACCTCTCAGGAATGTAGGAGGGGTTATACTCAAATGAATATAAAAATGTGGATGTGAGCAGCACAAGGGATGGACATCAGAAGAAATAGTGATGAACCCCCAAGATGTCCCTCTTGGGGAAAACATACTGCCTTAGCTTCTCGAGGTGCTAAGGTCATAACCTTCAGGTGTCAGAACCTTCAAGTCTTGTCTCAAGAGACCCGTCTTGCTCAAAGTCATCCTCTTCCCAGGGCAATCTGTCAATAATGGCTGGTTGAGATGGGGTCTATGAAGGTCCAGCTATTCTAACCTAAGGAAGGAAAACATTAGAGGCCATTTTATCTCCAGAGCCTCCTGTGGGTTGACTTGAGGTTATAAAGCCGACATCTCAACTCAACGTCTCCCTCTACCTGATCCTATTTTCTTTCCACAGGTGTCGATCAAAAGGGCACTCCATAATAAATATTATTCTTGATGAACTCTGTCTCAGAGTCTACTTCCTAGGGAACCACTGTTACAGGGAAGGAGGTGCCTACTGTCTCACGAATGGCTCTTTTGTCCTGTTGACCACCCAGATTCATTCCAATAGTCAAATCTTAGAGATGCACGGGTGAATTTGGGTTAGAGAAATCTCAATTGGCCCAGCATAAAATAGCGAGAAAATGTGAGACTTCCTGGAGCTAATGTTAGAGGAAGTGAGGAGAGAGAAATATAAGCCAAAGAAGGAGAAACAAATCAGAAAACAGTATTTATACCGTTTTCTAGCACTATATGAGGTAAAGCAAACCACTAGAAGAATTCCAGTGGCATCATGATCTGAAGGACTTTGAGTAACAAGGATGACTGATGTGGGATTTTACCTTGTTTGCCTTATGTGCATTGTTCCTTCATCTTGTTTAACATCCAGTGAAGTCTGCCATTTACAGAGATCTTATATGGTAGCTTTTATAAAAAGGGTCATATCTGAATTGATAAAATACAGAACAGATAGGAAGCTGATCTATTAATGTATCAAATTTATAGGAATCAGGAACTCAGAGTCATTGGTAACCGTGGTAATATGATCTCCAGTGAAGGTGCTGGTATTTAGTCATATTGAAACCTTAAGCAGCATTTGAGTTGTGTCTGTTTACTTGTTTGTTTAATCCTTTAGACAGTGCTTTCTTATGGGTAAGGACAGTGCCCTTGATGCAACAAATTGCTACACTCATAATTAATACTCCTTAAATGTTTGTGTAATAAATGTATATGGGCATGAAGGACTGTATTTAGTTGTACAGATATCTGCCTCCTCATTAAACTATGAACGTTTGTGGATCAGGATCACTAAAATAATTATTATGCAAAGTGCCTAGAACAATGTTTGACTCATAATAAATGAGTTAATTGATGAATAGAATGTCTAAAACTGATACATACCAAAGCAAGGCACAGGTGTCAAGGATCAATTTATTCTCTCAGCTCTATAAAACTAGAGATGGGCCTGGTGAATATAACTTCTTTACTACCTGGCACAATGCTAAGCTTTTAAGTAGAGGGCACTGGAGAGACACTGCAGGAGGAAGAGAATTTCCTGGTTCTGATAAGCTCATTTGGCAGGATCTTGTAGAGCACTTGGCTTATCCAACTCCTGGATCCTGCAGCACCAAAATTTTCCAGTGCTTGGCTCTGACAGCATGTGCAGCTTCTCCATTGCCCAGCTACTGTAATGCATGGTAGCCAACCTCACCCAGTAGCTAGCAACTTCCTGTACAACCATTCTTCTTTTGGTCTGGTTTATAATTGAGTGTCTCCAGTAAGACACCAACCTATGAAGTGTTCTAACAAGTACCGTACAGGGACCATACAGGGAAGTTTTCTAACAAGTTTTGGAGAGTAATAACCAGGAAGTTTCTCTGGCATGGCTTCACAGACAGACTTCTCTGTTATCTAGTGAATGATGGTTGTCCCTTCTATAAGAAGATCTGCATCTCAGCCCTGAGAGGCTACTCCTTTGGGCTCTCTATCTCAAACCTAGGGTCAGCCTGCTGCTTATATCTGCTATTTCTATATATCTTAGACTTCACTCTACTTGTTGATAATCCTTAATTACTCCAATGACCCTTTATAGTTGATGATTCTTCATATTAAACTTATCCTGTTCAAATTTCTGGGTGGTTTCTCTCTTCTGATTGGACCCTGCCTATATGGTAAAATACTCAAGACTGAAGGATCAAGAACTACTGTGAATTGACTGTTCTCCTTTCCACATATTTACCCTCTGAATTCCAGCTGTTTTGCACATAATTTACGGCACTGAAACAAAATTAAAACCTGTAAGAAACTCGGGTTAACTCCCTTTACTCCATAATAGTAATAATTTCCAAAGATCAAATATCAGCAAATATCAACAAGTATGTTAAATCTGGTCACAATGTTTGTGAATGTTAGGTAAATAAATTCAAATTGTTTCATTTTCTTTAACTTCAAGATTTTCTCACAACCTGTATCCTGCCAATGTGAAATTTTGAACCTCTAAGAGGTACATGGATTATTTACATCTGGCAAAAACTATTTAATAGTCTTTTTATTTGGAGACTATCTCACCAAACGTACTTCTCAAACACATGTACAAGAGCTACCTTTAGGATAACCTAGCTCGGTGATTCTCATGTGTACTTCAAGGACTAGCATTAGCATCACCTGCGAACAAGATAGACCTGCAAATTCTACTGCCCATCCCAACCTACTGAATCAAGAACTGAGTATGGGGCCTAATAGTATGAATTTTTAACAATCCCTCTAGGTGATTATGAAACACATTAGAATTTTTCGAAGTATTGATCTAACTTAATACTATCTTTTTATAGGTGAGAAAACTGAATGTCAGAAAATTTTAGAGCATGCCAGGTTCAAACAATTTGCAATTAACAAAATAAATGTTCTGTTTTCAAACGAACTTGCTTACTGGTTCTTTCTTCTAAGCCTGACCTTTGGTTATAATTGCTTCTGAAACATTTCTCTAGCACTTCTTACCATTTTTGGGGTGTATAACAGGGAAATAGAAAATGGACTTGAATAAAGATAGTCTTTTTATAGATATTAAAAAGAATAAGCAAGCGTTATAAATATGGAATCGCTTCTGAGATGCAGTAAACACGTTATTTCTAAGGTGCTCAAACATTACTGTCCATTGGGTAAGCTACAGTATAGAGAGTTCAAACATGAATGAAGTTTGGACTAGAAGAGGTGGTCTTTAGAAACCATTCGCTCATGAAATGTTGTAATTTTATGATCCCATAATATGATGTTTGCTATCTTATTAAATAATCTCCCTGTGGGAGGAGATGTCTCTTTCAAACGGAAATAAAATCCTCCCGGGCTCTGGCTCCTCCCTCCTTTCTCCACAAAAACTTGTATTTGGCCAGATGCTTCTCCTTTTCATTTTCCATTTAGGTGGCATTTTCAAACATAGAAAACAATTTTGCAAACTCCCTGCCGTTTCTGTTTTGCTTGGGCTCCACAGAGGCCCAAATAATTTATGGAAAAACAGCACCTGTGTTTTCACCAGGAATGGCTTTCACCACATTGATGAATTTCAAATGAAGGGCATCTACCTCATTTAAGTTAAATGGAAAGCAAGTTCTCTCTCCATTTCCAGAAACTGATTGCAGAGTGTGCTTGAAAACTATTTTCTTGCCTCATAAAAACATTAGGCCAGATGTAAACATGTTAGACCAAGGTATACCCTCTGAGGGGAAGGAAGACAGCAGGTTCAAACAATTTTTTCAAAGAAAAAAATTCTGGGGTTACTTTTTAAAGATTTCTCCAAATTGATTGATTCATTGTTTCATTTATTCATGCAACAAAAGTTTGTGGTACATTTATTCACTAAAGAAATATTAATTCATTTGTCACCTATTCTGTAAAGAGCCTTTCTAAGAAATAAGAATACTTTACAGGGAGCAGGGGCCCATTAAATTTTTAGGTCAGCATGGAAGATTGAGCATGAGTTCATCATTTATCTCTTCTTTAATCTAAAATGAGAATCAGCAAACTATGATCTGTGAAACAATTTTTGTAAATAAAGTTTTATTGAAACACTGCCACACTGTTTATTTTATATATTACTTTAGAGTGTTCTGTTTATTTTTCTCTTTGATTTTCTTTTTTCTCTGTGTTTTATTTAGGATAGTTTCTATCGGTATGTCTTTGTGTTCACTAATCTTTTCTTCTACAATGTTAAATCTGCAATTGGTCTAATTTATTTATATATTTTTAAATTTCTCACATAGCCTTCTTTATCTGTAGAAGTTAGGTTTAAATTTTAATTAGTATCTTTCGTGTCTTGATTTTGCTTTTTGAATAAGTAGAGGAGGACTCTAAATTAGTTCTATAATATATTATTTTAATAATATAAATAATGTTATATTATAATAACCTATTTAATGTCCTGGGTTTCAATATCTGTGCTACTTCTGAGTCAGTTTAAATTTATTTGTCTTTTTTCCTCTTTATGGATCGTATTTTCTTTTTTGCCTGCCTAGTAATTTTTAACTGGATGTCAAACATTGCGAATTTTATATTAAGTGATTAATATTTATGTCATCCTATAAATACTCTTAAGCCTTCTCCTGAAATGAAGTTTACCTATCTGAGGTCAGGGAAAGTGCCATCCAAGAGAATTAGAGGGTACATACCTGGTACTCAATATAAAGGACTGGGAATAGTGTCTGTTTCCTTCTAGCCAGACTCAAAAATTATTAATTCATAGAGCACTAGTTGGCAGCACAGAGCTTAGTGTTAATTTATTATTATTATTATTATTGAGGCAAGGCCCGTTGTACCCTACCCAATGCTCATTGAATCCTGAGGCTTTTACAATCTGGCTAGTGAGAACAGGCACTATGACCGTGTTAGCTCGGGACACTGTTATATTTAACCCTAAAAGGTTGTTCTTTCCTTGGCCTTTGGTAGTTTCCTCATGTGCATTTGCTTCTCAGTACTCTGCTGAACATTTGCGGGGTGACTTCTGATGGTTTCTGCAGAACTCTCTGTGTGTACCTTCCATCTCCCTACAAGCCTGTCTTGCTAACCCTAGCTATTTTGCTTTCCCTGGACTCTCAGTTCTGCTCCTCTGCTCAAGGAGTACACATAGCTCTATCTTGGTTCTCCTACCCTGAGCCTGAAAGACTAGCAAGGTGCGGCGATTATGCACTCATCTCTTTTGTTTTGCATCTATCGGAGATCCATGTCCTGTCTTGTCCCATGCACAATGTTTTTAAAATCGTAATTCTATGTATTTTGTCATTTAAAAAACATGTTTGTTGTTTTACACAGGAAGGTAAATCCTGCCCCTGGCAGAGTAGAGGTCTTGGAATGATGATTTTGAATGATGTGGAAAAGAGCGTGGACTTCATGCTGAGGAAGTGAAACATCCTTCAGTCCAGAGTGGCCCACTGTGTGCACCAAATGTTAATCATTGCCTCTGGCCTTGGGCAAATTTATCTGTGTGCTCCTGAATTCTACACTGATATTATTTTCTATGGGCCCTGAAGTGAAAATGTTAGGGAAGAACTTTTCTTAGACTTTGGGGTTTTAAAGGTAGTTCTTAAGAAAAGTAATGGGTACACGCCTGGTAGTAGAAAGAACAGATTTGTAGTGAGGTGAAAAGGGATTAAAGGGGGAAAGAGCAATGGAGTTAGGAGTGAAAGTTTAAAGGTTTTTAATATGACCAAGAGATCATTTTCAGTCTAGCAGATAATCAGACAAGTATAAACCTAAGACATTTCTTATTTTAAATTGTTTTTAAAGAAGAGCTCAAGCAGCACAGTGGGAGTTTTTTTGAGGCAGGTGGACAACATACTCAAATGAATAGCTGATTTTATTTTGCACATCAAGGAAAATAGCCAAAAATGGTTCATCAAATTAGATAAAAGCCTGTGAATGATTATCCCTAAGGAATTCTTCCACCTGCCAGCCCTTGGAGAACTAGATTGCCTCCTTTTAAAAATCCTCAACAGTCGCTCAAAGATCTGGCAAATTCATTATCACCTCTAATAGCTTCTAATTAAACTGTTATAGTAAAGCTGTAGGATTTTTAGAAGTCACCCATGCACAATAACACCTGTTAAGTGTTCTCATATATTGAGCACAGATACAGAAAGAGTAAACACTTGCTCTATGGCATGTTATCCCGCCTCAAATACAGGCACCAGACAGTTTCTTCTGGAAGGGACCTCTGAGACCAGAGACTGCTGGAGACATAGGGGGCATCCTCTTTCCAGCAATACTCAGATAGGAACTGTATGACTTTGCCGAAGTGTCTACAGGAAAGAAAAGCCTATTATTCATTTAAGCTGTCAAGTTGTGGTGTTTCTGACAAGCTGGGGCAAATATGTACAGACCTAATGAAAAACACAATATCATTATGCTTACCCAGTGCCTTATACCTCAAAATGCAAGTCCATGTGATGAATTTAATCAGGCATCAACACATGATTGAGTTCTTATTATGTTCCTGACACTTTGCTTAGCAGTGGGATAGATAGGTGAGATCATTAACCTCACAAAGCTCAGAACGCGGTGGAGAAGAAAGAGCCTCTACCTGTAGGACACTGAACTCAATTGATTTTGTCCCCGCCTCCCCCAACCCTAGCCTTTTGCAGGAGGGCAGGGCAGGTGTTCTTCACCCTTTTACCACAGTGTCAATGCTTGGCCAACATCTTACAGTTTATAAGTGGCCAAACTTGGACACTACTCTGGTTATTTGGGATCTTCCCTTGGTTATCTTTTCCCACAGCAGGCTTTCAACACTTCTATGTTCCTCAGAATGTACTGCCTCTCTCAGCAGAAGGTTCTAGAACATAATCGCTAGACCCAGATTCATGAAAAAGATGGTAGCTGGCATTTTCCATCAAGGGAGCTTTTTAATCATGAATAATCCCATGATATATTTAACTTCTTTAAAACTATTGCAATTCAGACTAAAGAATAGAACAATTCTCTGTCCCTCATGAAACCATTAATTAAATGCAATGAGGACCTAAGGTTGTCACCTTACATGCTGGCATCCAGGAGACCCAGGGGCAATGGAAGCACAGGCCTAGTTGCAGTTCTGGGGACGGGGCTTCTGAGAGCTTCATGGCACAAGACAAGAGAACAATTCTGATTCTTTCAGGGAAATTCCCTGTTTCCAAAAAAAGTGACGAAAAGCACATTCTAAGGCATGCTATTTTTGTGAGATGAGTTAGCTCTTGGGCATGACTAAAGTTTGCTGCTTTTCCCATATTTTCTTTTTTGTTTGTTTGTTTTTGTTTCTGTTTTCTGGATGAAGTTTAGAGAAAAAAGAAGCCTGTATTCTTGGCCTTCAGTGGACTGAACCCAGCATGAATTCTACCTCAAAGCTGAGGTGGCTCAAAATAACATTTCTTGAGCACTTGCATTATTCTATGTTTAGTGCCTACTGCTTTCACATATCAATATCAATATCTATACTTGTGCATAACTTGCATGTGTGTGTGTATACATATACCTGTACACACACGGAAAGAGAGGAAGAGTAAATATCATATATATATATATATATATATATATATATATATATATATATATGTATGTATGTATATGCATACATATATATTTACCAAGTCACATGGTAATATAATGAAAAGTTTTACAATGTCTCCAAAAATGTGGCATTCTTTCAGTGTTATAGAAGATGAAAATGAAATCATTATATAATTACAATAAAAAATAGGTAACTATGACATGGAGTTCTCTGTGTAATGGTCTTTGCTCCAAGCATTCTTTGATACACTAACTCATTTTATCCTTTAAAAAAAGTCAAAAAAAAAAAAGCACGGAAATAAAAAGAAAACTATTAAATGAGTACTATTAAAATGGTTCCTAATTTTAAAATGAGGACATACTGACACAGAGACATTAAAAGACCTGTTCATGGTCTCTCACAATTAGAAAGTGGCAGGTTTCTCAGGCGATGAGTGTAGGATAAAACTTTCACAAATTCTGCATCTGACAAAAGACTAATATCCAGACTCTACAAGGAACTCAAACAAATTAGCAAGAAAAAAAATCTCTAGTGGGTATTTTGCTCTCTCATTCTTATGCAGCCACAGTGGCATCTTTGCTTCCTCCTCAGTCAGACCACAGCCCTTTGCTCTTCCTCTTCCTGCACTTCTCTTAAATCTCCATTCAAATGTCACGTCTCTTTCCCTTTCCAGACCACACTCCCTGTCCAACTTAGCCATGCTTATCTTTCTCTGCAGCACCCATTTCCAACTGAGAAGCTGTATATTTACTTATTTACATGTTTATCTATGTATACTAGAATATAAGCTCTTCAAGGGAAGGAATTTTGCTACATAGACCATTATTTTATTTGCAGTACCTGGTATAGCAACTGCATTTACTAGGAACTTAACAAAGAAATATTTGTAGAATGAATGGGTGAATGACTGGATATACTCATTAAAAAGAGATTAAAAGATGTCTAAGATGAATTGCTCAATGAAAATATTTCTTGAATAACAATTTGTTATGCCATATATATATATTCATTCCTATAAATATTATTACAAACATCTACATAGCCATACATAGTACATGATACCTAAATGTGATCTGTGGCTTTTGCTATTTACTTTATTATTTCTGAATTATAATAAACAATAACTATGTCTCTTTTCTGTGGTCAGAAAAAAGTTTTAAGATAATTTTAAAAATCTGAATCTAAGTTTATAATCCAAGTCAAATGCTGCCTTCTCACTATGTATCAACTGCCTTGGAAAGAAAACCTCATTTTAATTTTTTTTTACCTCTCAGATGACTGAGCAAAAATGAAATTCTAAAGAAGACATTTGTATCTGTCAGGATCTAGTCAAAATACAGGAACTGCTCTTGGTATTTCATACTGAAAAAAAAATTGTAAGAAAGGAATTGACTATATGAGTGATAGAAGAAGGAAAATCCAGGCTGGGGTCTGTGAGGAAGTAGTGATTAAGTAACATATGAAACTGCCACTGAACCTGGGGGTACTAGAGATGATGTATTCTTACCAGAATCCAAAACTTGGGTCACTTAGCCAAAGTTACACTCATGATGGATATATGGAGGGAAGTCCTGGACAATGGGACATAGAACCATTAAAGATGAGCAGCTGCTGCTAGAAATGTTACCCAAAGTGGAGAAAGATGGAGAGACACATCCTCCTTCTCACCCTGCTAGCCAGTGATGTTATTGTCCAATGATCGAAATTACTCAGAAACCAGAAGGCAGGGGAGCCTGGGAAATGCAGTTCCCTGCACTATAGAACAAGGTGAGGAGAGGGATCGAATCTGAGAGGCAGGTGCCTGGTGTGATATTTGGAAGGAACCAGTGCTAGTCATCAAAAGCCACAACAAAATACTTAAGATAGTTTGCTATTCCAGTATGCTGCTAACAAAATTACGTTTATGTCCTAGTCATCTTGTCAGTGTCCGTCTCTATGTGCATTTTGCTTTGTAATAGAAATGCAGTGTTCAATTTGCCTACTGGAAAAAAAAATACAACCAACCAAACAAAAACAACCTTTTAGGACATACAAGACATTCTCAGTTATAGAAATATTAAAAAGCAAGATCCTACATTCTTCAAATATGTTCCACTGTGAAAACCAAAGTCTATTTATTCAAGTGAAAACCTATCATCAGGAGAAATAGACACACATGCACTGTTTCTATCTGTCTGTCTATCTATCTATCTATCTATCTATCTATCTATCTATCTATCTATCTATCTATCATCTATCTACACAGAGAGCCAGGCAAACACACAGACACACACACAGACACAGGCATACACACAGACACACACATAAACACACAGACACAGACACTAACACACTCATATATAGAGAGATAAAGTCCCTAAGGAATTTTCAAAATTATTTGCTTGACATTTTGAAGTAAGTGTGTCTGTCTGTATTGCACATATTGGAGTATATAAGCCAGATATGACAACAAGAGTACAAAGAGAATGTAGATAGAAAAACATAGAATATAGGTAGAGAATATAGGTAGATAATCACAATAGTGGCATAGGAAGATATATTATGATTAGTCCACCATAAAACTACAAAAAGAGAAATCATGTGTATTTGATATATTGTAACAGACTAGTAGACATTATATTCAAAAAGGGTGTTATTGGTCAGATTAATAGGAGGGTATTATTCCTCAGAGACTGCTGAAATCAACCCCAGTCATTAATCTTCCATAAAATAAATTAGACTACTTGAGCTTCTAAACATCTGGGATTAGATTTTAGCTTTGATGGGCCAAGAGCAAGTGATCTGTCAAGAGGCCTGAGGTTTGTACAGAAATCTAATGGCAAAAATGAACTGAAACACTTTGGATAGGAAACAGACTGTAGTTTTAATTTGATTCTCCCTGTATTCCAAGGAAAAAGTTTCCTGGATTGCCGAACTTTAAACATTCTCTGCATTACCTTCTGAAAATCTCATCCATGCTATGAATGAAATTCTCATTTTATGGGGAAAAGGAGAAAATTAATACACGTGGTCCTGACTTTACCTCTTCTTTTCCAATTTCTTGCTGGGTTTGGCTCCCTGTTAATCCACTATAACTATTCCAACTTGGTTCATTCAAAACAACTCTGGAAGCCATTCTTCCTCCTCTGTCTTCATGTTTGTTACAAGTAATGTGTTTAAGGATCTCAATATCTTTCCAGTGACACAGGCTCCGTGCTTGGACAACTGATACTTATTCCTCTGCTGTTTCATCCACACTATCTTGCCTTGCTTTCAAGCTCTACCTCCTATTTCCATTCCCACTTCTCCGTCCACACTCCTACCATCCTCATTCTCACCTGCACTGTTGCAATAGCCATCCAAAAACTCGGTGAACTTGCAGACTTGTGCTAAAGTCCATTCTTCATACTGCTGTGGATTAATCTTTCTATGGCATGGTTAGGCTGTTATTTTGCTTAAAAACATTCAAATTTTTGTAACTTTTATTTTAAGTTTAGGGCTACATGTGTGCATGGGGCTTTGTTGTAGGATTATTTCATCACCCAGGTATGAAACCTGGTACCCACTGGTTATTTTTCCTGATCCTCTCGTTCCTCTCAGCCTCCACCCACTGAAAGGCCCCAGTGTGTGTTGTTCTCCCTGTATTTGTCTATGTGTCCTCAACATTCAATATTTTCTTACTGTGTACGGTTGTAGATTTACAATTAACATTGAAGAAGAGTTAAAAAAGATATAACATAAAGATAAAAGACAAATCTTATTTAATTCTTTCTTTTTAGAACCATATACATTAGCCAGTCACTTATTCTGCATCTCTGCAACATGTTTTCATGTGGAAGGACTTGTAGCTGACTGGGAGCCGTTTACATTGCTTGTACACGAAATTCTTATATCCAAGTATGTATTAGATGTATTCGTTCTGCCAGAAATGCTTCCCTTTGTTTTCCTTTTTTCTTTTTTACCCTTGTCCCTTCCTATACATCTTTTTAAATTCATTTAAATTCTCTCTCTACAAAAGGTTTCCCCTGATCTATTCTCTCTCCATCCTAGCTGATTTAATTCCTCACTTTGCTGACTTCTCAGAGTTCTGGACTCCTCTCACTTTGTTTTCTGCATTCACTCTTAACCAAATTCTGCCTTGTAATATTGTCCATCTTAAGTGGGACATACTGTCATTGCTGACTGTACCTTAGGCTCCCAAACAGCTGGAGAAATGTTATTTCTATACCCTGTATCCCTTACGAGGTCTAGCATGGTTTGTGGTATGGTAGTTAAGATTCCTGTTTTATGCTTCTGCTGTAGTCATATGTTGCCTCTTAAATATTGCTTTTGTAAGTCTTTTTGCTGTCTGGTTAAAGGAATAGAGCAAACATGATGTTCTCAAGACTAACAAGGTTCAGACTTCGTGTTTTCCTCTAAGACAGAACTGAGAGAGGCATCGATTTACATTAAAATGAAAATAATAACAGCAGCAACATTATTTACTCATGCCAAGGCTGTGAAATAAAATCAAGGGTTTATCACTGTGGAGTTGAAAACTAAAAAATAACAAATGTATCTGAATCTGGTCTCCTAGAGTATAGATATGAACAAGGCCACAGTCCAGGAGTGTGGGTTTTAGGTATTCTTATGGACTGAATTATGTCCCTCGAAAATGCATGTGCTGAAGTGCTAACTTCCAATGTGACAGCATTTGAAGATGGGGTGTTTAAGATATAATTAAGGTTAGATGGGGTCATGAGGGTGATGCTTCCATGATGCAGATTAGTGCCTTTATAAGAAGAAGAAATTAGCATTCTCTGTATCTTTCTTCAATATGTGAAGCTACAGTGAGAAGATGGCAGTCTGTAGACAAGGAAGAGTCAGTGTCCTAAAACCTGACTACATGGGAATCCTGATCTTGGACTTGCCAACATTTAGAATTATGAGAAATAAATGTCTGTTGTTTAAGCCACACAATCTATGGTATTTTGTCATAGCAGCCTGAGCAAACTAAGATGGGTATACTGTTTAAAATGGCCCTGATAATTCACCTGGAAGTATAAAATATTCAGAGCTGCCTGAAAGTTATACAAACCCAGCCAACCCAGTGATATGCACAGCATAATGATGACAGGAGGAAAAAAAAAAAGCATTTTCTGCATGTTTTTTGTCCCACTGTCTCCTTTCCCTGTCTCTGTGCAACCCTTATTGAGTTCAATCATATTATAGATAACACCTTTTATTGTAGACTTTGCTTTCTCGTTAGACTTGAGGCTCATTTTGAGTACTATCTATGTAATATTCTTCTCTATAAACTTGGATCTGAGCCTGGATTGAAGCACATAACAGTAACTCAATTTTTCTGTAAAACAAGTAGGAAGTTGTTCCCATTTATGAAAAAAAAAGTCTAGATTTAAACATTCCTATGGGAAATGATGAAATACAGTTCGAGTTCCTAAGGTTATATACACATAAAAAAATTAATCTCAGAGAAGTCAAGTAGCTTATCTGAGATCATTTTGTAACATGTGATGATTTGTGTCCAAAACTGATACACAGTTTACTTGTTTTCTTTTCCAAAAGGCTAGCGCTTTTAAGTTGTGAAATATGATCTAACTTTCACAATTTCTTAAAGTGTATCTCTAGAGATATGAATAAGACTATATTAAGAAAGATGTTCTGGTTTGGGGGGCTGAGGCAGGCAGATGGCTCGAGTTTGAGAACAGCCTGAGCAACATGATGAAACCCCATCTCTACCAAAAAGTATTTTTAAAAAATTAGTCTGCCAGGCACAGAGGTTCACACTTGTAATCCCAGCACTTTGGGGGTCAAGGTAGGCAGATCACCTGAGGTCAGGAGTTCGAGACCAGGCTGGCCAACATGGTGAGATCTCGTCTCTACTAAAAATACAAAAAATTAGCTGGGCATGGTGGTGCACACCTGTAATCCCAGCTACTCAGGAGGCTTAGGCAGGAGAATTGCCTGAACCTGGGAGGTGGAGGTTGCAGTGAGCTGAGATTGCTCCACTTCACTCCAGCCTGGGTGACAGACTGAGTGAGACTTTGTCTCAAAAAAACAATAATCAAAAATTTAAAAAACCTCAAGTCATATGACCCAGCAAGTTTATTTCTGACCCTCTTGGCTCTAGCCAAGAGAAATAATTAAATATATACACAAAATTGTTTCTATAAAATTATGCAAAGCATGCTATTCATTATCACTAAAAACTGGAAACAATTCAAATGCCCATCAACAGGGGAATGGAGAAACAATTTAGAATATTCATACAATATAATACCAATAACAGAGAACAAACTACTAATACATGCAATACCACGGATGAATCTGAAAAACATGCTGAGTGAAAGAAGACAGATGCAGAAAACAAATACCTATTGTATCATGCCATTTACACAAAATGCGAGAACAAGCAAAGCTAATCAATGAGAATGAAAGTTAGAACAGTGATTCTCTTTTAGGAGAAAAAGTTTGAAAAAAGAAGGCAAGAAATTTCTGGAGTACAATGTGAGTACAATGTTTTGTATGTTGACAAAGTGGTGGATATGCTGGTGTAAGCATTTGGCAAGCAGTGTTAAGGTGAACAATTATGATTATGCATTTTATTGCAAATAAATTACTACTGTGAACATTAATAAAAATTGCTGTGGCAGAAAAATTCAATCTTCTTGATTTTCTTGTTTAAGTATCTTACAAATAAAAAAGTCAAAAATTTCAACTGCTCTTTTTCCTTGTGTTTTTCCTTCTGCATTCCAGGAGCAGTTCTTTTACACAACTCTTCCTGCAGAAAACAACAACAAAAAACTTGTTTGTAATAACCCGTAATTTGTAATGAGCAAATGCTTTCACATACATAAAACTTGCAGGAAGTATCTGGAATTATAAAAGTTTCAACAGGAGAGCAGTTGGGTCTAATGTATGCAATCCAGTATAACGCAATGTGTTATATCTAGGGAATATATTAGCAAAAATTACTTTTTATTACAAAGCACTAGGCCTTCAAGAAATTTTTTATGACTCACTAAAATGGTAGCAAAGTGTGGAATATTTTGTTGTTGTTGCTGCATTTTCCAGAAACCACACACCTTATATTGAATTAATCTATAATTGTTGGGCAATTTCTTTTTCCAACTGAACAGCACTTTTGAGACTACGTTTTTCTGCTAGGTCATGAAAAGAAAATTGGAAATATCACATATCTGCTGACGTGTCATATAAGGGTCCTTCCATTTTGCATTTTATTTTTCTCTCTGAATGAAGGCAAAAAAGCTTTTAAAGACAGAAATGCTTCCTTTGGGTTCTCTCCCCTGAATGAAAACCATTTATCCTATAATTTGAGGCAACATGTCTTACAAATGAAGACTGAAGTCAGAGGTAGTTGTTTTGCTATTTTGTGAACATTCAAAGTCCACTGACTCCTTGCATAAAACAAACCCATATCTTGAAAACACTAAGTGTTCTTACTTTTACATTCTCTTCACATGCTATTCTTTTTTAAAAGGAACAACTGAAGGAAATTGCTCCCTCCTTTTCCCTTCTTTTATCTCAAATAGAAACATTTACTCTGAAAACTTTCATTGCATTGAATTTTTGGCCTACCAATTTGGCATACGGTCTTTGCCTGCCTGAAGCAGAGCTGCAGCATGTTGCCACCATCTTTGTGGGTTTAAGGCTAGAGTTATTGTCCAACCAGTGAGCTGCGTTTATGACCTGCACCTAGCAGGCACTTTTTGTGTTTTCATTGTTTTTGAGCCTGGATTTGCTTGGATCCAGCAAACTAAGTGAAGGTTTAATGAGGGTCAGGGTCAGAACACAAAAACAACCCTTTCGTTTTAATTAGTTCCCAAGAAAACTTTCCCTATTTCAGGTAAGAGCTCAGTTCCCTTTAATGTAAATGCTGATGCCGTGATGAACTAACTGGAGACTCTCTCCTTATAAGTACTTACTAGCTCACATACTTTTGGGAATGTTACTTCTTCTCTTTCTCTTTTTCAACTGTTAATCCAAATCACTCATGACTGACTTCCTCACATATTCCTGCTCCCATTGATCTCTTACTTTTCCAATTAGCTATATCTAAAATATATTGTGATGTTTATTTATATCAGTTTCATACAATTCTCTAATTATTTTATGAATAGATCATTTTATATAATACATTTTAATAAGATATGGAGGGGGAGTAAACTTCAATTTAAAAAGAAATTAGGAAAAGAATCACAAAGTACCCAGAAGAAGGGGAGAGAGAGAGATAAAGCTGATAAAGCATATAAATCACTAGTGTCATGAATAAGTACAATTTAGAATTTTTTTAAAAACAGACTATTAGAAATGAGATAGTATATATGAATGGATTTGCAATTCCATGGGAATGTATCTAACTTTGCACAGTAAGTTGAATGTTTTCTAGCAAAATGTAAGCTACCAATAAGTATTTTAAAAAGATAACAAATATGAAGAGCTTGAATAGGAGTATTCAATGAAAATAAAACATGCTCTAATCCCTTGTTATCTTTTTTTTTATTATTATACTTTAAGTTTTAGGGTACATGTGCACAACGTGCAGGTTTGATACATATGTATACATGTGCCATGTTGGTGTGCTACACCCATTAACTCGTCATTTACATCAGGTATATCTCTTAATGCTATCCCTCCCCCCGCCACGATAGGACCCGGTGTATGATGTTCCCCTTCCTGTGTCAAAGTGATCTCATTGTTCAATTCCCACCTATGAGTGAATGTTCATAGGTGGTATTTGATTTTCTGTTTTCATGCGGTATTTGATTTTCATGTGGTATTTGATTTTCTGTTCTTGTGATAGTTTGCTGAGAATGATGGTTTCCAGCTGCATCCATATCCCTACAAAGGACACAAACTCATCCTTTTTTATGGCTGCATAGTATTCCATGTTGTATATGTGCCACATTTCCTTAATCCAGTCTGTCACTGATGGACATTCGAGTTGATTCCAAGTCTTTGCTATTGTGAATAGTGCCACAATAAACATATGTGTACATGTGTCTTTGTAGCAGCCTGACTTATAATCCTTTGGGTATATCCCCAATAATGGGATGGCTGGGTCAAATGGTATTTCTAGTTCTAGATCATTGAGGAATAGCCACACTGTTTTCCACAATGGTTGAACTAGTTTACAATCCCACCAACAGTGTAAAAGTGTTCCTATTTCTCCACGTCCTCTCCAGCACCTGTTTTTTCCTGATTTTTTAATGATTGTCATTCTAACTGATGTGAGATGGTATCTCAATGTGGTTTTGATTTGCATTTCCCTGATGGCAAGTGATGATGGGCATTTTTTCATGTGTCTGTTGGCTGTATGAATGTCTTCTTTTGAGAAGTGTCTGTTCATATCCTTTGCCCACTTTTTCATGGGATTTTTTGTTTTTTTCTTGTAAATTTGTTTGAGCTCTTTGTAGGTTCTGGATATTAGCCCTTTGTCAGATGAGTAGATTGCAAAAATGTTCTCCCATTCTGTAGGCTGTCTGTTCACTCTGATGGTAGTTTCTTTTGCTGTGCAGAAGCTCTTTAGTTTAATTAGATCCCATTTGTCAATTTTGGCTTTTGTTGCCGTTGCTTTTGGTGTTTTAGACATGAAGTCTTTGCCCATGCCTATGTCCTAAATGATATTACCTAGGTTTTCTTCTAGGGTTTTTATGGTTTTAGGTCTAACATTTAAGTCTCTAATCCATCTTGAATTAATTTTCATATAAGGAGTAAGGAAAGGATCCAGTTTCAGCCTTCTACTTATGGCTAGCCAATTTTCCCAGCACCATTTATTAAATAGGGAATCCTTTCCCCATTTCTTGTTTTTCTCAGGTTTGTCAAAGATCAGATGGCTGTAGATGGGTGGTATTATTTCTGAGGGCTCTGTTCTGTTCCATTGGTCTATATCTCTGTTTTGGTACCAGTACCATGCTGTTTTGGTTACTGTAGTCTTGTAGTGTAGTTTGAAGTCAGGTAGTGTGATGCCTCCAGCTTTGTTTTTTTGGCTAAGGATTGTCTTGGCAATGTGGGATCTTTTTTGGTTCCATATGAACTTTAAAGCAGTTTTTTCCAATTCTATGAAGAAAGTCATTGGTAGCTTAATGGGGATGGCATTGAATCTATAAATTACCTTGGGTAGTATGGCCATTTTCACGATATTGATTCTTCCTATTCATGAGCATGGTATGTTCTTCCATTTGTTTGTTTCCTCTTTTATTTCACTGAACAATGGTTTGTAGTTCTTCTTGAAGAGGTCCTTTACATCCCTTGTAAGTTGTATTCCTAGGTATTTTATTCTGTTTGAAGCAATTGTGAATGGGAGTTCATTCATGATTTGACTCTCTGTTTGTCTGTTACTGGTGTATAAGAATGCTTGTGATTTTTGCACATTGATTTTGTATCCTGAGACTTTGCTGAAGTTGCTTATCAGCCTAAGGAGATTTTGGGCTAAGACAATGGGGTTTTCTAAATATACAATCATGTCATCTGCAAACAGGGACAATTTGACTTCTTCTTTTCCTAACTGAATACCCTTGATTTCCTTCTCTTGCCTGATTGCCCTAGCCAGAACTTCCAACACTATGTTGAATAGGAGTGGTGAGAGAGGGCATCCCTGTCTTGTGCCAGTTTTCAAAGGGAATGCTTTCAGCTTTGCCCATTCAGTATGACATTGGCTGTGGGTTTGTCATAAATAGCTCTTATTATTTTGAGATACGTTCCATCAATACCAAATTTATTGAGAGTTTTTAGCATGAAGGGCTGTTGAATTTTGTCAAAGGCCTTTTCTGCATCTATTGAGATAATCATGGGGTTTTTTGTCTTTGGTTCTGTTTATATGCTGAATTACATTTATTGATTTGCGTATGTTGAACCAGCCTTGCATCCCAGGGATGAAGCCCACTTGATCATGCTAGATAAGCTTTTTGATGTGCTGCTGGATTCGGTTTGCCAGTATTTTATTGAGGACTTTTGCATAGATGTTCATCAGGGATATTGGTCTAAAATTCTCTTTTATTGTTGTATCTCTGTCAGACTTTGGTATCAGGATGATGTTGGCCTCATAAAATGAGTTAGGGAGGATTCCCTCTTTTTCTATTGATTGGAATAGTTTCAGAAGGAATGGTACCAACTCCTCTTTGTACCTCTGGTAGAATTCGGCTGTGAATCCATCTGGTCCTGGACTTTTTTTGGTTGTTAGGCTATTAATTATTGCCTCAATTTCAGAGCCTGCTATTGGTCTATTCAGGGATTCAACTTCTTCCTGGTTTAGTCTTGGGAGAGTGTAAGTGTCCAGGAAATTATCCATTTCTTCTAGGTTTTCTAGTTTATTTGCCTAGAGGTGTTTATAGTATTCTCTGATGGTAGTTTGTATTTCTGTGGGGTCGGTGGTGATATCTCCTTTATCATTTTTTATTGTGTCTATTTGATTCTTTTCTCTTTTCTTCTTTATTAGTCTTGCTAGTGGTCTATCAATTTTGTTGATCTTTTCGAAAAACCACCTCCTGGATTCATTGATTTTTTGGAGGGTTTTTGTGTCTCTATCGCCTTCAGTTCTGCTCTGATCTTAGTTATTTCTTGCCTTCTGCTAGCTTTTGAATGTGTTTGCTCTTGCTTCTCTAGCTCTTTTAATTGTGATGTTAGGGGGTCGATTTTAGATCTTTCCTGCTTTCTCTTGTGGGCATTTAGTGCTATAAATTTCCCTCTACACACTGCTTTAAAAGTGTCCCAGAAATTGTGGTATGTTTTATCTTTGTTCTCATTGGTTTCAAAGAACATCTTTATTTCTGCCTTCATTTCGTTATATACCCAGTAGTCATTCAGGAGCAGATTGTTCAGTTTCCATGTAGTTGAGTGGTTTTGATTGAGTTTCTTAGTCCTGAGTTCTAGTTTGATTGCACTGTGGCCTGAGAGACACTTTGTTATAATTTCTGTTCTTTTATATTTGCTGAGGAGTGCTTTACTTCCAACTATGTGGTCAATTTTGGAATAAGTGCGATGTGGTGCTGAGAAAAATGTATATTCTGTTGATTTGGGGTGGAGAGTTCTGTAGATGTCTATTAGGTCCACTTGGTGCAGAGTTGAGTTAAATTCCTAGATATCCTTGTTAACTTTCTGTCTCGTTGATCTGTCTAATGTTGACAGTGGGGTGTTAAAATCTCCCATTATTATTGCATGGGAGTCTAAGTCTCTTTGTAAGTCTCTAAGGACTTGCTTTATGAATCTGGGTGCTCCTGTCTTGGGTGCATAGATATTTAGGATAGTTAGTTCTTCCTGATGAATTGATCCCTTTACCATTATGTAATGGCCTTCTTTGTCTCTTTTGATCTTGATGGTTTAAAATCTGTTTTATCAGAGACTAGGATTGCAACCCCTACTTTTTTCATTTTCCATTTGGTTGGTAGATCTTCCTCCATCCCTTTATTTTGAGCCATTTGTGTCTCTGCATGTGGGATGGATCTCCTGAATACAGCAAACTGATGGGTCTTGACTCTTTATCCAATTTGCCAGTCTGTGTCTTTTAATTGGACCATTTAGTCCTTTTACATTTAAGGTTAATATTGTTATATGTGAACTTGATCCTGTCATTTTGATATTACCTGGTTATTTTGCTCGCTAGTTGATGCAGTTTCTTCCTAGCATCGATGGACTTTACATTTTGACATGTTTTTGCAAAGGCTGGTACCTGTTGTTCCTTTCCATGTTTAGTGCTTCCTTCAGGATCTCTTGTAGGGCAGGCCTGGTGGTGACAAAATCTCTAAGCATTTGCTTGTCTGTAAAGGATTTTATTTCTCCTTCACTTATGAAACTTAGTTTGGCTGGATATGAAATTCTGGGTTGAAAATTCTTTTCTTTAAGAATGTTGGATATTGGCCCCCAATCTCTTCTGTCTTAGAGAGTTTCTGCCGAGAGATCTGCTGTTCGTCTGATGGGCTTCCCTTTGTGGGTAACCCGACCTTTCTCTCTGGCTGCCCTTAATATTTTTTCCTTCATTTCAATTTTGGTGAATCTGACAATTATGT
This sequence comes from Piliocolobus tephrosceles, assembly GCF_002776525.5. NCBI lineage: Eukaryota > Metazoa > Chordata > Mammalia > Primates > Cercopithecidae > Piliocolobus > Piliocolobus tephrosceles. The sequence goes on along the minus strand of NC_045436.1, from coordinate 171,535,539 downwards.
GTCTTTGAGTTGCTCTTCTCAAGGAGTATCTTTGTGGCATTCTCTGTATTTCCTGAATTTGAATGTTGGCCTGCCTTACTAGGTTGGGGAAGTTCTCCTGGATGATATCCTGCAGAGTGTTTTCCAACTTGGTTCCATTTTCCCTGTAACTTTCAGGCACCCCAATCAGACGCAGATTTGGTCTTTTCACATAATCTCATATTTCTTGGAGGCTTTGTTCATTTCTTTTTACTCTTTTTTCTCTACACTTCTCGTCTTGCTTCATTTCATTCATTTGATCTTCAATCGCTGATACTCTTTCTTCCAGTTGATCGAGTCGATTGCTGAAGCTTGTGCATTTGTCACGTAGTTCTCGTGTTATGGTTTTCATCTCTATCAGTTCTTTTAAAGTCTTCTCTGCATTGATTATTCCAGTTATCCATTCATCCATTCTTTTTTTCAATGTTTTTAGTTTCTTTGCGCTGGTTACGTAGTTCCTCCTTTAGCTCTGTGAAGTTTGATCGACTGAAACCTTCTTCTCTCAACTCGTCAAAGTCATTCTCCATCCAGCTTTGTTCCGTTGCTGGTGATGAGCTGCATTCCTTTGGAGGGGGAGATGCACTCTGATGTTTTGAATTTCCAGCTTTTCTGCACTGCTTTTTCCCCATCTTTGTGGTTTTATCTGCCTTTGGTCTTTGATGATGTTGACATACTGATAGGGTTTTAGTGTGGATGTCCTTTCTGTTTGTTAGTTTTCCTTCTGTCAGGACCCTCATCTGTAGGTCTGTTGGAGTTTGCTTGAGGTCCACTCCAGAACCTGTTTGCCTGGGTATCAGCAGTGGAGGCTGCAGAAGATAGAATATTGCTGAACAGTGAGTGCTGCTGTCTGATTCTTGCTCTGGAAGCTTCGTCTCAGGGGTGTACCCTGCCGTGTGAGGTGTGAGGTGTCAATCTGCACCTAGTGGTGGATGTCTCCCAGTTAGGTTACTCAGGGGTCAGGGACTCACTTGAGCAGGCAGCCTGTCTGTTCTCAGATCTCAACCTCCATGCTGGGAGATCCACTGCTCTCTTCAAAGCTGTCAGATAGGGGCAATTACTTCTGCTGAGGTTTCTGCTGCTTTTTGTTTAGCCATGCCCTGTTCCCAGAGGAGGAGTCTACAGAGGCAGGCCTTGAGCTGTAGTGGGCTCCACCCAATTCGAGCTTCCCAGTGGCTTTGTTTACCTACTTAAGCCTCAGCAATGGTAGGCGTCTCTCCCCCAGCCTTGCTGCCGCCTTGGAGTTAGATCTCAGACTGTTGTGCTAGCAATGAGGGAGGCTCTATGGGCGTGGGACCCTCTGGGCCAGGTGTGGGATATAATCTCCTGGTGCACCTTGCTAAGACCCTTGGTAAAGCTCATTATTAGGGTGGGAGTTACCCAATTTTCCAGTTGCTATGTGTCTCAATTTCCTTCGGCTAGGAAAAGGAATTCCCTTCCTCCTTGTGCTTCCCAGGTGAGGTGATGCCTCACCCTGCTTCAGCTCTCACTGACCAGTGCCAACTGTCTGACATGCCCCATTGAGATGAACCTGGTACCTCAGTTGAAAATGCAGAAATCACCCGTCTTCTGTGTTGCTCACGCTTGGAGCTGGAGGCTGTTCCTATTCGGCCATCTTGGGTTCCAGCCCCTTGTTATCTTTCTGTCTAATCCTTAAATAGCAGATATTCCCAGTTTTTTTTTCAAATGTTCTCAATAGTATAAAGTAGCTTTCTGACTCGTTTTAGGAAGAAAATATACACTTGATATCAAAACTTTATAAACATAATACAAAATATATAAACACATATTGATTATAGAGATAAATACAGATGTTAAAATTTTTAAAAATTTCAAATGGAATCTCTAAAATGCATCAAAAGTATGATACGCCATTACCAAAATTCCCTAAGAGTTCAGCATCATGAAACAGATTCTAATAATATTTTTAGTTTAAAAATAGATTTATTGTTGTTTTTTCTAGAAAGCACCTGCTGCTGATATATTCATGAGAACTGAATGTTATTGAAGTAGTGTTACTAGTGACCCAGATAGAATATCTTTGTTGTTTTTACACATACTTTTAGAAAATATTTCAATAGATTTTTAGGGAACAGGTGGTGTTTGGTTACATGAATAAGTTCTTTAGTGGTGCTTTCTGAGATTTTGGTGTACCTGTCATCCAAGTAGTGTACACTGTACCCAATGTGTAGTATTTTATACCTCACCTCCCTCTCATGCTTCCACCACCACCCCAAGTCCCCAAAGTACATTGTATCATTCTTATGGCTTTGTGTCCTCATACCTTAGCTCACACTTTTAAGTAAGAAATGATATGTTTGGTTTTTCGGTTTTCCATTCCTGAGTTACTTAATTTAGAATAATAGTCTCCAATTCCATCCAGATGGCTGCAAATAATGGCTGTGAGTGGCATTATTTCATTTTTATGGTTAAGTAGTATTTCAGTGTGTATGTGTGTGTGTGCATGTGTGTATGTATACCACATTTTCTTTGTCCACTTGTTGATTGATAGGCATTTGGACTGGTTCCGTGCTTTTGCAATTGCAAATTATGCTGCTATAAATGTATGTATGCAAATGTCTTTTTCACACAATGATTTCTTTTCCTCTGGGTAGATACCCAGGAGTGAGATTGCTGGGTCAAATGGTTGATCTACTTTTAGTTTTTAAGGAATACCCATACTGTTTTCCATAGTAGTTGTCCTAGTTTACATTCCCACTAACAGTATAAAAGTGTTCCCTTTTTACCGCATCCATGCCAACGTCTATTCTTTTTTGATTTTTTGATTATGGCCATTGTTGCAGGAGTAAGGTGGTATCGTACTGTGGTTTTAATTTTCATTTCCCTGATTAATAGTGATGTTGAGCATTTTTTCAGGTTTGTTGGCCATTTGTATGTCTTCTTTTGAGAATTGTCTTTTCATGTTCTTAGCCCACTTTTTAATGGAATTTTTTTTTTCTTGCTGATTTTAGTTTCTAGTGTGTTCTGGGTATTAGTCCTTTGTCAGATGCATAGTTTGCAAAGATTTTCTTTCACTCTGTGGGTTGTCTGTTTACTCTGATGATTTTTTTTTTTTTTTTCTGTGCAGAAGCTTTTTAGTTTAATTAAGTCCCATCTATTTATCTTTGTTTTTGTTGCTATTGCTTTTGAGTTCTTAGTCATGAAGTCTTTGTCTAACCCGATGTCTAGAATGATTTTTCTAATGGAATCTTCTAGAATTTTTGAAGTTTCAGGTCTTAGATTTAAGTCTTTTATCCATCTTGAGGTGATTTTTGTGTAAGGTGAGAGAAGAGGATCCCGTTTCACTCTTCTACATGTGGGTAGCCAATTACCCCAGCACCATTTGTTGAATAAGGTGTCCTTTCCCCACTTTGTTTTTGTTTGCTTTATCAAAGATCGGTGGCTGTAAGTATTTAGTTTTATTTATAGGTTCTCTATGCTGTTCCATTGGTCTATGTGCCTATTTTTAGATCAGTATCATGCTGTTTTAGTGACTATAGTCTTATAGAATAGTTTGAAATTGGGTAACATGATTCCTCCAGATTCGTTCTTTTTGTTTAATTTTACTTTGGCCATCAAGGCTCTTTTTTTAGTTCCATATGAATTTTAGGTTTTTTTTTCTAGTTCTGTGAAGAATAATGGTGGCATTTTGATAGGAATTGGAAAAAAATTATTATGAGAAAACAAGTTTAATAAAACAAATGACCTGACTCTGTCAGTATGGCAAGCTCATTTGTACTAAATCTCCACATAAAATAAAAATTGAAGAAAATCATTCAACACAAAAATGGCTACTTTCCAATAACCAACACCAAATTAAATGTGGATACGCCCAAACTTACTTTTATTGAAACTTACTTTTATTGAAATTAAGCATAAAGTGGAAATGTTAGATATTACATTGTTTTTGGAGGCTTTTGCTAATTCAAAAAGAGTAGATAAGGGATATAAGTATAAAGAGTATAAATAATCTTTATCATTTTTTATAATCTTTAAGTATAAAGTATTAAGTATAATCTTTAAGTATACTTAAAGTATAAAGTATAATCTTTAAGTATAAAGATTGTAAAATAATCTTTATTCAAGAAATGGATGATTGAAGACTTTAAAAGAAAATGAAGAAGAAATGAAGGAGGGAAGAAAGAAAGAAAAGCTCTAGGAAAACAAAATTAAGTACTAGAATTACTATAGTAAGTTGATAAAGTTCCTAAATGCAACGTAAGTATACAAAATAAATGTCTATTTTTCTTGTACTAACAGTATCTAGTGAGAAAATATTTTCTTAAAAATCATAAACACATCCTATAAACAGCTAATAATCAATTTAAAAACAGAAAAACAAAACCTATATAAAAATAACCAAAATAATTTTGTTGGACATAAAATAAGGCCAGAACTAAAGAATAGAAACAATTTTCCTGCATAGGAATAATGAGTATCATAAAGATGTCAATATTTCAAAAAAAAAATGAGCCTATACAGTTTTAGTTAGAATGCTATTTTAACTTGAATACAGCAATTTTAAAATTAGTATACCAATGAATATTCTTGAATAACAAACAAATTTTAAAAATTGCAAGAGCAAAGTAGGTTAGTGAAGGGGGCATACTTTACCTTTTCTGAGATATTAGAAGTTTCTATAAAGCCAGGTAACCAAAATTATGTTGATATTATCTATGAATAACAAGATCAATCAAAGGAAGTAAATATAAGATACAGAAATCAATGCAACTTCATGTTTTATATGTGGTAAAAATAGCATTTCAATTCCATAGAAAGAGGCTATTTTATTTATAAATAGTGCAGGCATCGTGTAAAGAAACAAAATAAAGAATATATAAAAAATATTCCAAATGGGCTAATGTTTAAATATAAAAAATCTGAAATATTAGAAGAGGTGTTTAGAAAATATTAATAAATCTCTGAGTGAGGGAAAACATTTTAATCAATAAAAGAAATTTAGAGTTACTACAAAACAAATTTGACTATAATGAATTTAGGCTTTTAAAAAGACTAAAGCTACCATAATAGGCTCAAAAGAATACATATATGAAAGACAAAGGGTTGATATTCTTAAACTGTGAATAGCAACATGAGACTAATGGGTAAGTACATACATAGCTTAATAGAAATATGGGCACAATTTTTTAAAAGGCAGTTTTGAGAAGATGAAAAGCGATTAGTCACAACAAGCATATAAAAGATCTAGCCAACCTCTCTTTTAGTCACAAAGAGAGACTATTTAGCCCATGGCTATTGCCATTGCTAATGTTGTAAGCCAGAATTGGTGAAAATGTAAAGAAACAAGCCATCCTGAACATTACTGGCTAGATTCTGAATTGGTTACATCAGAAGAGTAGAAGCTTCCTGTGAATCTGAAGGGAGGTTCCTTTTTAAAATAATTTATGGCTAAGTCTTCAAAAGCAATTGCAGCAAAAATAAAAATTGGTAAGTGGAACAGAATTTAACTAAATAGTCTGTGCACAGCAAGAGAAACTATCAAAGGAGTATACAGACAATCTACAGAATGAAATAATATATTTGTAAACTATGCATTCGACAAAGGCCTAATATCCAGCATGTATAAGAAACTTTAACAAATCAAAAAACAATGCCATTAAAAAATGGGCAAAAGACATGAACACAAGTTCCCAAAGAAGACCTACATGTGCCCAGTAAATGTGAAAAAATGCTCATCATCACTGATCATCAGAGAAAAGCAAATCAAAACAACAATAAGATACCATCTCACACCAGTCATAATGGCCTTTGTTAAAAAGTCTAAAAACAGCAGATACCAGTGAGGTTGCAGAGAAAAAGGAATGCTTAGCCACTGTGGGTGGGAGTGTAAATTAGTCCAGCCAATGTGAGGAGCAGTTTGGAGACATCGCAAAAGAACTAAGAGTTGAAGCCAGCAATCCCATTACTGGGTATATATCCAAAGAAAGTAAGTAATTATACCAAAAAGGCACATACACTCACATGTTCACTGCAGTACTATTCAAAATAGCAAAGACATGAAATCAACCAAGGCGCCCATCAATAGTGGATCAAATAAAGCAAATGCGGTACATATACGCCATGGAATACCACACAGCCATAAAAAAGAACAAAATCGTGTCCTTGGCAGCAACATGGATGCAGCTGGAAGACATTATCCTAAATGAGCTAATGCAGAAACAGAAAACCAAATACCGCCTGTTATCACTTATAAGTGGGAGCTAAACATCGAGTATACATGGCCATAAAGATGAAAATAGGCTGGATGCAATGGCTTATGCCTGTATTCCAACACTTTGGGAGGCCAAGTTAGGAGGATCATTGGAGCCCATAAGTTTGAGACTAGCCTGGGTGACATAGTGAGATGCCATCTCTATAAAAAAATTAAAAAATTAGCCAGGCATAGTAGCGCATGTCTGTAGTCCCAGCTACTCAGGAGGCTGAAGCAGGAGGATCCTTTGAACCCACGAGATTGAGGCTGCAGTGAGCCATGTTTGTGCCACTGCACTTCAGCCTGGGCAACAGAGTGAGACCTTTTCTCAAAAGAAAAAATAAAGATGAGAACAATAGACTCTGGGAAATATAAGAGGAAAGAAGGAAGGAGGGGGACAAGGCCTGAAAAACTACCTTTAGTATACCATGCTTACTAACTGGAAGACAGATTCATTTGCACCCTAAGCCTCAGCATCGTGCAATCTACCTTTGTAACAAACCTGCACATGTACCCCCTGAACAGATAATAAAAGTAGAAGAAAATGAATTAATAACTCCTGCCATATCAGATGAGTTTTCTTTCCTGTGGAATAATATATCAGCCATAGTCAGTTGTCTAAATATTTGTTTGTTTATTTCTTTAAAAAGCAATCAAACGTATAAGTTTCAAATAAGTATGGGGAACTGGGTTTCAAACACTTCTTAAGCCTGGCAATAATCATATCAACATTTATTAAGTCTGTGGTTGCCAGGACTCAGACAGAAGCTGAGGTAAGACTCACAAGCAGAGAGCTGAAGGCCCATGCTAGGCTGAGTTACTTAAGACTTCAAACTTGCCCTGTGTGAAGACATAGATGCGTTCTAAAATAAGCATGAATATTTACCATCAGAAGGACCTGAATTGGAGACCCACTCCTGCTCTCAAAACAGAAAATAATAATGATTTCTCCTTCAAAGCAATATTTGAAGTTTAAGAGGTATCAATGTATAGAAATAAGATAAGCATATGTGATACACATTTAAATATAAATGATCTCATGAATAATAATATGTAATACATGCTACATGGAGACCTCGTTCTAAGGGCTTTATGTCTATTAACTAGTTTAATTCCTCACAAAATAGCCTGTGAAGTAGTTAATTTTATTATCTCTATTTTACAAATAAGGAAACTGTGATATAGGGACATGAAGTAACTTTCCCAAGCTCACACAGCTACCAAAGGCTAAAGTTTGGATTTGGAGGTAGTTCTAGTACCTTAAATTATATCCTATGTCACTTCACTTGTTGCGCTTATAGCAATAATTTTATAACTAGCTTAGCAAACAGGTTCTAACTAATAATAGCCAGCAAACTGTAGCTTCCTGACTGACATAACTCTACACTCATTGTATATTGCGGAAACTACAATCTGGAAATATTTTGTGTTCTTTCTACTTAGGGACATGCTTTATTATCTTCTCTCTGTCTACTAATTAATATTTTATTCTTTCTCTAAAATATACCCAACATTCATACTCAGAGAAGGTTTTCCTTTTTTATAAATCCACATTTTAAAATATATCTTTCCCCAAAATATATAAATTGCAATCTGCACCATCCAAGTCGAAGGCATGGGACTTTGAACCATTATGAGTGCTCCTGGCTGCGTATACTTAATTTCCCTCTGCCACTTTTCTCTGAGAGGACACCTAACAGCATCACTTCCATTTGACAGAGGAGGAAAATGGTGCTCTTGTGATTCCATAAAACAACAGAAAGACTGGAGGGAAGAGGTAAAGTTTCAACACAAGACATTTTGTTGGTTGGTTTTGTTTTGTATTAAGTCAACTTACCACTGCATGGAAATATACAATTTCTATAAATATTTGGCTTGCAGAGAGTCCTTTAGGAACACACCTTTCCAGAGCGTGAGGCACAACTGCAGAGACATCTTCAGTAACTCAGGAAACAAATAACCAACTTACAGATCATTGATGCCTTTGCCTTGATGCCTCCCTCCCCCATTTGGCAATTTTTCTGCTCATTAGTCATTTCCTCCAGAGAATGAGTAAGATCAGAAGGAAGATCAAGCTCAAATCAGTCAATTACATCTACTTGTCAGTAACTGAAATGAAAGGATGAAGGCCTGGTGGGCAAGGATTCAGAGACAATTTGAGGGATTATCTGTGAATTTCAATTACCCTCCCACTTCTTCTCTCCATTAGCATGAATAATTAAGAAGCCAGAGCCTGGAAAACTGGTGAACTTACGAAATGCCGGAGCCAGATGGCACCTTAAATACAGTTTTCCAATCTCTTCTGCTTATAGATGAGGAAACTTAGGGCCCAATGCAAGCATCTTGCTAATGGCAGATCTGGTGGCTCCTTGATTTTCAGCCCCTGTATCTTGTAGTTACATGAAAAAAAAAAAAATCTAATCCCCTGTTAGTAAGAGTGCAATTTTGTCTATGATAATATTTCCAAAATAGGTAAAGTCTCAAAAGGAGCAACATATGATGGGAAAACCCCTAGGAATGAGAATGCTTAGGTCTAATTATGGCTTAATGCTGTGCAATCTTGGGCAAATATCCTAACTTCTTTGGGCTTTGGTTTTTTCACCTACAAGGAAGGGATAATTGCCTCTGCTTTCATCATCTCACAGGCTTTGGGAGAGGGTCATAGAATATAAAAATAATAATACATTAGTGGTAATAGCTACTCTCTATATGTCAGATAAAGTGTTAAATGGTTAACATGCTCATCTCTTACTCCCTATGACAAATTTATGACTCAGGTAATGTTGAGGCTTTGCAACCTAAAACCCAGAGAGGTTAAATAATGTGTTCAAGATCATATGGATAAGCCCACGGGAAAAATTTTGTTAGCTCTAAGGTAGATGGGTGTTTGTATGTGTGTGTGTGAGAGAGAGAGAGAGGAAGAAAGAGAGAGAAAGCTATCTTTCCATCATTGCTAAGGCAAGTTGTGTTCACTACTGTCAATCCAACATTCACCTTAGATTCTGTTTGACTTGAAGTGGAGGCAGCATTTTGAGAATCTCAAAATAGAGGAAGGAATCAAAAGAGTATGGAAGATCTCTAAGGCTAATATAATGCTTTTAGACTTTAGCCTGAGTAAACAGCTATGTGTGGAAGAATTTTGGGACGTGAGATCTAAGGCACAGTTTAAGAGAGATTAATCAGTTGTCTGAATGGCACAGGAGGGTGGGGGTGTTATATGTGAAAAATAAATGCTTTTGAAAGCCTTGAACAGGGTTAGGATGCTTTGCATGATTTTTTGGCTGCCTTCAAGCATTGCTCTGGGTGAGTCTTAAGAGAATGAAGGAAAGGACACTGGGAGGGAATTATTTTCTTTGTCTAAAGAAGTATTTCCCATTTGTATTTTCCTAGGGGATGATTCACATACCACAGACTATCAGAACTAAGAAAGACTTTAGAAAATCAACCTCCATTATACTGCAGAATAGGGTTTTTAAATGACTCCTTTACCCTTTACCCAGCCTCACAACCAGGACTCAGATGCCTTTCTCGTAAGAATCCAGCCTTGCAACAGGATTTAAGTATTGTGCAATCTTCCACCCTTATATTCATGTATTCATGAATGCTTGTTGAGTGAATATTCATGTATTCATGATGGATGTGTATATAAACAATTGCAAAGTAATGTGTTATGGACTACAGGGTATTCTTTAAAGCAGAGGTTGGCAAGCTTTTACCTGAAAACTAAATCTGCCATGCAGCCTGTTTCTATAAATAAAATTTCACTGGAACACAGCAATGCTCATTTGTTTACATATTGTCTATGGTTGCTTTCAAGCTGCAATGACAGAGTTGAGTAGTTATGATGGGGAATGACCCACATGCTCTTTACAGAATTTACAGCTCCTACTGTAGAAGACAGAGTGCTTTTTGCAGAATTGAGAAGAGGGACAGTAAGGCTATCTACACAAGAGCTCTCAAACCTAGCCGTAGAGTAAAGGCGCTCTTTAAAAACACTGATGCTTAGATTCTATCCCTTTTTATCCCAAGATATTCTAATTCAATGGACCTGTGGTTAGAGCAGTCGTGGTATTTTCTTAATTGCCTCTAAGGTGATACAAATTTAAGATGCCAGTATGCAGCCAGAGTACAGCAAGACTCTTTTAGAAAGTATAGCATTTTGACTGAGACCTAACAGAAGAATAGTATGTACCAGGCAAAGAAAAAGAGGAAGGGGGCTTTCTGCATGTGCAAAGGTCTGGAATGGAGAGAATGTACAGTCCATCTGGGGAACTTCAATTAGCTTTATAGAGGAGAAGCTGGCAGGGAAAGCTAAAGTGGAAGAGAAGATTGAATCTAACCATGAAAGTTCTTACATATCCTGTTAAAAACATTTGCAGGCTATTTTAAAGCCAAATGATTGGAATGACTGAAGGGTTTTCAACAGGGAAGGAAATATAGATTTGTATTAAGATAATGGTAACAGAGCTGTCTGGGGTAAGGATTGTATGAGTTAGTGGGAGGGCAGGGGTCAGGCGTGCTGACACTGCAAGGAATTGGAGGCAGGAAGAAAAAAGCGAAGGCCAATCTCAGACTCCATTAAGACCCATTCCAATGCACCTGCATTGGAATCTAAGAAATGGTATCCTGACTGCAATTGTACCTATTTGTAAGAGCAATGTAGACCTCCTACCACTCAGCAACTTTCTGCATTACTCTCCTTTGTCCCTTAATACTATTTGAGCAAGTTCTACTCCCAAGCGCCATAAGCTGCTTGAAAAGGACTCCATGTTATGGTCACATTGTCCCTCACCTCTCTTGGCATGCCCAGAAGAATGCTTTTGTCTAGAGGAGTTACTGAAGAATAATCAGTTAAATCGTATACTCTTTTTGGTAGGGGAGTGAGGAAAGTGACTGATACAAAATGAGCCAGCTCACCAGCAGCAGAACTCAGAGCAGCACCATCACCTGACTCAGAGATCAGAGACATCCTCCAACTATCCTGGGAAGCTGTCTACCTGAGCTAACGCACAGATCAGGACACAGGGATTCCAAACAAGCCTCTGCCACCTACCTGGTACGTGACCATGACCACTACTCACAGGTGAGAAGAGCTCCGACAATGTCACAGAGTTCCCTTTGGACAGCGATAGGTGCCAGCATATGTCATGAAAACTGGTGCCCAATGAGGCTCACCTTTCCCTGGGGACAACTTAGCAATAACTCTAGATAATTTCATCTCATTCCTTTGCTTGTTCTTCTTTCTCTCGTAGATCTCATTCCCTACGTTATCCCCTACTTTTGGATCTTTAGAACAATAGCCAAGCTGAGTCTCTTTTCTCATTGAGAATTTCACATCCCTTCATTCATCGGCAATGAATACAACAGGGTGGCATTTGAACAAACAATTTTACTTATTTCTTACAAGCTCTAATCTCCTGGCACAGGAGCCTCTGTGCAAAAAGCAGAACTATTTATGTTATTTTTTTAAACAAAGGAAGGTCAATTTTCTCTTTTCTTTTATGTTGGGGGTGGGAGGGTTTAAACCATCCTAAACTTCAGCTAGTTCTATTGGACCCCAGCAGTCTTGTTCCTCCTGCCCGTGCACATAGCCACTGCTTAATTTAGAGTGATTCAAAAGGCAGGGGGGACGAAAATGCAGAGTTCATGCTGTTAGAAGCAATCACTCTGCTTGGAGACATATGTAGCCACAGAAGGCTGAACAGATCACAGTAGCTTAAAGCACTGGGAGATAAAAGGACCGGCATTGCCGATCGGGACTCCAGAGACCAGAGACGGGCCTGCTGCGTGTATACACCCCTGGCAGCCTTCATAGCTGCTGCCTTTTCTTTTCTTTTCTTTTCTTGCCTGCTTTTTAAAAAAATGTTAATTTTCTTAGTAAAACTCTGATGAATTTAGGACAGGAGAAGGAAATGGGAGCTGCGCAGATGTGTTAATTCAAACCTTACAGATGTAGTTTTCATTTTACATACATGGGGTATGAAGCTAACATGTCCTCTTCTTCTTAATTTTTAAGGTAAAAAAATCATAAAAACAAAATACCCATATGAAGGCAATACTGTATGTGATTTAACAAAAAATTAACACACCAAGTCCACAGACAGACTTAGGTGCGAAGGCTGATTCTGGCAATTCTGTAGCTGTGGGTAGTGTGTATCCCAATGGATAATGTATCAGTCAGGGTTCTCTAGAGCGACAGAGCTAATAAGCTATACATATATATACACACACACACATATACACATATATATAGAAGTTTATTAACTATTAACTTACATGATCACAAGGTCGCAGAATAGGCTGTCTGCAAGCTTCAGGAGCAAGGAGAGCCAGTCTGAGTCTAAAAACTGAAGAACTTGGAGTCTGCTATTTGAGGGCAGGAAGCATCCAGTACGGGAGAAAGATGTAGGCTAGGAGGCTAGGCCAGTCTCTACTTTCACGTTTTTTGCCTGCTTTATATTCACTGGCAGCTGATTAGATTGTGCCCACCAGATTAATGGTGGGTCTGCCTTTCCCAGCCCACTGACTCCAATGTTAATCTCCTTTGGCAACACCCTCGCAGACACACCCCAAATCAACACTTTGTATCTTTCAGTCCAATCATGTTGACACTCAGCATTAACCATCACAGAGAATAATCCCTAACTTGGTTAAGGGATTGACTAAATCCCAAATTAATCATTGGAAGATTAAATAGCATCATGAAGATTAGATGCCAAGTGCAGTCATTGCTATAAGTGGAGGCTCAGAAAACTTACCTCCCTTCTGTTTCTCATCTGTAGTTACATAATCTTAGGGAAGTCACTTACACATGTTGAGTCTCAACTTTAAAACAGAGGCAATAGTGTGCATCTGCTAATACATTAAAATAATAAAATAAGGTAACAAGTGTTAATATCAGTATAACTTATAAAGTGTTGCATAAATTTGAGGCATTTAGTTGTTACACACTCTGTTAGTCTAGATAACATGTTAACAAGCAACAGAAAAGCAACTTTGCAGATTGAGTATTCATTTTATGGCAGGCACTGTACTAAAAACTTTAAAAATATGTTCTCTTCAATTATTACACCGTCCTGTAGAGGATATTAGCTCATTTTACAGATGAGGAAACTGAAGTGCAGAGAGACTAAGTCACTATCCAAGATCATACAACTAGTAAGTGATAAAATAATATTTGAAGGCAGGCAGTCTGTTTCTAAAGCCTATAGTCCTACCCACAATATTATATGACTAAGTAATGACAGTTACAAGCATTTATTCTTTGAGCTCAAAGCTGCGGTTCTCACTTGAAATTATTAACTTATGAGAATATTTCATAATATATAACAACATTTTTGTTTACTGCATTATTTCCAAAGGCAATGAATATATTACTTATTTAAATAAATTCTGTTGAGAAAAATACTGCCATTAGCACAGAGATGACTAATTTGCTACCATTAATAGGTAGCATTCTGAAACTGGGTCTGTAACCTGGATTGGTATACTTATGCATATATTTATTAATACATGTGTACTCCCATAAAGCTGGAATGCCATTTAATAATTCCTCTCTGCAGGATGCAACAATCAGAAGACATATATACCAATCCAATATCCAGAAATAATTAAAATGTGATATTAAATCTTAACTGCTGTGGGCTTGCATTCACATCTAAAGCATTTAGAACAGGACAGAATCTCCCGAAATCTTCTTTTTAAGAATTCAGGTAGTCGGAGCACTTCTCTCTCTAACCATGTCTTCCTACTTTCCAAGATACATTCTCCTTCAGCCCCTAGCAGTACAAATTAATCTTCTCTCTTTTTGTTCCCGTTCCAGCCTTCTGACCCACACAGCAACCGCTGCTAAAGAAAAAGCACAGTAGAAATAAAGCAAGAGCAAGATATGGTAAAAATTTGTGAAAATGCAAGAAAAGATTTAGTCCATGTGTATATATGCATTTGCATATGTGGACACACATACATTTACATAGTGCAATTTGTATAATATATATGCAAATATAAACACAGAAACAATTTAGAATTAGTGTCACTTATAAGAAGGTGCAAGGACACACTTATATACATATGTCTTAAATTATTATTAATTGTATCTTATATAATCATTATATTATTATGTGATTAAACACAAATGCTTCACAATTTTAAGAAGCCATGATTTTTGTGATATTTAATATTATATTGTATAATCATAGTGAACTCCCAATTTGTTGAAACTGCATTTAATTTTGCCCTTTTTCTTCATCATCTCTAAGTTCTTTATAGAGTAGAAAGCTCTCAGGATCATTTCTGTGTATTTGCTGACAGATGGAGTCCACAAAAGGAAACAAGCCTTTTCCCCAGTTTGATGGAATCCTCCTTCCTCACCAGCAGTGAATAAGGCGTCCAGGACTGTCTCAATGAGAAATCATGTGTCAGCAAAGGATTATATAAAGCCAGTGGGACATATTTTATTCTGCTTTTCACTTTTGGCTAACACTGTTCTTTTTCCTAAATCAAATTTTCTTCTGGCTTTGAAAGGTACTAATGGAGCATTATTAATCCAGAAAGAATATTGCAATGGAGAATTGTAATTACTTTACTTCTATGGTGACATCAAACCAGACCACTTAAGAATAATGGGGTTTTAGTTCCTATAGGGAGATTCAGATTTGGAGGATACATAGAAATAGAAGTTCCATGACATGTAAGACAGAAAAGGAGGCCAGCATTGAAACTTACTTGGTTGGCATATTTATGTATGGGACCACCCCAACCTCTGCTGACATCTGTGTTTGAAGATGGAAATTAAACATTGAACGACGGCTTCAGCTCTTTTCTCAGGCTATTCTTCCATTGGCTTTAGGAGGTGAAAGATTTCTGAGCCAAAAATCACTCCTCTGTAAATCCAATGCGGTTATCCTTGTACTTATAACCATTATTTTTTCTACAAGTATTTAACAATTGACAAATACGTAGTTGGCTGGGCTTTATGCTGTAATAAAACACAGGCAAAGGAAGCAAGGTTGGCAAAGGGTTGTTTGATGTCCAAAACATGATTATTTGTACAACATAACACAAGTTAAATTATATTTGGAATTCTTAGGACTTTCTTAATTTGACCTATCAAACAGCTGAAGAGCAGTGTGTGGCTTTTAGGGTATGACAGAAAGTATGCTTTAGTGTATATTCAGAAATCTCTTCTTTGTGTGAATTCCAAGATAAAAAGAGTGCTCAAGTCAATCTCTTTGCTGATACGGGGGAGGGGAGCAAGATAAAAACTTCAGATATACCATCCAGATCCTAGAGAAAAAGAGAGTCAGAGGAGAAGACAGAGGGGGAGAGAGACAGAAACAGAGACAGAGAAGAGAGACAGATGCAGAGAAGAGAGAGCCAGAGACAAATATATCCAGAGAGAGAGAGATAGAGAGAGAGAGAGAATGAACACACATGAAATGGCTTTGGAGGGAGAGAGATGTAGTTTGTATTCAAAACACTAGCTCTTTCTCAAGGTTTGACTTTGGGGGCAGACTGGACACATGGCACCATGAGCTGGACCTTCACAGAATCACCACACTTGGAATGACTGGTGATTTATTTGCTGTGTGATCTTGGCCTAGTTACAAACATCTCTGAGGTACCATTTTTTAATCCACGGATCTCAGATGATTTATATGAGGATTAAAAGGCTAATATTGAAAATAGCATCTGGCACATGGTAATAAAAAGCAGTATCTGCCATAGGCACTCAACTGTTTATGCCGAATGAATATTATTAAGCACTTTGATCCCTTTTAAACCTTTCACATCCGCACACATGGAAGTTTGTGGGGTCAGAATTCAACCGTACGTCCATTTGGTTCCAAAGTTTAAGCTCTCACCACCTACAGGTGCTGGGTGTGTGTCCCAGACCCACAGTCTTCACTGTGTGACCGTTGCAAGTGTCTGCACCTTGTTGAATCAATTTAATTATCTGTAAATTCAGATAGTAAGAGGATGATGTTTATCTTCCTTTTAAAGTGCTTGATGAATCTGTCAAATTTCAACTTCTCCATTTTCCTAAGCCTGCATGTTAACCATTTCCTTCCTGATAGTAGATTTTATCTTAGAACAATAAAAAACTAATAAGAAAATATTTTAAACATACAGAAAATAAAAGGAAACTGCAACAAGTCCTCTCTGTTCCCAACTCCCAGATTTAACATTTTAACTCATGCAACAAATATGGACTGGGGACAAGACATTCGCCGTTCTGAGGACTGGGGACATGTCTGTCTGGGAACTAAATGCCCCTTCCCTTGTGGAGTTCATATTTGACTGACAAGTATCAATGTGGCCGTATTTACTTTAGGTATTCTTTTAAAAATGATGTGTTACCGACAGAGCTGGAGGCACCCCACAAGCCCGTGTTGTTCCTGCTAAACCTCCCGAGGTGGGTGTCTCTCCTTCACTGATTTATTTCCAGTGATGGTGTCCAGCCCAGTCCTCCCTCTCCAGACTCAGTAGGCGTTAGAGCCTTCATATTGACTTTTGAAGACATGTAAACTCAACCATGGCTGTTTAAAATGGTTTGAAGAAGGCATCTGAGTAGCCCCCCTGGATTACTCCATTGGAAGTTGTAAGAATAAAAGGAGAGGACACATGGGAGACATTTTACCAACTGTAAAATACTCTGCAAATACTGTGTATCTTCTTGCATTGGTCATCTTTTATGTGCCGCCTCCAATTATCTGGACCACACCAGTCTCCTGGGCCTTGGAGATCCATCCATTCCAAGAGCCATCTTGGGACTAATTCTGGGAGGGCTCCTAAACAGGTCCCAGACTGGAGGCATAGCCAGGACTCTCTGGCTCCTCCACTGCACCAGGACTCTCTGGCTCCTCCACTGCACCTGCCCTGGAGTGGAGTACATGCAGGACAGAGAATCTGACTTCCGAGAAGATGAAACCTAGAAGCACTAATGGGAATCAGGGCTGAAAGCAGCCCTGACCCTGTGTGGGGCAGGAATGGAAGGGGACAGGAAGATTAATTCCTATTCCTGCTTCCTGCAAGTGTCTGAGGCACGGGTCTCCTGACTGGAGACCAGTGCCAGAGCATGGCTCTTTCTTCTTGGAGTAGAGCAGCTAGTATTTGTGCCCCATCCTTCTCTGCCTCACTTTCTCTTTTCCCGTTGCTTCAGATACTCTATGAATACGCCTCTTAAATGAAACATCAGTATGTTAACCACGCCTCAGGGTCCTTTTCCTAGGAAACCTGGGTTAAGAGTTTCTCTTTCATCACATCCTTTTCTTCATCTCCATTGTTCAAAATGCCCCCAAAGTGAAAGAGAGTCAGTGAAGACCACAAAATTGCCCAAATAAGAGAACCAAGTTTCCCAAAGCACTCTCACGTGCCTGTTGGAGGTCCCCACAGGGTGATGTGCTGCAAAATGCAATGAGTATGTCCTCATCTGAAAGACTAGCACTGAGACTGAGAAAGGAAGCAACAAGGAAAGGATGACAGAGAGGAGTAAACACAGCTCACACTTTCTAGCTCAAAAACTGTGAGAAGAAAGAATGCACCAAAAACTGGGGTTTACTAAAGAACAGAAAACCCTTTGTTTCAGTCCATTATACCATTTTGTCTCTCACTAACATACTATTCCTATCAATAATTTTCCCTGGCCAGGCACAGTGGCTTATGCCTGCAATCCCAGCATATTTTGGGAAGCTGAGGTGTGTGGATCACTGGATGTCAGGAGTTCGAAACCAACCTGGCCAACATGGCGAAAACACATCTCTACTAAAAATACAAAAATTAGCCAGGCATGGTGGTGTGCACCTGTAGTACCAGCTACTTGGGAGGCTGAGGCCTGAAAATCACCTGAACCCAGGAAGAGGAGGTTGCAGTGAGCCAAGATCACATGACTGCACTCCAGTCTAGGTGATAGAGTGAGACTCCGTCTCAAAAAAATAAAAATAATTTTTAAAAAAGTGTCCTTAACACTATTAAGGACTCTCTCTCTCTCTCCCTTTATCCCTCCTCTACAAATGTTAACTAAAATAGTCACTGTTGCTCAAATAGGCCCTGTATTTTCACAGTTGCAGTGTTCATCCTACCCTTCAGTTGACAAGGAATCTATTTTATCTTCTAGCTTTCACTGCCATTACAACTCACCATTCAAAATCTTACTCATTCTCCACAGTTGAGGTTGAATAATCTTACCTCTAGCAAGAGTTCTCTGCTGCCTCCAATTGAGTAAGAATTGATTACACCTTTAGCTGATAGAAAACTGTCATTGCCTTTAATTAGTGCTCATTCCTTCCTACCTTATTTTACTCAAATTTGTGCCTACCCACCACAGTCTCTAGGATCCAGTAATTCCATTTATTCAACAAATATTACTGAATGCAATGCACCAGCCAAACTTCCAACACAGTAAAGTCCATGTTCTCATGGAACTTACACAAACTAGCAGAGGGTGGGATACAGACAGTAAATAAGTAAATAAGTGAATAAGTAAATTTTCAACATTGTTAAGAAATATAAATATGTAAAACAGGGCTTTGTGATTGAAAGTGACTGATATAAATGGTAGGAAACAGCACTAAATCAGGAGGTCAAGGAATTCCTCACCCAGGAGGTGGTTTCTGAATTGAGACCTGACTGTTGAGAGGGAACCAGTGTGGGCAGACCAATTAGAAGTACATGAAGTACATGACAAGTGTGGGAGAAGGAAGTGAGGAGGTCAGAAGCAGGAGTCATCTTCAAGTTTTGAGCCAGGAGGCCATGGTGGTTGTGGCATAGAGGGTGAGGGGAATAGTGGTGGGGGAATAACTATTGGATGACTTCTAATGGAAACTGCCTTTCCAGTTATAATCTTGGAGGGCCTCCTTTGGCAATAGAGAGAGCATAGAGAAACTTTAAATTCAGCCTGAAAAAAAATGTGAAGTTTGAAGATAATTAGAAAGCACCAAGTATTGTTTTTCCTATGTTGCCCCGAAAAGTTACTGCAAGGTATTTGTGGTATAACTGATTTCCTCTCTACTAGCCTTTGCCACTGAGATTCAACTGGTACTTACTGAGCATCTGTCATGAGCCTCACACACTCGCTCATCTAACCCTCACGACTGGCTGAAATGCTTCTTCTTATGCTGCATATCTATATACACATATGTGTATATATATATTTTTTATATAAATACATACATATGAATGTGTGTATGCATATGTTTACATATATTTGAAAGTTCTGTTAAGTGCCCATATTTGTCTTATTAACAAGGGTATTACTGTGCATTGAGAGCTATCTTTAAAACATTTACCAAAATGAGGAAAATAAAAGTAAAAAATTGTTAACAGTTGCTATGTTTGAATGATGGGGTTTGGAGTGATTTTTATATTTTCCTTCTTTTTTCATTTTTTTAATAATTTACTGTATTGTTTTGAGTTTTCCATAAGTTTATATAACACTTAGAATAAGAACAAAAGCCATAAAGCTATATCATCAATTTTTTTTAAAGGGCCCTTCTGAAGCTTATTGGCTGATATGGTTTGGCTCTGTGTCCCCACCCAAATCTCATCTTGAGTTATAATCCCCACCTGTCCAGTGAGGGCCTATAATCCCCACGTGTTAAGGGAAGGAGGTGATTGGATCATGGGGGTGGTTTCCCCCATGCTGTTCTCGTGATACTGAGTTCTCATGAGATCTGATGGTCTTATAAGTGTTTGACAGTTCCTCCTTCACACACTCTCTTCTGCCGCTCTGGGAGGAAGGTGTCTGCTTCCCCTTCCTCTATGATTGCAAGTTTCCTGAGGCCTCCCAAGCCATGCAGAACTGTGAGTAAATTAAACTTCTTTCCTTTATAAATTACCCAATCTTGGGTATTTATTTATAGCAGTACCAAACTAATACAATGAGAACAGCCTAATGCACTGGACATGAGTCACTTCTGTTTTGTGCTGAAGGCAGCTGAGAAATTGTCACTAATTATAGCAATAGCTACAGTGCTGTATTCGCCTTTTCTTTCCAGTTAGAATAAAAATAGAGTATGTAGATTAATAGCCCACCTGACTCCCACCTACCCTTATATGATCATGAAGATTTTCTGCTTCCTTGACCTCCTTTGTTTCAGAGTACATTTTGTTGCCATTTCATTATATTTTACCTATTTAGTGTCGGTCTCCCCACTGGAGAGTGAGCTTCATAAGAGTTTTCTGCCTCTTTTTATTTTCTATGGTATTCTCTACACCTAAAATAATTTCTTGCATGGGGGAGATGTTTAATTTGTTTAACTAGTATGTGTATAACAGGTGGTATAAATATATTATAAATTTAGTTCATCCAATTACCCTTCCAATTAGCCACAGTTTACAGATGGGGAAAATGAGGGTCAGAAAGAATAACTGGCATGCCGGTGTTGCAGCGATCCTAGATGATGAAGTCCCCAGTGTTTCTGCCTGCCTACCCTCCTCTCTATTTGTACAGGTGCTTATTTTCTCCTTTGTCTCTAAATCTCTCTATCGTTAGCCATCCCATCTTCCTACATCGTTAGGGTTATGCCATGACTTACTCTATCCAGACTCCCTTTGCACACGTGCTGGAGTCCTACCCCCAGACCTACTTCAGTGACTGTGACTGTGCTGCCTGGTGACATGCTGCCTCTCCCTGCTACAGTTTGTCCACATGGGTTCCACTTCCTTGCACCCTCCTGTCTTACGTTATCTCCTTTCAATCCCGCCTGACATCATCCACTCATCTATCCAGAATGATTTTGCGCACTCATAGCAAAGTTAAAGACTTCTGATTCCTTTTAATCCAGATCTGACCCTGGTGAGCTATTCAAAATAATGGCTAAGGAGGGAAGTCATAAAACATGGTATACACACGCATGCATGTGTGCAGTTGGCATTTTAATTATACATTTGTCAATCTTTTAGAAGGTAAAGTTCGTTCCTTTGGGCATAGATATTGTGGTTGGCATTCTGTTAATTTTATCTTGAATAAAATCACACAATTTTTCATGCTTAGTTTTTAATTTTTATTACTTTCAAGTGGAGTAATATCTTTTACATGATCGCAAATGAATCTGAAGGTAGATCGTCTTTATTCTCATGATTATCTTCCAAACTTTAAGTTAATGTGCTCTTACCACATTAAACAGGGATGTTTTTAGTCATCTTTAACAATAGTTTCAACTGAATTTTCAAATGCATAACTTTCTTTTTACATTCTTATACCACTATTTGAGATAATATTTTATTGTGTAACAACACAAGAAGTAAAAACTGTCATAACAGTTTAGAAAACAAACACATATAACTTTTAAGAAGCATACCTTGTAGAAAAATAATATGGTGCATGAGTCAATTGTCTAAATTCGCTGAGCAGTTATTGTGCCGCGGATATTAATAATACATTTTACAAAATATATCAGAACCTTAAAAGTTTCTACTCTACTGAGTTTTGCCTGCCTAACTGTATCTCCTTCCAAGCCCTGTTGCTAGGTCTTCTCCCCACTGTTGCATGTGCGTGTTCCTCTGTTAAAATATCTACTGTCAGGGTCCACTTCTCTGGGAAGCCCTAACTCCTTGCAGATAAACCAAGATATCACATCCCCACAGTCCTGCTGGACGCTGACATTCCGGGAAGCTCACAGCAGTTTTTTTTTGTTGTTGTTGCTGTTTTTTTTCTCTTTTTTAAAAGAAATCCCATTTGAAATGCACAAAGAGTGTTGCACGTTGACTCCAATCATAGTTAAGGATGCTGAACCTGGGGCAGAGAAAGCACATTTAATTCAGTTAAAAGCATAGCTCATTTTCCCACCCCCACCCAATCAGGCAATTATAGCATGGGGTGGGGGGGGGGGGCAGAAGTTTCTCTCATATTTCCCTCATAAAACATAATTCCACCACCAGCTGCTCACCAGCATTTTGCTGTCTCCTCAACAGAAAACAAAATGACAAAACAGATCAGCAGAGGGTGATCTGCCAGCATCACCAATGAGATGCAACTCCCCTCCAACCTGCCTGTCATTAGGAAACCGTTTTCTGTTTCTAAAATAAACCTTCTGAAATCATTGCCTTCCTACATCTGTGCTTCTACCTAGGAGAGAGCGATGTTCTCCTAACTCACAACAGGTGCTGAGATATGTCAGAGGAGAAAGAGGAGGAACTATGCATAGGTAATGAGAGGCAGACAGGCAGTTACTCAGGCTTTGAAACAGAGATTTTTTGCTCATGATATGTACAGCATTAAGGAAATTTAGAAATTTGGTATTAAGTGTGTAAAAGTAGGATCCCTGGAAACCTACATTTTGTCACATCAGTTCCTTTTTACGTTACTCATTTTCCTTCTGATCTTACTATACTCTCTATCCACATCACCCGTCTTTCCCCGGTTCCTCTCCACCAATACTCATTAAGAACCTGTTAAGTATAAATGTACTAAATCTTTTACTTGCAGGAAACGAGGGCTAGAAAGAATATTTCAAACTCAAACTGGCAATAGCTGCTTCTGCCCTGCAGGCAGGTGGCATCATAGTAGGAACATAACTTTAGCTCCCCATTCCTTGGTAGACAGAGGGGCAGAAAGAAGGGAAGAAAATGTGAAAAGTCAGACAGTTCTACTGTGTCTCTAAGCAGAAAGCACATGATGAGATGTGTATTGTATACCAGAGCATTAAGGAATCTCCATATAAGCAAGTGGAATGGAGAGCTATGTTGGCTTATTTAAAAATAAAAATAATAATAAAAAAAATACCACAGCCACCACCACCAAAACCCCAAATCCCAAAACAAAACCAAGAGGAATTAAGCTTTCAGGAAGCACTAGGTGCTAGAAGGGTCAGCGCCCGACAGTGGGAGGCCTAGAGATTTCAGCAGACAGTAGGCAAAAATCCAAGGTTCTGTGTAATTCTCCTGGTGCTGTTACAAAAGTTCGGTAAAACTGGTGGCATGCCCACAAGTCTTGATGAGTAACAATTTGGAGGTAGGATCCAAAGGAAAGGAATTGAAGATTAGACATGGGGGAATGTGTCAACATCAAGAGATGATAAGATCATGGGTTGACAGAACTCATTCAATGCGGCTTCAAGAACAAAGATATCCAGTGAGCACTTACATCCCTACCCTCAATGCGTCCGGCAAAAGTTTCAGAATGGCTGAATTGTGTACAGGTAGTTGTCTCATTGTGCATGCAACAGAGTAAAGGCTGATTTCCTTGGCATATTAAAGACTGGACAGTCCAGCTGATACCAAAGCATATACATGAATCCCCCAGCAGGTGTTAGCATTTCCATTTGACAGGTGATGAAGCTGACATAAGAGAACTTATTTGTTCAAGGTTACATAATTAAAAGCAAAGCTATAAAGAAGCAAGCTATTGTTTTTGTACCATGCTAAGGTATTTTAGGGACACCTAAATATCAAACATTTTGTAGGTTATTTTACTTATTTGATCCTTATCGTACCATAGGATTAGTTTCATTTTACTGATGAGGAAAAAGTATGTTATGTGTAATTAAGCAGTTTTACTCTATGCCATATTTTGACCATGATTTTAATCCATTTTTTTTTTTTCACTGCTAACCTGTGCATGAGATTAGGACTTTCCTTGAAATCAGGATGCCTACTGTTCTATTCTGGTCATTTGGGGCCCATGTTTTAGGGAGAGAAGCCTTTTAAGGGAGGTTATACAGTTTTTGAAAAAAGGGGGAGCAGGAAAAATGAACTCTATTCTCAGAGAGAGGAATGAAATATCAGGAGTCCACGTTGTTGTCACAGATCATCTTCTAAACAAGTCAGGAACATCAGAAAGAAATGCATGATGAAAAGCACTTTGAAGTTTTCTGAGCTTCCATTCCTCTCATAAAACTATAAAGTCGATGTGCTTACTTACATAACTAAAAATATTTATAAGAAAGTGAAAATGGTCCATGTTCTTGTTTTAAGGAGCAATGAGAAATTTTGGATCTTTACAACCTTATTTCATCAACCAACAAGGTTCGGGGGGGAAATAAACCACATGGATGAAATGGGTGGTGACAACCTCAAAACGCCAAGAAGAACAAGGTACACTTTGGAAATTATATCACAGGAAAAAGGATGATATGGTCCTGAGATGGTGGCCCTGAGACTTAAGGAAGGAGAATATATGATTTCCTGATTGATTATCTATTCTATCCTCCCAGTTTTTCTGTAAGTCAATATGGATAACCAAATGTATAAGAATAGATTATCCTCATAAGTGATATCGGAGTTCCTCTTGAAGGTAGCTATGCTCACCACTATACCAATGTCACATAAGGTAGGTCGTCTTGAAAGGGAATCTTTTTATTTAGAAAATGAGTTGATGGTCAACCATTTAGATGTGAATATGCATACTCAAGTGTGGAATCTGGAAAGAGACTTCAGGGAACAAAGGAGAGCAAAATTGTTATGCATAAAAAATGAATAAGATTTGAAATATTGTTAGATTCCCAGAAAAAAAGGGTTGCAGAAAGAGGCAGAAAGACTTCTAGGGATGGGTTGCAGTATTGGGAGGCACACCTCAGCTATGGCAATTCATTGATTGTGGAGACCCAGAAAGAACCTCTAAGAAGAATTAGTCCTAAAACTCAACATCCACTGTGAAGCTGGCTTATGAATATCCCTCTCTGGACAAATTTTCAGTAAAGCTAGACACACTCAAAGGCCTTGTGAGAGTCACTTAAGTTGCTTTTGTTGGTACTGAAATCCAGAAGCACATTTGCATTCTCTGTTTAGAAAAATTAATATAGGAAAAGCACATGCAAGATGATGAGGAAACACACTAGTAAAAGCCTTCAGGAAGAGCACAAATGCAAAGGTGTATATCAAATTGAGCAGTTTAGCACTCTAAGAATTTGCAAGTGTCTTGTTGGAAGGGAGGGGCATTGGACTTTGCATAAGTCATATAATGAAGTTTCAGGCCAGTAATTTTTTAAATCCTAAGAGGTCAGGTCACTGATGCTAGGATCATATATATTTGAAACACACTGATTAAAACAAACCAAAAGCCTGGGTTAAATGAACAAAAAATTGTATTATTAAAATAAATTATAGCGTATTTTTAAGAAAAGTTCCATTAAAAATACAGGAGAGGCCTTATCATGGTCTTCTCCAAGTCTTAGTTAGATCAGGCTTTTATAACAGAATGCCATAGCCTAGGTGGCTTAAGATATTTATTTCTCATAGTTCTGGAAGCTGGAAGTCCAAAATTAGAGTGCCAGCATGATCAGGTTCATAGTGAAGACCTTCTCCCTAATCAGGTCCTCATACAGCTTCTCCTTAGTTTCTACAGGAAGAGAGAAAGAAAGATATGTTGCCTCTTTCTGTTTTTATAAGGACACTGATCCCATCATGGTGGCCTAACCTCCATTACATTACCTAAATTTAGTTACCTTTTAGAATCCCCGTCTCCAAATGCCATTACATTGGAGATTTAGGTGTGAACCCCAAGTAACTGAGATATGTCTCAGTCAATGTGGGAGGTTTACTTTGCCAAGGTTAATGACACATTCATGACACAGCCTCTCAGGAGGTCCTGAGGACATGTGCCCAAGGTGGTCGGGATACAGATTGCTTTTATACATGATGGGGAGACATGAGACATCAATATGTATAAGATGAACATTGGTGCAGTCCAGAAAGGTAGGAAAATTCAAAGTGGGGGTTTCCAGGTTAGAAGTAGATAAGAGACAAATGGTTGCATTCTTTTGAGTCCTTGATCAGTCTTCCATGGAATACACAATTTAGTCTGGCTCAGTGATTCTGCATTTTTTACACAAACAATAGAGAAGAGGAAGAAATCAGATATACATTTACCTTAGGTGAGTTCTGTCTGTCCTTTGTCCACAGGGAATTTTCTTGTGGGCAAACTGCAGGAAGGTATGTAGCTTCTTACCTTTTTAGTTATCTTATTTGGAATAAAATGAAAGGCAGGTTTGTCCTAAGCAGTTCCCAGCTTGACTTTCCCGTTGGCTTAGTGATTTGGGGAGCCCAATATTTATTTTTCTTTCACAAAGGTTTTGACATATAAATTTTGGGTGGACACAAACATTTAGTCCATAGCATTGCCTTGGCTCATGGCCCACCAGGAGCAAGGACCAGTCCTATCAATGGATCATGCCCAGTCCTGATTTGACTGTTCCGGGTATGCTGTTTGCCTCACTGTACCATGACATTGGCATATTCAGCAAGAGCAAGCTCCCAGCATCATCTTTGAGCATCTGGGCCAAGTGGGGAGGGCCTTGAACTAAATAAACATGTGTATGTTAAGCTAGAACAGAGTTTACAGAGCCCCTAATATATAGTTATAAAAATATATTTGTGAACTTATTAAACATAATTATTTTATGTAGACAGCCTTGAAAGAATTTTCTTTTCTTTTCTTTCTTTTTTTTTTTTTTGGTTACTCTGTATTATTTAGTCTTCCTAATAATTATTTACTACTGCATTTTTAAAAGTATAAGCATATGTTATTTTTAGCATCATAATTATATAGTTGCAATGTATTATTGAAGGATCACTGAACTATGGAGGAGACCAGGAACATGGTGGGAGTGGTCTAGTGACGTCAGTGTAGGCATCCCTATGGCCTGCCTGTCATCAGCATCTGTCAAACAGAGCCAAGTATACAAACACTTCTTAAAACACTGTTATTCTCAAGGCAAATAAATCTGCTGCCAGAAAATCACAGTTGCATTTCCATTTCTGCAAAGAGAAAAGAAATTTTATGCTGAAATATTCAGCCTAGGAATACCAAAGGAAGCCCAGTAAATGAATTATATGCCATTCCCCATGATACAATGCAACATGAATCCTCAGAAATTTACAGGCTTCAGCAATACCAGTGAGTTATATGGTCACTTCAACTTACAGAAATAAATAGTTTCATTTCAATGTCTACATTGCCACACTCTCTTCATCATATAGCTGGCCAGTTTAGCTATAAATTTGACAGTCAATACATTTCTAAAGATTATATGGGTTTCCAAGATTTGTTTTGAAAACAACTTCAGCATTTCTTTTTTATTTATTTTATTTTTTTCCCTGTTCAGGTAGAGTCAAAGGTGTTATTCCTTCTGCAGGAAATGGACACCAAAATGAAAGTAAATAACTGAGGGCTCATCAGCCCATTCACTCATCCATCCATCCATCCATTGAGGAATATTTCTGAATAGAAATGCTACCTCCTTCATTTACTTCTGATAAAACTTACTGCACTTTACGTAGACCATCTAAAACTGGCTTATGTATCTATACAATATGGGAGTGATAACTCATGTCTCAGACTATTGGAAAGATTAAATGAAGTTATGTATACAGAGTACTTCTAATAATTCCTTTTTCTCCAGTTGCGACACAGAGTATAAAAACTGTGATTCAGATGCCAAAATATTGAAATTTTAGAGTACTTCCTTTGACTATTTCTGTGACATACAGGACATGTATAGGGAATTGTGACTGTCCAGCAGGCATGTACAGAGTGGACTGTCCCTAAGCTTCAGGAAAGTCTGTAGTGCAATGTCTCTATAGTTTGTTTGGTTGTATTGAGAATAGTCTCTCTTTTTGAGATGGAGTTTTGCTCTTGTTGCCCAGCTGGAGTGCAATGATGCAATCTCGGCTCACTGCAACATCTGCCTCCCAGGTTCGAGCAATTCTTCTGCTTTGGCCTCCCAAGTAGCTGGTATTACAGGTGCATGCCACCACTCCAGGCTAATTTTTTTGTATTTATTATAGACAGGGTTTCACCATGTTGGTTAGGCTGGTCTCGAACTCCTGACCTCAGGTGGTCCACCCGCCTTGGCTTCCCAAAGTGCTGGGATTACAGCCGTGAGCCACTGCACCTCGCCGAGAATATTCTCTGTATGTGTATTCTTCTGCATTTAAGCAGTTATACTAAGTCATTTTAACTCTTTGCAGCCTTCCCCACCTCACAGAGAGGTGAGCCAGGTTTTTTCCCAATCACTAGAACTAATACTTCATTGAACCTTGACAAGGTATTCTGCTGCACTTAGCGACCCACAAAGCATAGTTCCACCTGGGATTTCATCATGCTACACACTTTCCAATATTTATCAGATTATAGGAGATTTAAAAAAAAAAAAAAAAACTTTCCGTCTTTAAAGAGCTCTAAGGAGACAGCTCAGTTCCCTGTTCCGAAGCAAGCTAAAGCCCTCTAGCTCTGTTAATACCTTGTGGCCCCCTCTTTCTACCACCTGGTTTCTGCTATTTGTGCTTTTGTTGGTTGACTGATTCCCAAGTAACCTGCCAAGGTAAATAAGTACCAACTCTACTCATGAATATTTAAGCCCAAAAGCATATAGTGGGTGGCTTTGTGGCCAGTATTGGATTTCCATATAAACCATAAGGAAGCTGTTGTGACTATGGTCAAGCCGAACCTTGAACTCTTCAATAGTGCAGTGATCCCTAGCCAAGCTGCAGAGTCTGGAGACTGCATTCTGTATGCCAGGGTCCACCTGTGGTATAAATGTAATGGAGCCCTTATCCCCTCCCTGTTCTGAGACTGCTGGGCTCAGACACTGCCCCATTGTCTCTGCAGCATTTCTGTCTCCACAACAATAAGAGAGAAGAAACTCCTGGGTCGTTTCTCACCCCTACCTGCCACCACCTTTGTTAACAGAAACCACTATGTCTGTTAAGGTTATAAATGGTTTTATATTTGCACCAGAAAATTATTTTCCTTGCTGTTATTTTCTGTTGAATGTTTTCTTAGACGTTTTCTAGTGTTCAATGCAGTGGTAGGCAAAGAAGTAGGACATGTATTCAACATCCATTTCACCATTTCTGCATTTTTCTTCTAAAATATTATGGGTGTTTTTCTATTTATATTTTGTGATGGATGTTTGTCATTAGTTATCTCGAGAGTAGTTGTGATGGTTAATTTTACATGTTAACTTGGCTGGACCATAATACCCAGGTATTTTATTTGTTCAGAAAGAACTCTGGATTTGAGAGTTTTGTTTGTTTGTTTGTTTTTGTTTTGTTTGTTTGTTTGTTTTTTGATGACTTTCTGGGAAAGTATTTTTTAATGAGATTAACATTTAAATTAGGGGACTTTTAAGTATAGCACATTACCCTCCATAATGTGGGTGGGTGTTATCCAATTACTTGATGTCCTAAATAGGACAAAAATACTGGCTTCCCCTGAGCAAGAAGAAATTCTCCCAGCAAACATTCTTTCAACTTGAACTGCAACCTCAGCTTTTCCTGGGTCTCTAGACTACCGGCCCACTTTGCAGATTTTGGACTTGTCAGCTTCCATAATTCTGTCAGTCAGTTCTTAATATGAATATCTTACTTTCTATATATACATTTCCTTGGTTCTCTTTCTCTGGAAAACCCTGACTATCATGGTGTGTTGGTCCAATCGAAGGCAGAATGTTACATATTAATAGATTTCTAGGATCAGCATGCTGCTATGGTAATGCATTTGGACAATTCCATAGTCTTGAAAACATGTTGGGCACAAAGAAACACATTTTGGAACCAGAGAGGCAGGTTTGGAACTTGTCCTGCCATCTAGCCACTTGTTGTGCTGTAAGTTGTGACCTTAAGCTGTCTAGTCTCTCCAGGGCTCAATCCCCACATTTGTAAAATGGTGATGATATGTGTATTAGGGTGTTTTTGGATCACTATAAAGAAATGCCTGAGGCATGGTAATTTATAAGGAAAAGAGGTTTAGTTGGCTCACGGTTCTGTAGCCTGTGCTGCCAGCATCTGCCTCTGGTGAGGGCATCAGGAAGCTTCTAATCACTGTGGAAAATGTGGGGGAACCAGTATATCACATGATGACAGTGGGGACAAGAGAGAGCAAGGAGAGGGGGAAGTGCCACACTCTGTTAAACTACCAGATCTCACAGGAACTCAGAAACAAGAACTCTCATCAACAAGGGGATGGCGCTAAGTCATTCATGAGGGAGTCGCCCCCGTGACGGAAACACTTCCTATCAGATCCCACCTCCAACACTGAAAATAAAATTTCAACATGAGATTTGAAGGGGACAAATGTCTAAACCACGTCAATAACAGTTCTCACCACTTAGGTTGTGATGAAAATGAAGAGTTAATAAATATTACACCCTGTAACAGCAACTAGCACCAAGTGAGCTCTCAGTAAATGCAACCCATGTACAAAGAGATTGTTGTATGAAGCAGAAAGATCTCTCATCTACTGGATGCTTGCTGGATGTCTGGCACTCTGCTAAGTGCTATATGTATATTCATGTTATCTTCATAACCATTTTTTTTAATTTTAATGTTGTCACTGAAAGAGATGAAGTAATTGCCCTCAATGGTACAATTAATAAGGGATAGAGTCCAATGCCAAAGCATTTCCATCTTCCTCCAGATACCATATACTTTTACGACACAGTGTCTGAGCTACATGTGCAAAATACTTAGCCGATGCATAGCATACAGCAGGTACTCAATAAATGTAAGCATTGATATAATAATTAGTGGCCTAGGTTTTTTTTGTTTCATTTCTCCTGAGAAAATCTGTCAGTAAATTATGATAAACTGTTTGCTTTCCTAAGAACAAATAACATGTGGTTTGACTAAGGTTTATTGCTATTATTAATGTTGCAAAATATATTTTATATCAGAAAAATTTTACCAAGTTATAAAAATTAAAATAGATCATTTTTAGGGGATAAGAACAAAATAAAAAAATAGAATCCAGCAAAAATAAATCAATTTAATATGGTTTGTGCAATTGATATTATAATCATAAAAATTTGAAATACAATGACAAAAAATAAAAGACTGTTTTGTTCACTGTAAGTCAGAAAACATTTATTAACAACAACTCTGTAAGGACCCTGACCTGAGTAGAATAAGGGAGGCAGGTGAACTAAAACAAAGTTGTTTACCTTGCAAACTTGTTTGTAAACTAACTGAACCTTTGCCAGAGAGAAGATCACTGATTTCATTGGTTCAGTGAATAGTTGCCTGTGATAACCAGGAATGATGTTCCTGTGGCAGTTTTAAGCATGCTGTTGATCCTCTTCCTATTGAGGAGAAGGTCTATGTGTTCGTTCCTGTTATCGGGGGCAAGTTTAGTGACTAATATGCCATCAACAATGCAGTAGAAGTGGCACGGCGTGGCTTCCAAGACTAGGTCATAAAAGTAATGCAGCTTCTCTTTGGTTCACCGAAACACTTGCTTTGGGGCCCAAAGCCACCATATAAGGAGTCTCACAACTCCGAAACTGCCATGCTGTGCAGAAACCCAGGACACATGGAAAGCCTGAACGTAGGTGCTCCTGTCTTCAACCCCACCAAGGTCTCGGCTAACCCCAGACCTATGCTGTGTAAAAACTCCTCCAGGTGATTCCAACCCCGGCCACCGGTCATGCCGGCTATTCCCTGCCCATATTCCTGATCTGTGGAATTTTAGAACACTTTAAATGGCTGATTTGAGCTGCTTAGTTTGGAGTAATTGGTTAGACAGGAGTAAGTAACTGGATACCACATTTTAAAGTCCAAGAGATCACAATGGAGGCAGAATGAGGTGAAGAGAACAGTGAAGTGGAAGTAAGGATGCTCAGAGGAGAGTGCCACAGAATTGAGCTGCACTGCCCTCTCTCAACCACTGTGAAGCATATGTGATGACTGCACTCCTCCTGAGATGTGGAAACTGTGGGTGGAGACTGGAACTGGCTGCTCCAGTTTGAATAGGAAGGAAAGAAAAAGGGCCTTCTTGTTATGGACTGAATGCTGTGCCGTACCCCTCAAAATTTATAAGTTGAAGTCCTAATCCCCATTGTGATGATATGAGGAGGTATGGACTTTGGAAGGTAATTGGGTTTAGATGTGGAATGAGAGTGTGGCCCTCGTAATGGGATTAGTGTCCTTAAAATAAAAGATGCTAGAATGCACATTTGCTCACACACTCTATCTCTTTGCCTATCATGCACATAAGAAGAGGTCGTTGAGCACACAATGAAAGTCGGTCATCTACAGCCCAAAAGAGACTCACCACCAGAACTTGAATTAAACTGCTCTGTCTAGACTCCAAAACTTTGAGAAATAAATGTCTATTAATTAAGGCACCCTATCTACAGTAATAGTAATCCAACTAGACTTAAGACAAGATTGCATTGGAACCCAGATCTGTGTGACTCCAATGTTTTGCTCTGTCCACTGCTACACAGAAATGCTTTCCAGAATGGGAGCTCTCAACAATGGGATTCATGGCCTAATCCTAACTCAAATTAGAACTGTGATATATTGGGCAGGAGTCTTGGTCTTCTGATGCCAGAAAGACATCAAGTAGTCTCTAGAAAGAAAGATTTTTTTCTCCACCAGAGAATGATTTTGAGAATTAAGTAAGATGATGTCTTGGGCAAAGGAATAAAGTCTTTGGGGGGAAAAAAAAAAAAGTACTTTTCTTAACTCATTAGATGGGACCTCTGACCTGACCTATATTCATTTTGTAGTGAAATTTGACCTGAACCTAAAGGGAGTAGGTTTCTAGCCTTTAGGTATTGAGTACAGTGTAAATTCTCATCAATTTCACTATAGACAATGTGTTTGCTTATGTGGTGTTGCCCTAAGCTCTTCTAGCAGAGCTGTATAATATTGGGTACCATAAAATCCAGAAAGCCCCAGTGCACCTTTGGCTCCTCAAGTTTCAGATAAGAGATTGTGGAAAACTATTTCATTCACTGATACACCATTTCCCTCGCTTTCCCAGCCATGCTGCCATGTTGTTAAGTGTGAATGGGTATTTCTTTATATTTCTTAAAACTTTATTTGACTGCGACATTTAACAGGATGTTTGAAAAGGGCATATAACAGCATGCAAAGAGCCTAGATAGATTTGGGTTCAAAATCTTGCTCTGCTCCATGTCCTTGGGTGTGAGTATTTAGCATCTCTAAATTTGTTTCTCTAGCTTTTAAATGCGAGGAGTGATATATCTCTCATAAGGATCAAATAGAGTCTTAACATGGTGCTTGGCACTTTAACTACCTTCAGTAGTAGACATCACTTTAATTAAATGCACGTGTTGCTATTATGTGTGCTAGGAAGCCTTGCTGTCTTAAGCTGGCTGTGGCAATCATGACCGTTGCCCATGAAGCCAATTTGCATCTCTTGCTCATTAAGTTGCTCACAGTGGCTGGAAATTTGACAGCCTTAATGTTTGAACTTCTTGAACAGTAGGTTTAGAACTGCCAGTGATTTTCTGAGGTTGTGTCAAACATCAAGCATTACCGAGGTAGGAGTTTTCCCTGAAGGTCTGTGATGAGAGGGAAGTGGTCTCCTCTGGATATAATGATTCATGGGTGCAAGTGTTGGGCTGAATGACTCAGGAAGGTAAAATCAGGGCTTGTCTTCAAGGAAACGTCAGCTACAATGTAACTCCAGAGCCAGGAAGCCATTTAATACTCCAGAGCTCACAGCAGCAGAGCTTGAGCATCAGGCTGGGTTTAGGAGATCCTCCCTCCTCCTTTTTTAATGGTCCCTTATTACAGAGGCAGAAGGCCTATTAACCTAGGACCCAGAGCCTGCTACCATAAATTCACCATAAAATCCCGTTGACATTAGTTGACTGTCAGGGATATAAAACTGTCAGTGCCCACGTTTTCAATTATACAGGACAATTACTCTGTGCATGTCAGTACATGCACACCATAGCCATAGTGTGGGATTCATCCCATTCTAACACATGTGTGGGAACAGTGGCAATCTGTCTGCACACAGTGTGCTGGGGGGTTGAAAAAGTCCAAGCAATGATTGAAACTCTCTGTGCATTAATTCTAAGAAAGGAAAAGATATGTTCTGGTTAGTTTCAGTAATGTTCTTGGCCTTTCTGCCAAGCATTAGTAGCATGTCATCGTGCATTAGAACGATCATTTTACTTATTGATCTCCTCTACTAGCCGTTTGAAGGCTGGAGATGTCTGTTATTATTATTATTGGCCTTCAGAATCTTTAATAGCACCATCTGTGGAGATGGTACTCCACAAATATATCAACCTCAGTCCAGAGTACACAGTATTGAGCTCAGTACTTAAGACAATTTATACTGAGTATGCATCTATAACTACAGCACCTCTGTCCTTCGGAAATTTACCTGTAGCTACTTTAGATGGATGCTCTGAATCATTCTGTCTGTGCTCAGAGCCAAACTATCTGACTGGCTCAATCAGACACCAGCATTCAAGGCAAGTTTTTACCAACTTGCTTGTCACTTGACAAAAACTTCAAACTACACTCTGCCTGTCTAATCCAAATCCGTCCCTCTCCAGGCTGTAAAACATACCTCCAGTGTATTATCTTTCTAACACAGACATGTGTCCTGCTAGGAATGCTACATAAAATGTTGATTTCTCAAACATCAGGTGAAAGTTCTTTATCTTAACATTTTGGACTAATTATCTCATTCTTTCATTGAGTTCAGATGTGTTTTCTGGTATGAACACACTGAGCAAGACAGGTCTGTAGCTTCACTGAAGCTGTGCTATCTGTAAGATTTCAGCAGTTAGGCCTTGGTTTGACTGTAAACTCTGTCACAGTCTTACCAAGTCTTACCTGTGGCAAGATTAGGAAATCATGAGCTTCAGTTACTTCACCTGTAAAATA
The DNA here is from genome assembly GCF_002776525.5 of Piliocolobus tephrosceles. Lineage (NCBI taxonomy): Eukaryota > Metazoa > Chordata > Mammalia > Primates > Cercopithecidae > Piliocolobus > Piliocolobus tephrosceles. The sequence goes on along the minus strand of NC_045436.1, from coordinate 171,500,720 downwards.
GGAATAAATAACTTTACCAGCAAAGTTGTGGTGAGGATTGCATGAGATGCTGAATGGAAAGTGTCTGATGGATCATGGTGTAAAATAAATACTAGTTCTCTTCCTATAAACATAACTGTTCTTTGATTCCACGGGAAATACCTTTATCTATGATCTCCTACTATTTAGGTTTTACCATCCTTCAATATGACTGGACATACAGGTATTTGTAGTTTGCAAAGTAATTTTTGTGTATGTGAGGGCATGGTTCATACCTACAGTGTGAGATAGATGAAGGAAGCATTGACTTTGCCTTACAAAACAGAAACCAGCGACATTGAACACAGAGAAGATCAGGAACTTTGCAGAGTGACAAGAGTCCTAAGTCTCAGAGCTAGATGCCATATCAAGTGTTAATGAATCAAAATCCCTCAAGGCTCAGCATTTTAGTGCCATGGCCACATTTAGACTGCCTGAGTTGTCCTCTTTGCTGTCTTTTCACATCCTTTAGCAGGGTCTCCTCATTGTACCCAACTCTTGACCTGCATCCCCACTGCAATAGGGATGGGTTTTCTCAAACTTGTTCAATCTCTTCTTACAGCTAGATTCAGCAGTATTAGCTGTGAGTTCTCCATAATTTTGATTTTTATGGGAGACATTGAAAGATCTATCATGTCAAACTCCAAATGTCAGAGAATGTAGTCTTTCGTAGTGATAAAATGGGCAATGGAGGAAGCTTAGTGATGGAGAGAAGGTATCAGATGCTGTGGCAATTGAAGGGCTTCTCTGGCTGGTCAAATAAAAGCACCCACTCTGCTCCCTTTTAAAAACTTCTTTCCTTTTATAAGCATGTTAACCACAATAATCAATTCCATTAGCATTTACAAAATTGCAAATCCAAGTTGTTAAATATTTTGAGCATGAGTCCCCAATATATGCATGCTTTTAAAAATTTTGAATTGTATATTTGTGCTAAAAGACTAATACATTATGTATGGCGTAAAAAAGGACATTAAAAGGAGGTGATAAAGGTGACATAAGAATATGTTGAAATGTCTTGCTATTTGTGATGGCATTATAGCAATCATATAAAACTTGGACTTCTTGCATAATTTTTCTGTTCCTCATTACTAAAGTGGGATTATAATGTGTAGTAACTGTATGTATTCATTTTATAGGATATGTACATATTTTATTGGATATGTGTAGCCAATAAACATATAGAATTTTATAGGTATGATAATACAACATACACAGTAATATATGTATGCTAATGTGTGCACCTTGTTAGTATTCACCTTGCATTTTACCTTAACTGTGCCTTATGTTGCAAGATATTTAGCTGATGCTGATGACAGTGATATGGATCAACATTTTAAATGTTCTTCCAGATAATTTCAGAGGTTTTGTCTGTTTTCATCTTACTGTATGCTGGAACTCTTTGGAACATTATTTTAATTCATTAATGTGGCGGCTAGGGATGACTTGAGTCTTAGAAAAACTATCAATTCTACCATTTTCTTATTCACATATTCTTGTGCTATTCTCATTGCCTTCAATCAGTCATTTCATTCTATAAACACCGTTAAACCACTTGTTTACACTCTGCGTTAGCATAGTTGACATAAGATCATGCAACCCATAAATATAATTAAACTGGGAACACATCAACTGCAGCACATTAAAATATAAGTGATGGAGGTCCCTGGCTTCCCCTTGAATATCTGTGCTCTCCAACATAGAACAAAACAAAAAAACAACCAGAAGTTTTAGCTGGTTGCTACCCTGGTCTCCTTTGCTGCTAATTCAATCATTTGACTAGGTTCTGGATAGTGACATGTGAACAAATTGATGAATGAGACCTAAATAGGAAAAGAAGATGTGCTTCCCATTTTTTTTTTTTTTTTTGCAAAAGCTCTGAAGCTTCATCTTTTTTTCACAATAGGGAATCCTTATGCTCAGAATGGCTGAACAACACTATTGTAAGTTTGTGAGTGTTCCCCACCACAGAGTTACTATTTGAACCCTGGGCTGCTCACACCCATGCTGTTAGGGCACTTGAAAATAAACCTTTCATTACTCATTGATATTTTTGTTTTTGTTATAGCAACAAAGTGAACATCCCAACTAATACAATATGCTAAAAGTTAATACTTTAGGCCGGGGTGCGGTGGTTCACGTCTGTAATCCCAGCACTTTGGGAGGCCGAGGAGGGTGGATCATGAGGTCAAGAGATAGAGACCATCCTGGCCAATATGGTGAAACCACGTCTCTCCTAAAAATACAAAAATTAGCTGGACATGGTGGTGCGAGCCTGTAGTCCCAGCTACTCAGGAGGCTGAGGCAGGAGAATTGCTTGAACTCAGGAGGTAGAGGTTTCAGTGAGCTAAGATCATGGCACTGCACTGTAGTCTGGTGACACAGTGAGACTCCACCACAAAAAAAAAAAAAAAAAAAAAAAAAAGTTAATACATTCATGTGGATACCTGTCAGTCCCCCTGTGTTGTATAAGTCCCACTGACCCCCTCCAGCCTCCAGGATGCTTGGTTAACCATATCAGTAATAGTCACACAGCTTAAATTTTTTCTTACCTTTCATATTAAAAATAAAACAATAAAACAGGATCTTTTTTTTTCCTCTCCCCCTACAGAACACTAGACATTTGAATAATTGTCTGGGTTACCATTCATTTTTTTCCCATTTTTCTTCTATATATTGGTCTTTCCAACCTTGAGCAACATTTTTGAAGGCAAGGAATAGCTTTGTCTGCAACCTTTTTGAAGGCAAGGGTATTCTGTACTTGTAACCATTTCTGTGTGTCAGTGGTTCTCAAAATACGGCCCCTGGAATTAGCATCAACTGGGAATTTGTTAGAAATGCAATTTATTGATCTCTACCCCACAATTATTGAATCAAAAATTCTAGGGTGGACCCCAACAACTGTTTTTTTTTTTTTTTTTCCAAGTCCTCCAGGGGACTCTAGGACCAGCCTAAATACAAGAATCACTACTGTGATAGTTTACTCTTAAATCTCAAGTGCTTAAAAGAGCCATAATCAAATGATAAAAGGTGCTGAAGTGATGGGGGGATTTAAAATGATATCAGGCAGGCAGGAAGTGCTGATTTTAGAATGTCCCCAGTGAAGGACAGAATGTTTCCACCAAAAGATTAAACAGCTTGTGATAGAGGGCTGGCTGATGATGGCAGCTGATATGGAAACGTTCTTCCCTAAGTAAGTGTGAGTACTACAGAGCTGGCATAAGTGGGCAGGCATCTCACCAGGTTGGTGGCGTCACTGGACTCCACAAAGAAGTCTGGGATTAACTCCCAAGAGAGTACACAGTGGTATAAGAATGATCAAAACTAAGGTAGTGGCTCCCAAAGGGTGAAATATTAGCAAAAAAGGATACAAATTGGTTTTATGAGAAAAAGAAACATCTATGAGCAAATCAATTTGGGCCCAACAGTTAACACTTTCTCTACTGCAGTACTTGTCAGAGCCTTTAATATCCTAATAACCATTGCAAATCTCCAAGAAAGGGCTATAGTAAGCAGCACCCCAGGGAAATTTATGGATCAACTAGTCTTTGAAACATATTTTTAAAACAATGTTAGGAACAGAATGTGTACAAATTCCAACTCAAGTGTTTTGAGTAGAGGGAAATAATTGAAAAAAAAATGAAGACTGAGCTTGAGGCAGGGGGTTCTGGGTAATTTCTGTGGATACCAGTGTTGTTTTTTTTGTTGTTGTTGTTATTGTTTGTTTTTTATTATACTTTAAGTTCTAGGGTACATGTGCATAACGTGCAGCTTTCTTACATATGTATATATGTGCCATGTTGGTATGCTATACCCATTAACTCATCATTTAGGTATATCTCCTAATGCTATCCCTCCCCTCTCCCCCCACCCCACAACAGGCCCCAGTGTGTGATGTTCCCCTTCCTGTATCCAAGTGTTCTCATTGTTCAATTCCCACCTATGAGTGAGAACATGCAGTGTTTGGTTTTTTGTCCTTGCAATAGTTTGCTCAGAATGATGGTTTCCAGCTTCATTCGTGTCCCTACAAAGGACACGAACTCATCCTTTTTTATCGCTGCATAGTATTCCCTGGTGTATATATGCCACATTTTCTTAATCCAGTCTATCACTGATGGACATTTAGGTTGGTTCCAAGTCTTTGGTATTGTGAATAGTGTCACAATAAACATACACGTGCATGTGTCTTTATAGCAGCATGATTTATAATCCTTTGGGTATATACCCAGTAATGGGATGGCTGGGTCAAATGGTATTTCTAGTTCTAGATCCTTGAGGAATCACCACACTATCTTCCACAATGGTTGAACTAGTTTACAGTCCCACCAGTAGTGTCAAAGTGTTCCTATTTCTTCACATCCTCTCCAGCACCTGTTGTTTCCTGACTTTTTAATGATCGCCATTCTAACTGGTATGAGATGGTATCTCATTGTGGTTTTGATTTGCGTTTCTCTGATGGCCAGTGATGATGAGCATTTTGTCATGTGTCTGTTGGTTGCATAAATGTCTTCTTTTGAGAAGTGTCTGTTCATATCCTTTGCCCACTTTTTGATGGGGTTATTTGTTTTTTTCTTGTAAGTTTGTTTACATTCTTTGTAGATTCTGGATATTAGCCCTTTGTCAGATGAGTAGATTGCAAACATTTTCACAGTTCACCTCTGTGACTTAGTTAGGATCTAGTGCAGTTCATTGTCATCCATTCCACAAGGCAGAATGCTAGTCATTGGACTTTCATGATGGGTGTTTTGCTGATAATCTGTTGATTTCTGTTGATGATTATGTTGATGATAAAGCTGATATCTAGTGATACTTGCCTCTTCTGATATAGTCCCATTGATGATCCTAACACCAAAAAGTCCATGAATGGAGTGGTTGTGGTGGGTGAAATATGCGATCAATAATGTCATTGAAATCGACAAGGCTTGAAGGAGATAACTACTGATATAAGGAATCTAGGTGGCGTGTTGAGTCTGGTTCAGGACACAGTTCGTCACTGAGGATATTGAGAGAATCTTGGTCAAAATTATGCACTGAATCAAGGAAATGGCAATTGTGCATTGGGTTCAAGATGGAACTGAGCCAGGCCACAGATGGAAAGCCAAAGAGAAATTTTGGAGGTGAGGAATGGCAGAGAAGTGGGTCTCAAGGAGAAATGGCTGTGGTCTGATGGGCACAAATGCTCAGCCAAGCCACTTTGAAGACACAGTTTGGAAAACCAAGATGAGCTCCAGAAGCAGCAGCTTGAACGCAGGATCTGAGGCCCAGCTCACCATGTGTGGTAACTCTAAGTGATCAGTACAGCTGGGCAGTGATGGAAACGGACTAGGAGATGATGATAGAGAGCTATGTGGAGACAAGATCAACAGGTTATACCTTCACACAGCAAAGGGAAATCATCATATTTGCATTTTAGAAATAGTAGCTGGGAAGGAAGTGTGTGAGGAAGACAAGCCTCTAAGCAGAAGGACCAGAGAAGTGAAAACAGCATGATCTCATTGTTGAGAGCCTGGGCTCTGTCATCAGATGGACTCAGCTTGAAACCTAGGTTGGCCTCTTGTTAGTGAGATGAACTTCTATGGCCTACTTAACTTCACTAAATGTCAATTTCATATCTTCAATAGGAAATATAATAATGTATCCCTTGGAGGGATATTGAGAGAATTAATAAAAGGCATATGTAGCAGGTTCACAACATAGATATGCAGAGAAAACAAAAAATTTAAAGAAGTTTTGTCTGGTGTTTCTCATGAGCTCTCAAACACCTGGTAAAAGAAACAACAACAAAACACTTTATTTTAGTTAACTCTTATTTAAAGAGTTTGTATTAGTTTTTTATTACCATCATAACAAATTACCACAAACTTAGTAGCTTACAACACACACTTGTTATCTAACAGTCAAGGAGGCAGGCGTCCATACAGGTCTCACTGGACAGAAGTGAAGGATTTGATATGGCTGTGTTCATTTCTGGAGGCTGTAGGGGCAAATCTGTTTCCAGTTCACTCAGGTTGTTGACAGAATTTCGTTTTTTGCAATTGGAAAACTGACATTCCTCTTCTCTGGCTGGCTATCAGTTGAGGGACATGTCTAGTATTTAAAGGCCACTGGTCAAGGCTCATTCCTTGGGTCATGGCTTTTTTCCCTCATTTTCAAAGCTGCCAATAGTTGATTAAATCTATGCCATGCCACACTTCTCTGATCCTTCTTCCATTGTCAACTCTCTATCTCTGACCACAGTCTGGAAAGGGTATTTCCTTGTAAGGACTCATGTGATTAGAGTGGGCCCAGCCAGATGAATCTGGGATAATCTCCCAGTCTCAAAGTCTGTACTGTTAATTGGATCTGTAAAGTTCCTCTTGCCATGTAAGGTAATACATTCACAGGTTCCAGGGATTAGGTTGTGGACATATTTGGGAGGCCATGATTCTGGATAACACACAATTTCTCCACGTAATGCCTGGTTTTATTTGGAAAAAAAGTAACTGTTCTCAGATACCTTTTAGCCAATCTACATCCTGCTTCTCTTTGGCAAAAGCACCGCAATGTGTATACAAGGCGGAAATAGAGGGTTGAGGGCTGAGGGGTGAGGAGGGACATATATGTGATTTTCTCTCTCTTCTTCTTCTTGTTAGAGTTTATTTATGATCTGTGATTGATTGATACTCCCCTTGATGTCTTTGAAATTAGGAAACCTAGGTTGTAATGGCTCCTAGTGAGTCCCTGGCCCAGGGGATCCTTTCCTACAGGCCTTATTTGACCTCACTTTGTTCCTACCATGGGTCCCTCTGGCAAGTTCAGCAGCCAGAACCCTCAGCCACTATCATCCTCTCTTTTCTGTGTCCCTTAGGCACTTCCTGATCCTTTCCACACCACAGAGGGGTCAAAGGGATTCTGGGGAGCGAAACTCAGGCCTTATCCTGGGCCCATCTACCTGTCTCAAACATGTGCATCCTGTGTAACTGCCCCTTTCTCTCCTGGAGATTGTGAAATGGGAAAAGTTCCCTTATCCCCCTCACAGGGCATGTGATGGGGGTGTGGCCCACTTCTTAGGTGCCGTGATGCTCAAAGCCCTAGGTGAAGCATGCAGACAGGCAGGTCATGGGACTCCAACCCCATGACAGCATCTTAGCGTTGAGTGTTTACAACTCCCAAAGCCTCCATAGGCATGTGTTACAGTGTGCTCTTTCCGCATAGCAGACCGCAGACAACTTGTGTTAATCAGCTCAATTAGACCTTCTTCCTTATGGCAAGGACAGAGGGTTTTCAGTTTCCTGGGGTTTTTGCTCTAGTGTACCAGAAAAACCAGATCACACATGGGCTTGGGGAATGAGTGCAAAGTTCTAAGGAGTGTAGGTAGCTCTCAGCAGATGGATGGAGAGTCAGAAGGGGGATGGAGTGGGAAACTGGTCTTGCCCTGGAGTCGGGCTGCTCAGTGGCCAGGCTCTCTTCGGACCGTTTTTGGCAGATTTCCCCTTGGTGTCTGACTCATTCTGTCGTTGATGGCCTGCCAGTATCTCTCAGCGTCTGTCAGTGTGTTCTTCTGCTGGTGGGTTCTTCTGCTGGTATGTTCCTCTCAATGTTCAGCCACTTGTGTCTGCCCACTAGGGTCTTGAGATTTTTATATGCACAGGATGAGCATGTGGCAGGTCAGAGTGGTCTTGAAAAATGCAACAGGAGTGCCTGTCCTCACTTAGGTCCATGGGCACAGGCCCGAGGATGCAGCCCTCACCAGGGACCCTGCCCTTCTCTACCCAGCGCTTCTGTGCTCCCCTCCCATATCAATTGGAGTGAAGGCAGAGGGGACAGCCTATCAAAAATCTTCCCCTAGTCAGTGGAGGAAGGAGAAAAGTACATTTTTTACCCAACGTGTTCACCTAAAGTAGTACAGTGCACCTACTTCATTTTCATGACTTTGGCACCTGGGAGTGGAAAAATCAAAGCAGCTGGCATCTCTTACCTTTCTCTTAGTGCCCCCCATGTCTAGTCTTATCTTCCTTTCTAGGTATATGAGAGATTATTATTCCTGCTCTTTTTGATGTAGAATGGGCCTTGTGACTGTTTTTGAACAGCAGAATGGGAACAGAAGCGATTGAGGTCACCTTTGGGCTGTACAGGGGAAACACCCATGTAGGATTCTTCAATTTCTCTCTCCTCCTGGATGGATGATCATGGAGAACTTATAGGAATGATAAAACCATGACGTAGAAACATCCTGGTTCATGAAACTTCTTGAGAAAGGACAGTGGCCTGAAAAACCACCAGACATTAGGAGACTCTGTAGTCTAGGAATTAGATGGAGACATTTGAGCTTGTTACCATCCTAGATTATGATGCATGCTGGTTACTTCCCTCTTTCTCTTTTCACTTTCCCCAGAGCCAGAACAGGCTTGCTTCCTCCCTCTTGATACTTTTACATGTATAAAAGAGGCTCCATGGTATATGGATTGAACAGGTAGAGCCTTAAGCAACCACATGCCCTTGGGTAAATCACTAACCTCTTCTGTACTTCAATTTTCCCATTTGAAAATAAAAATGTTGGATTCTTCATCTCATCAGTTTGTTAAAAGGGTCCACGGATTATACATGAAAAGTGTTTGGAATAAAGCTTCGTACATGAAATGAGTTAATTATAAGTATTACTACTTTCTTAATGTGGAAATATTTAATCTGGGCTTCCAAGTCTGGCTTTCAAGCTTATTGTCTCTCTGAGAAGATCAAATCCTGGTCATCTCCTGTCTAGGGAAAGTAAGACTTTAGGACTGCAGAAAACAAGAGAATTAAAAGCACTGGTTTCGATATTTTTAAAATATCATTACTCATGTAAAGGCATCTGGCATATGAATGTAGTAAATAAATACCAGATACGATAATCATTTTAGATCTCATCTACCAGTGAGTCTGGGGATCCCCATGTTTTATGAGGATTGGCTCAGATATTGGCAGAGCTGAGTCTCTACATGATAAACCTCTCTACAAATACTGCAGAGATAAAAGTTCAGGCAACTCAGAGGTTTCATGATGTCCCTAAGTCCCCCTGCCTCATATGAGTTGAATCTGGGAACATTTCTATCTTCTAATTTCCTTTCCACCAGGAAGGACCAGGACATGGCTAAGAAGAAGTTAATGTGTCATTCATCTCAGACAAAAAATTTAAGAGATCTCAAAAACAAGAAAACCTCAATAATCAGGAAAAATAACATTATATAAAATATATTTGAAGTAAAAAGTAATGCAAAATATTTCCATGATCAAAATATTGAAAATTTAAATAAAAGCTTGACCTAGTAAGCAACACAATAGCCTGAGGCAAAAAGAAAAATCAACACTACTCATCTCACTTTTTGTTTAAAATGTTGATGTTTTGCTCATCATGGATGATTAGTTTCAGTTTTTATTTCTTTCAAATATTGCGTTGAAATATTATTTACCCTGATCACACACACACACACACACACATACACATTCCCTTTAATTTTGTGCCCAAGACAAATGCCACATTCACCCTGTCCTTAGTCTTTGCTCTTCCACTAAATCCTCCTTTTACTATGAAAATATAAATTTGTGCTTCTAAGTAATCACGTTGGCTTTAAACAAAGTACAAAACAAAACAAAACAAAAACAAAAACAAAAACAAACAAGAAAAAAACACGTTTTAGTCCTCAAGTCATGCGGTTAGAAAGAAAAGTGGAAAGCAAAGAAGAATAAACTCTCTCTCTTATCTCACTGTTGTTTTGGCTCACTCCATGCAAGTTTTCAGGACAATGGATTATTTTCTCTTTTGAGTTTTCAGACAGCTCAGATAGCAGGGTGCCTATTCTTTATCAGAGGAAAAGAAGAAAATACAGCTCTTCTTGCATTTGGAGAAGTGCAGTAAAAACTAACAGTCATGATTGATTTCTCTCAACATCCACTGTTGTGAACTGAATTATGCAGCCTCATAAGCTGTAACCGAGTTATAAATTAACTCCTGGAGCCATGAAGATATTCATTTAAGGTCTATAATGTTTGGGTTTTTCCATAGGAGGAATTCAAGGCTAGAGTACAGGTTCTACTTTTCAGCTCTAGTGTGGAAAAGAAAGAAAATGGAAAATAGGGAAAAAACCTCAATAAGGAGGTAATTTCAGGCCCCCTTATAATTGAAATTGCAATGATTAATTCAGCTCAGCACTTAAACACTGCCTATAGCTGAAGTGCCCTCATGCTGGCCAAGCTAATTATCTCTGCCCATGTGGTGGCTCTAAGAGTGGGCACGGTGGAAGCTGACGGTGATTTCATTTTAGAACATCAACCCAGGAGCACAGATTGGAATCAGTTATACTTATGGGCCCAGGCAGAAATACAGAAAGAAGGGCACTTAAAAGAGGCCATAAAGAAATGGCCTCTAAATTACAATTTGAATCAAATCACTGTTTTGTATTTCAAATGTGTAAATGTATTTATGTATTCAAAACACATTTGCTGAGAGCACACTCTCATCCAGGCACTGTGTAGGATACCGAGCATGTGATGCTCAGCAAAGACCCTTGGAAGCCCTGCCTTCACAAAGCTTACAGGATATTAGAGACGTCAAATAATGATAAAATAACAAAAGGTAGGAGAAGAATTATAAAACATAGAAGAGGCAAGAGGAAAGGTATAAGATGTTCTGAGAGTAGAAAATGGGCCCTGTCCTAGGCCAAGGGTCTAGGAAAGGTTTCTCTGAAAACATGGCATTTGAGTTGTGACATAACTGTTAAGTAGAAAAGAAAAAGAAAAAAAAAAAGAAAGAAAAAGGTTATTTTCTAGAGCATGCCCCTAGCATGGTGAATAAGATTAAGTACTCTTGAGGCAAACTGTGTGGATCATTTCTGAAATCATTACTGAAAGAAGACAAGTAAAATCAGTGAGGCTAAATACTTCTATGTTTGGTGAGTAAGTGGTATAGATCTGCTTCATTCAAAACCCAGTGGTTCTAGATACAAGTGAGATGATACAGTATTTGTTTTTCAGTGTCTGGTTAATTTCACTTAGCATAATGTCTTTCAGTTTTATTCATGTTTTTACAAGTGCTAGAATTTCCTTTTTCTGGCTAAGTAATATTCCTCTTTGTATACATATATATTCAAACACACACAAACACACACATCGTGTTTTCCTATCTTTGCTATTGTGAATAATGCTGTAATGAAAACAGAAGAACAGATATCATTTTGAGATACTCATTTCATTTCCTTTGGATATATACCTAGCAGTGCAATTGCTGTATCATAAACCAGGTCCAATTTTGTTTTTTTGAGGAGCTGCCACATTATTTTCCATAATGGCTATACCAATTCACATTGCTGCTAACTGTGTAAAAAGGCTCCAGTTTCTTTCCACCCTGACAGACAATTGTTATCACTTGTCTTTTTGATAATAGCCATCCTAAGCAGTATGAATGACCTCACTCATATGTGAAATGTAAAAATGTCCAGCTCATAGAAGCCAAATGTAGAAAGATGGTTGCCATGGGGCACCACCTGGGGAAATGTTGGTCAAAGGTTGGACATGGTTTGGCTCTGTGTCTCCACCAAAATCTCACCTTTAATTATAATCTCCATAATCCCCACATGTCAAGGGTGGGACCAGGTGGAGGTAATTGAATCATGGGGACAGTGTCCCCCATGCTGTTCTCATGATAATGAGTGAGTAGGCGTTTCTCCTGCTTGCACTCATTTCTCTCTCCTGCTACTGTGAGACAAGGTGCCTTCCACCGTGATTGTAAGTTTCCTATGGTCTCCTCAGCCATGTGGAACCGCAAGTCAATTAAACTTCCTTTTCTTATAAATTACCCAGTCTTGGGTATTTCTTCGCGGAAGCATGAGAATGGACTAACACAGGGCACAAACTTTCAGTTATAAGATGAGAAAGTTCTGGAGATCTAATGGACAGCATGGAGTGATGGATGTGTTAATTTGATTGCAGTAACCATTAAACTATGTATACATGTATCTGATCATCACATTGTAAGCTTGAATATATTCAAGATGTAGTTGACAATTAAATATTTTTTGCTTTTTTTTTTTAAGGCCAATGTTTTCTCCAAGCCTTTTCCCCATGAACAATTGGTCATTAGGAAAATGTTCTAACTGGAAAATTTGATGTCAGTGTTCTCTGCTGAGGAAGAGGACATCCACCCAATGGCCTTATTACTTTATTTAATCATGTTTCTGTGAAAATCTGCAAAGAAAGTCCTGCCCTCCCAGTTGATTCTGTAATAATCTCAATATCAAATAAGGTTGGCGTTCTGAATATCTCTCTCCTACCTGACTCTACAATATTGAAGTAAGATAATGTTCTCTTCTGTATGGATGCCAACAGTTCTTGTTATTAAAATTAGAAAAATGTTTTGTAACTCAAAATAGTCTCCACCTGTATTAAATCTTGGCCTCTAACTGGGTCTTTAACTCTGCTTTATCTGCTGTTCTGGGCTTGGGGGCCTCATCTCCTATGATGCATCTTTGGATAGAGTGCGCTTTTCTTTGTCCAGATAGCAAGTATTACCTTGAATCTATTTTCACTTTTTCAAAATCCTTTCTGAGGCAACTGCTGACTTCCCAACAAAATGAACAGTGAGCACTCTCACACTGAAATACTTTATTAATGGGATTTACATCAGATATTTAAAGCAAGTACTGGAGCAAATGGCTCTTTTTCAAATGCAAAATAAGCAGGTTGGCATGGTATGGTTGGGTCATCTAGTCCAATATCATTTGAGTCATACCTGAATTGTCTCTTAAATGTCTCATGCTGGGAGAGGCATAGGACTTCTTCCCTTGCAACAAATCCTACGTAGCTCTGACCATTCATTATGTCTTATAATTAATTGAAGCTTTTTCTTTGTCATTTAAACACATTGTTCCTAATTTGCTTTCTTTGGTTTCCTCAAAACAAGTGTCTTTCCATGTGACACTCCATCAGATCTTTAAAGAGCAACTATTGTATCTTCTACCATCTTCTCTTTTCTAGGCTAAATACTTCTAGTTTTTTTCAATATAATTCTCTCCAAGCACAACCAATCAATACTCACTTTCCTTATACCCATAAGATTAAAGGGGGAATATAAGAGACAGCTCTTTAATTAAATAATAACCACATCCTCTCTATCTCAGAGAAAAGGGTTAAGTTTTCATAGAAAGCTACTCTTATGGTACCTTCACAATCCAACCTCCTTATTAACGAGGTCTCATTAATGGTTTAAAAATATCTCATTTGGACAATTTCTTTCATTAAGTGTAGTAATTACACGCACTTATTAATGTCATTAAGAGTATAAGGATATTTCTTATAATAAATTTGTATGGACCTAGGACATAATGTGCCTGAGTTTAGGATAAATGAAAATAAGGGACCACATCAATCTTCAAATCCCTGAACTGAAAAGTAGTTTATCTTGCAAATGCTGAGGTATCTGTTTAATCTGAAAAAATAATTTAGACCAGGTCTGGGGTCCAGCCTTAGGTTGTACAACTCCTTTAGGTGGGACTTAAGCCAACTAGTTTCTACTCAGAGAAAATCACTTGGGCTATCCAAAAGATTTGAGCATGGAGCCTTTTTCTGTTTGGTTCAATGTTGTTCACTTTGTGTCTATCATATTGTCCAACACATAGTAGGTAGTCAAACGTAAAAGTCAATGAATTAAAGACACTTAAAGTTTTTCCATGTGAGAATAATAAAACATATCAAGGAAATTATCTTTGGGAAAAGGTGATTGAGAGAGAATATGGTAATGACTTTTAAGTGTCCAAAGTGCTATCTTTTGGGAAAGAATTTATTTTGGTCAAAATTTCCTCAAGAAATGTTTTAACAAGAACTTTCACAAGAAAAAAGTCTACAATTGGTGAAATATATGTGTGTATATGTATACACACATAATGTTATACATAATATTCTTATATATATGAATATAGAGCAGAAAAAAAGACACTTTGTTTTCTGTCCTCCAAAGGCAATGAAGAGTTTAGACTTTATCTTGTTAATCTCAACTAATGGATGCCAGATTAATGAGTAGAAGCTAGAAAAAAATTAAATTGACTTCATGAAAAAGCAAGCAAACAAACAAACAAAAAACCTTTGTCATTTCCCCATAACTTTCTTCTGTTTGTCTTGAAAGCTTTTCATGGTCACCTTCTTTTCTCAAACTAGCCGTATCTCATCAGTCTGTCTGTAAAACTGTTACTTGTCCTTTAAGACTCAATTTAAGCTGGTGCAGTGGCTCATATCTGTAATCCCAGCATTTTGGGAGGCCGAAAAGGGAGGTTTGCTAGAGCCCAGGAGTTCAAGATAAGCCTGGGCAACACACCAAGACCCTCATCTCTACAAAAAAAAAAATTAGCTGGGCATGGGGGTGCATGCCTGTAGTCCCAGCTACTTGGGAGGCTGAGGTGGGAGAATCACCTGAGCCCAGGAGTTGGGGTCTACAAGGAACTATGATTGTGCCACTGCACTATAGCCTGGGCAACAGAGTAAGATTCCATTTCTATTAAAAAAAAAAAAAAGAAAAGAAAAGAAAGACTTAATTTAATGGTCACCTCTTCTGAGAAGCCTTCCCTGACGTTCCAGAAGGACTCCTGCTGGTGTCCATGCTGTGTTCCACACACACCATCTTGTGTCATAATTGTTAGCAATTCTGATTCCCATACCAGACAGAGCTTCTGGTACCTGGTTGTACTTCCTGAGCTTCTCAAGTTTCTGCGTAAAAAAGGTGCTCAATGATATGACTGTTGCCCAAATGAGCAACTGAATGAATGGTTGCTTGAAGAAAGATAGTAGTTCAAAGTTAAAAGGAAGGTGTGTGTGGAGTTGGGGGGAGGGGGGCAAAAGATGGGTGTTACTGGCAAAAACTGCAAGGCTTTCTATGACTCAGCCCTGGAAACAACAAAGACCACATTCACTTGTGCATGGCATTCTATTGCTCACAAACTAGTCACAGGGCCAGCCAGATACGAGAGGAGAAGACTACAGAAGAGTTCAACTATTGGAAGGCATGAATTACTAGAGAATTCTCTTTGGAGACAAGTTATCGTAGTTAGTTTCCTCCTCTACATACAATAATGTGTTTAAGAAGATTGTACCAAATTATCTGATATTATTTTTATTGCTTCAAAAATTGTCTATTTTAAATTGTTTAAAAATTATGAAACTTTTCACTTTTATCTATATCTTGAATTTGATCTTATGTGGACAGTCTTCCTTTTTTCTCTCCTTGGCACAAA
This sequence comes from Piliocolobus tephrosceles, assembly GCF_002776525.5. NCBI lineage: Eukaryota > Metazoa > Chordata > Mammalia > Primates > Cercopithecidae > Piliocolobus > Piliocolobus tephrosceles. The sequence continues at coordinate 171,485,469 of NC_045436.1, read as the reverse complement.
ACCATCTATCCAGAGGTCACCAAACTTATTTTTGTAAAGGTCCGGATAGAGAGTAAATGTTAGGCTTTGTGGGTGATGAGGTCTTGGTTGCAACTCCTCAATTCTGTACTTGTAGCAGCCATAGATAATACTTGGAAGAACAAATGTGGTTGTATTTCAGTGGAACTCTCTATATAAAAACAGGTGGTGGGCTGGATTTGGCCCATGGCCTTTAAGTTGCTGATCCCTGAAATAATCTGCAATATAGTAACTTTCACTCAAATGCCAAGAGATAAACTTTTCTATCTGTAATAACAACAACAATGACAAAACCCTGTGGAGAAAACACAGCAATAACAACAAAACTTTCCCAGGGCCAACTGAAGCCAATCACTATTTTAAAACACAACTTTTATAACAAAATCTAAACAGTTACAAGCACATCATGAGAGGCACTGTTAATAACGGATATTTTGTGCTGAGCAGCACTATAAATAATAGAATAATGATGACCTTATTTTATATCTACAATTTCGCCAGTATTTCTGTTTCTAATTTATCTTCCATAAGAGCTGAAGATAGAGCCAAAGTATTATCTGAAAGTGACATGATTGTAGGAGTGTTGCCAGCAACCATGGAAAACTGAATATGCTTTCGGAGAAACGGAGAGCCCCAGATTGTGAGGGTATGTCCAAAGGTTATTTTTTATGAAATGGGAGCTCAACACTATATAAATCAATTTTAATGAAATATACATTTATTTTCTTCAGGTTCTAATCTTGAAATAGGTTCAGGTTCTGGGCCTTGAGAAAGATTGGATACACCAACAGCACAAAGTCAATGTGAAATCTTTTCCATTTGAGTCTCTCCCTGAAGCTTGATGACTTGAGGATTTTGATTTTTCATTTACCCTTTCATGTTGCCTGGGTAGGTCCCGGAGGTTCAGGTTTGAACAAGCCTCAATGAAGGCCGATGATTTTCTGAGGACATCTGCAAAGTAACAAGTATTTTGTTATATGGATGCAGAAAGAAACTGATATTATTTCTTAAATATATAAATAATATACCCAATTCTTAGAATGATATATTGAGTACCCTAAACCTCTTTGATGAAAACTTAAAAGAATAGAGTGTTGAATTTTGGAAAGGCTGGATTATCTATCTCTATTTATTGTCATACTCCATGTCTAATGATATTTTTTCATCTTTTTCATTTGTCTGGATGGCCATATCTACACACCGTGTGTGAATCACTATCCTGCATGGATACTGCACACAGGAAGTCTTAGATTTAGATGCTTTCAGATACCATACAAGCAAATATATGTGTTTATATATATATTATATATATGTTTATATTTATATTATTGTATTAGGGTTCTCTAGAGGGACAGAACTAATAGGAGATAAATACATATCTATATATATATCCTATATGTATATCCTATATACATATCCTATATACACACACACACACAAATATATATGAGTTTCTTAAGGTGTATTAAACTCATGATCAGAAGGTCCCACAATAGGCCTTCTGAAAACTGAGTAGCAAAGAAGCCAGTTCAAGTCCCAAAGCTGAAGAACTTGGAGTTTGATGTATGAGCCCAGGAAGCCTCAGCACTGGAGAAAGATGTAGGCTGGGAGGCTAAGCCAGTCTCGCCTTTTCACGTTTTCCTGCCCGCTTTATATTCTAGCCACACTGGCAGCTGATTAGATGGTGCCCACCCAGATTAAGGGTGGGTCTGCCTTTTTCAGCCCACTGACTCAAATGGTAACCTCCTTTGGTAACACCCTCACAGACACACCCAGGATCAATACTTTGCATCCTTCAGTCCAATCAAGTTGACACTTAGTATTAAGCATCATATATATATATATATATATATATATATCCCTTAGGCAAAAAGTGTCTATTTGGAGGTCACCAAACTTGCTTAGACGCTAGTCTTTATTCAACACCAGTCCTTAGATTAATGAAGAACTGAAGAATACAGAAAATGTTGGAAATGATGGGCTGTAGAGAGACTGTGCCCAATCTGAGGGATGGGCTGCTGCTAGTTAACTCAGCTAATTATATCTTGTGGGGCTGAAGACCAGAGATTTTGTTTCTTTTTGGTATGAAAAAGAAGCTGTATTTCCCAATTCTAAGGTAAAATCTTTTAATTTTTGAAGAAATATTTTAAAATAACCCCTCATTGGCCAAAGATGACATGTTTTTAGGCCAGACTTGCACCATGGGACATTGATTGGTGACCCCTGTTGGAATCGTCATGTGGAGAAGCATCTCACCTGCTTTATTCACTGCTGCATCATTGCAATTAACAAAGTGAGCAGAACATGGAAGATGCTCAGTAAACAACTGCTGAATGAATGAACAAATGAGTAAATTATGATGTGAAGGGACTCCTATGTAAAGTTTAATCTTAAGTGGAGTCAGGATATTAATTTATGTATCAGTTAGCATTGCTGCATAACAAACCACCCCAAAATTTGGTGGCTTAAAGCAGCAACCAGTTATTTGCTAATGATTCTGCAATATGGCAAATTAGGCAAGTGCTATGGTCTGAATGCATTCCCCAAAGTGTCTTGAAACTTAATGGCTAGTGTGATAGTATTAATAGGTGAGGCCTTTGAGGAGGTAATTAAGTCATGAGGACAAAGCCCTCATGGATAGGATTAGAGTTCCTATAAAAGGCCTTGAGGGAGTAGGTTAGCAATCTTCTGCTCTTCCTCCATGTGAGAACACGGAATTGGAGTCACTATCTTGGAAGCAGAGAGCCAAGTCCTTCACCAGACACCAAACTTCCTGGTGCCTTGACCTTGGATTTCCCAGCCTCTAGAACTGTGAGGAAATAATCTGTTCTTTATAAATGACCCAGTCTCAGGCATTTTGTTTTAGCATCACAAATGGACTGAGACAGCATGACTCAGCTGGAACAGCTTATGGCAGTGTTATGTGGTATTTGATGGGATTATTTCTGCATTTATCATCAGATGGCAGATTCTCTGAAAGCTGGCTACTCTTGGATACCCTATTCACAGGGCTGGGGCTATCAGCTGAAAGGCTTCCACATGACCTCTCCATCATAATAGAATTTACATGGCAAGTGAGCTTTAAAAGGGTGTGCAAGCACTTACCAAGCCTCTATTTGCATCACATTTGATAACCATCTCCATGGGCCAAAGCAAGTCCTATGGCTGACCACTGATTCAGTGTGGAAGGGGGTTGCATAAGATTGTGAATACCAAAAAATGTTATTAAGGGTGATTTATGTATGAATCCACTATACTGGGTAATAGTATCTTTAAAAAAAGAAAGCATACTACCATATATCCAATAAATATAATTTCTAAGGAATTAGGAACAGAATTTCTTCCTAGGCTAAAAAGACACATAATTTCAGTGTCAGCTTCCTCTCTCTCTGGGATAACTCAGCTGTGATGGATGGAAAGCAATGTTTGGTCCATCTATTGCTTTTTTTCCAAATAGACTATAAACACTTCTTACCATTTTATTGCAGGTTGTCATATGGCACCAAGCTTTGTTTTGATGCTGATGTCAATGTTGATTTTTATTTATTCTGAAACATTGTCCTCTATGCAAGGAAATAAGACCTCTAACTCATTTTTACATAGGTCGCTGAACAGCCAGCAGACAGTAATGACCCTCTATTGACCTCATCAGGGAGGATTTGAACTGATAAACTATGGGTGAAGGATTATTTATCCAATTAGTCTAGGAATACTTCTTTCTATGTCTAAAGAGTATATTTCATCCCATATGAGCTACACTAAATACATGTACTTTTTTGTAGACATAACAGGAAGACTTTATGTGTTTTCTCTTCCCAGTATAATGAAGAATTTAAGGCCACACTAAATAAGGGAAGAAAAAAAAATACTAACCCTGGTTAGGTTTATGATAGGTAAGGATGCAAATTGCCACATATTTATAGCTGGTCATTTATTCAATACATGTTGATTGACTGAGTTGGGCACTAATAACATATAAATAAGAATGTTTTGTCCACATCTTCAATTATGTGGAATCGACACTTACATGAAGAAGCAGTCAGTGGAATAGAGGATAAGTGTTCTGGGGTTTGGAATCTGTTTTCTATGTCCTGACTTTTAAAGCAAATCACTGTTTGATATTGAGTAATTAACTTCACTTTTTGAGAAGACTGGTTTTTAACTGCAAGAGAACATTTATTGTATACCTATCATATTTTTCATGTGTTCTAATTTAATTTTCACAATACTCTTACAAGAATGACAGTTTTATTTCTGCCTTGTAGATAAATGTATTGGGGCTTAGAAATATTTAAAATTCTGAAGAATAGCACTCAGCTAATAAGTAGCAAAACTGGCATTTGAAACCCAATTTAGTCTGGCTTCAGTGGCTGTCTGGTGTTTATACAACCATGGTTCTTCCCATTGACTGCAGAGATTCTAAGATACTATTAAAAATTCGTCTGGGCCAGGTTCATGCCTATAATCCCAGAACTTTGAGAGGCCGAGGCAGGCGGAATGCCTGAGGTCAGGAGTTTGAGACCAGCCTGGCCAAAATGGGGAAACCCCGTCTCTACTAAAAATACAAAAATTAGCTGGGTGTGGTGGTGGACACCTGCAATCTCAGCTCCTTGGGAGGTTAAGACAGGAGAATCACTTGAACCCAGGAAGCAGAGGTTGCAGTGAGCCTAGATCCCACCATTGCACTCCAGCCTGTGTGACAGAGTGGGACTCCATCTCCAAACAAACAAACTCTTGCCTGATTTAGTCTCATCAACACTGGAACTTGTTCCAGGGTTAGTGCAAGTAAATATACCTGATCTAGCTCTGCCTTGGAATCACTGGCTACCAAACAAAAGCTAATAGGATTAGATATTTTTATTTTATATTGGTACCCCAATATTAGTTATGGTAGGCTAAGTAATGCTGCAGTATCATCAATATGTACCCCCTAATTTTAGTATCTTAACACTACCAAAGTTGATTTTTTTTTTTATTTTTTTTTTTGCTCACGTTACATGACTCACGTGAGTTGCTGATGTGTCTCATTCAGACAGTTACAAAAGCACCACCATCTTCTAACCGCCCCATGCACAATCCATGGTTTTCTTTCAGAGAAAGAGATGATCCAAGTGCATTTCTAGGTGACTGCTTCAAAGTGACACATACCATTTATGATTATATTTTATCAACTAAAACTGGTTTCAGGTTTTAACCAACTGCAGGATAACAGAGAATTACCATCACTCGTGTGCCTGGAAAGGGAAAAGAAAAAACTTCACTCCACTGTGTGCCCTAAGACACTCCAAACATTTCCACCCAAGCCCAGAAATGGCTTTTGTCTATCTCGTGTAAAGGAAATTTGCCTCAGGTCATATCCTCCATCCTCCCTATCCTAAAGTTCATAGTAAGATGCTCCTACCTTAATTAGCTGGTGAATATTAGTTATGCCTGACTGCCTAAAATCCAAAACATAACCAAAAATAGAATTCTTATGCTACTTTCCAGAAAGCAAGGAATACGGCAGCCCTTCCTTATCCACTGTTTCACTTTCCGAAGTTTCGGTCACTCATGGTCAATCATGGTCCAAAAATAGGTGAGCATGGTATAATAAAATATATTAAGAGAGAGACAGAGAAGGAAGGAGACAGAGAGATAGACCACATTTAAATAACTTTTATTACAGTATATTGTTTTGTTATATTTTATTAGTTATTGTTAATATTCTACCATGCCTAATTTAGAAATTAAACATTATCATAAGTAATTATTTATAGGGGGCACTCATAGTATACACAGGGTTTGGTACTATCCTTGGCTTCAAAGAGTCACTGGGGATCTTTGAACATATACCCCTTAGATAAGGAGGGACTACTGTGTATTCTTTGGTTAGGATAGTGTTCTCAGTCTCTTCTGGGTTAAGACAACAGTTCTCAGTCTTTTTAGAGTTCTAGTCCATTCATTTATTTGAGACGAGGACTTTAATGGGTCTGAGTGCTCTAGGTGGAAACGTTAGCCTGCCTACTAGCTTCCTTTCTAATCATAATTGCTCCATGTACCGATCTAGCTATCTTCCTTGCAAATTACATCTGCTACTGTTTACTATGGCTTATTTTGAAATTATTGGAATTGTTGTGCTATTCTTGGCTCTAACATTATGTTTTACTCTGTATCGCTATTGGAAATTTGAAGACCTGAGGCCTCTTTCTCTTTTAATAAAATGAAAAATGTCTGGTTAAGAAGATTTCTTTGGATAAAGGGGACAGTTGGAAAGCCTTAATTTTTAAAAATGATATATCAACATATGTAGTCAAATATTTAAAGAATAGATGTGGCTTCAAATGGAGCTGGATAAAAGGAGTTGAAAAACTTAATTCTGGATTTGTTACAGCCTCTCCATTTCTTGGCTCCATGTCTCCTTTGTTGACAGGCTTTCCTTTTGAGATTGCAAGAAGCCTACCAGAAGCACTCAGGGCTATGTGCTTCCAAGTTCAACCCCAGTGGGAAATAATGGAACTTCTCTCAGGTTGCTCCTGTGAAGACCCTGGGATTAATTCTCTTTGGATGACATATGTCATGTTCTAAGAAAGGAACTCTATTTGGCATATCAGCCCACATTCTTCTGCTTTCACCTTTCATCATTTGCTTCTTTTTTTTCCTTTTTTTACAGTAGAGGCTGAAAAACCAAATTTTGTATTTACTAGATGTGTTGGCTATATAAAACTGGCACTCAGCATTTATTCTTATTTTCTTCTATCAGGTCTTTTTAAAAAATCCATAGACTGACAAAGTAAAAACTACATTTCTAATTCCTTCACAGCTTGATTTTTAAACGCAAATTAGAGTTTTGCTAATTACATCACATACCTAACATTCGGAAGGCAGAAGTAAGTTCGAGGTGATTTTCCTGCTGCTCTAGGCTGTTTTGTATGCTTGTTTTAAGTATCTTGCCTTGGAGTTATCACTGAGAATTTGCAACAAGAAGCAGTGGTCAGACTCCACAGTCTGAGGCCCCATATAACCAACTTTCTAGATGGAAGAAGGCAATTGTGATGAGAGTTATGGTGGTGATTGTTTTTCTAATCCTGGCTTCCTGACTCCTGCTTTACAAACCTACCCATGGCCAGGGTGATCTTTGCTTTAAACTTACAGCTCCAGCAGACATATCTAAGTTCTGCACAGAACATTATATAATCTGTATAGACACAGGTAAGAGCAAACAAATAGACCAAAAAATGACCATACAGAAGAAGGGCAGTTTTTCTCACGTAGCATAGTGACTAAGTATACAGGCTGAGCAATGCACATTACAGTTCAAATTCGAGGTCCCCCGTAAAGTTGTATAAATGTAGACAAATTGTGAAAAAACTTATCAATTTTAATTTTCTTTTCTGAAAAATTAGCATAACATTATGAGGTTTGAAAATTGTAGGAAAGTTGACATAAAACAATGTATGCAATATTTTGCGCTCTCTATCCACTGAAAAACACCCACTAGCATCCTCTTACCTGACTTCCTCAATGCTTTCTCACCTGTGGTCAGTTAACACAAGGTACTGATCTTCAGCTACAAGGCAGGGCTTCCTCTTGTCGTTTTCTGTTTGCCTGCCCAATTTGTGGTTGTTCTCCTTCCTCTTTAGCCCTATATGGCCGCCTTTCCAAGGTTTAGAGGTTCAGTTTGATTGTGGTTTTCTTGTAAATGCTTCATGGAATCAGAATACCTTTCTTAAGAGAAAACATTTTCAGGAATACAATCACTAGGAGGTATTCAGTCCATAATTTGGATGGTCATAGAATTTGGAGCTATTCTTGCCTGTCAGGGAATGATGTGCTATTATCAAAGCAGGTAATTTTCAAAGGGAGAAACCCACATAACCTGAAGATTTAAGAGCACTCTGGCTTGCTGTTTCTGAGGATAATTCTTTTCTGATCAGCTCCTCTCTAGCCTTTAGCTTTGGATGAGGTAATCATATTTTGTTGCCTTTATTCATTTAGAAGGTTCTTGCTATTTCAATTTATCTGAACCCATTTAAACAACAGTAAAAATGGAAACTCTTCCAAATAAATTTAATTCCAATTACTCTGACTCTTTTGCATCTTCTGGCTGTAATTTAAAGCATTTTTCCAAATAGTCATATTTAAAAGGTGATAATTTCACTTGACAGCTGGAGAAACTAGGATCATTAAAAGGAAACATAATTAACATTATTTCCAATTCAACCTACCTTTTCTCTGTGTTTTCAGAACACTAGCACTGTTCTTGGCTGTTTTGTAGGATCCTTTTCTTGCTGCATGACAAAGGATTCAATTTATTTATTCCTTTAGTTGATAAACAGTTACTGAGCATCTGCTATCTTCCAGGCCCATGCTAAGTCTTAGTGACAAAAATATTAAAAAGATATGGTCTCGCCTCCCATCTCTCTTTTTGTAATCAGGTTTGATGTAAGAAAACAAAAGGAAGGAATGAAATGAGGAGAAAAAGAAGTTATACAATGAGAAGAAAAGGGATGAAAAAATGGCAAATAATAAAAAGGAAATCAAGGGAGTTTGGGAGATGCAGAGGGGAAAATATGAGAAGAGATGAAGGAGAAAAAGGCAAGTACAAGAATGGGAGCAGAAAAAGACATAAAAATTTAGAAATACAGTCGTATTGAAATTTATATACTGCCATTCCCATATACGTGCATGTAATTTTATGTATTTTCTAGAACTCAAATAACTTGGTAATAAGCCCTCTCTTCAGTTCCACTGATGTCAGCAAAAACATTTAATCTTGCCACTCATCAGATTGTCCATCTCTTCTAATTTAAGTCAAAGACTTTCTCCAGGTTAATTCTGGCTATCTGTAACTTGTTTTTTTAACTTCCCTCCTCCTTTCTCTTCTTCCAGAGTGTTATGCGGGATGCTTATGTGACATTTCAGATACAGATCTCTAGTCTGAACCCTGACTCTGGGTACTTGCTGTTTCTGCTGGTGATATAAGTGGTCTTTCATATACTAGTAATGGCCTCTAGCCTTGAAGTCCTCTGTGGCAGACAGAACAATGGCCTCTTGAAGATGTCCATGTCTACTCCCTAGAAACTGTGATTACATTACATTACATGGCAAAGGGGAATTAAGGTTGCAAATGGAATCAAGGCTGCTAATCAGTTGACCTTGAGATGGGAATATTATCATGGAGTATCAAGGTGGGCCTAATATAATCATAAGCATCCTTAAGAGTGGAAGAAGAAGACAGAAGGGAGAATCTAAGAGAGATATGTTTATATAAGGATGGCAAGAGTAATAGCATGTTGCTGGCTTTAAAGGTGTTAGAAGGAGACCACTAATCAAGAAATGTGGCAGGGATACTGAAAAGGGTAAGAACAGAGATGTGCTCTTAGAGGGAAAGTGCAGTCTTATGGATGTCTTGATTTTAGCACCATAAGACCATTGTCACATGCATAACCACTCATTGGGGTGCATAGGAAGTCTTGGGTCTTGTGTACACATTTGACAGCCACAAGGAACTAGGAAAGAAACTTCAACCCTCTTTCAGCCCAAACAAGTCATTGCACCATTTCAACTTTCCAGGGGTCACTCTGTGGGTATAGAACTCCTGAAAAGTGTTCCCCAAAGGATTCCAAAAGGAAAGAAGGAAGAATCCTCCCTCTTCTTGTAGGCTGTATCTTTAAGTAAGGCATAATGAAGCCTTGCCCCCAACTCTGGAAAAAGCTGAGTTTAGCTGTGCTGGTTCCATTTCAGTAGTATCTTAGTTCATCTTATATGGCTGTAACAGAATACCACAGACTGCATAATTTATAGACTAAAAGTTTATTCAGCTCACAGTTCTGGAGGCTGGGAAGTTCAAAAGCATGGTGCTGGCATCTGGCAAGGACCATCCCATGGTAGAAGACAGAAGGCAGAAGTGAGCCCATGAGAGAGAGAGAGCGTAAGGGGTAGATTTAATTTTATAACAAACTGCTCTTATGATAACTAACCCACTCCCATCATTATGACATTAATTTATACATGTGGATCTACCCTCATGACCTAATCATCTCTTAATTAGACCCCATCTTCCAACACTATAGCATGAGGATTAAATTTCCAATACATGAATTTGAGGGGCACATTCAAACCACTGGAGGTAGTCAGGCAGCAACTTCACTCCACTGTGTGCCCTAAGATGCTCGAAACATTTCCACCCAAGCCCAGAAATGGCTTTTGTCTATCTTGTGTAAAGGAAACTTGCCTCAGGTCATATCCTCCATCCTCCCTATCCTAAAGTTCATAGTAAGATGCTCCTACCTTAATTAGCTGACCTGTGTTCCTTGAAGTTTAAAAGAAAGCTTTTGAATTTTAGAAAACTAGTTTCTCAAAAGAGTCTGACTCTAACAAGCAAAAGCCTCTGCCTGCACAGTGTTGGCTTTTGAATGCATTTCAAGAGCCTGTTTTTAAAAGGAAAAGACTGAATAACTTTCCCTTTTTCTCATCTTGGTTTTCCACCTCCCCTGGAGCAATAGGTGCATCAGCTTCAAGAGGCTCTCTGGTCTTTGTATGATTTTGTACTCCCTCTTCTTTTTTTCCAGAAGTTTCCCTTTCCTTTTTCACAGAGCTACTTGTTTTTTTCCTCAAGTTCCTCAAGACTTAGTTGATTCTTTGTGTTGTGAGGAAAGAACTTTCTGTCTCCTGCCATGACTTGAGCTGAGCCAGGCAACCCTCCTGTGCAGTTTACACCCGGTACCTCCTGCAGTTGTAGCTCCTATCCCCTGATACTCTAACATTCTGCTACCAGCTAATTTCCTTGCCTTTCCCATGACTCAGATTTTCTAGGAAATGGACTTGTTAAAGGTAAATTTCAGTCTTTATGAACAGGCCTGCAAATGCTATCACATTTATCTTCCCCACACAGTTTAGAACTGAAATGCATAAGCATTCATAGATAATTGCAAGTGTCACACTGCTGTCCCTCCTGGCCATAAAACCTTGGGCTCCAACCTTTCAACTGTGCTTCTGTTCTTTCATCACAAACACTTCAGGAAAACAAACAAATATAGCTGCTAAATTGTCCCAGGTTAATAGCATGCCAGGGTTAATGGACTAATGTGACTAACTGAGCCCTCCAGTTAGAGAGCTAGAGAGAGTTGCATAACACCATTCTCCTTTCCATTTCTTCTTCTGCATTTAAACTGAAATAATTTTGTACAGTTTTTCACCAAGGGTGCACATGCACATACACATTCTCTTTCTCTCTCTCCAATGCTCATTCTTTCTCCTGTATAAACACACTCTCAAATGCTTTCACAAACATGCACTAATTCTCACTCTATTACCTATAACTTCTTTCATTTCTTCTCTTGATCAAATATAAAAGGAAATTTGCACATGGCTCTCTATGCCTCTTTTCAAACCCCTTCCCTTTATTTAGATTCCTCCATTTTTTTTCGTTTCTTCTGCATTTCCTTCTCCTCTGACCTGACCCTGCTTCCATGTCTGAGACTCACCAAGAATAGTGAGAGATGTGGACGGTTATTGCTGTATTGCAGGTGTAAATGATTGGAAACAGACATTTGAGAACAGCAGCTATGTATGCTGGACTTTACCCTAGGGCTTGAGGAGGTTCTATAAATAGGATTTGAAGGAGGAAATTGTTCGGATTTGAGTTTTATGAAATCATTTTGACAGTTGGTTGGGTCATGAACTAGAGGAGGGATATTATTGGAATCAAGGACACAAAGCTTGAGACAAGAATCACAGAGACTTATCTCAAGTGTGGACAGTGGCTGTGGAAAGGAGAGGAGGGTTTGAGACTGAGTTAGAGGATACAATGAACATAATTATTTCCTTTCCATAATGGTGACAAAATGAGACACAGTAAGTGTGAAAGCATGGACAGTATGTAATTTTAACTAGGAGAAAGTCTTCATTAAGTGTTAAGTGTTCCTGGAAGCAGTTGGCTTCCTAGAACAATAGTCCACAAGGCTAAAAATTAGATGTGTGTACTTGACAAATTCATAAAAGAGAAATGATGGATTGTGAACTCGGATTTTCAATGCATCTGTGAAGAGTTTTCTTTTCCTTTTTTTTTTTTTTTTTTTTGCGTCTGACTAAAACTATTCATTATTCTGAAGATGAAAAACATCTTGTCAGTGTGTGGAGGAAAATTACCTCCCAGAGAATTCTGGAACATTCTTAGACAAATTTTCTTAAGATCAACTCCATATGCACTATAACTTCACGTGATGGAAGGGTACAGTACAGGAGAAGTAGAGGTCATGTTATTTAAGAGTTATAGAAACAATGGCTGACATGACAATTCCCATTGAGCTAACAGGTAAACATTGTTTAACTTCAGCTGCTGGATCCACAGAAGTGTTTTACTAGGAAACCAGAAGCAGGTATTTTACCTCCTAAATAATAAAATATAAACTTTAAACGCAGCATTCTGCCTGGATGATGACTTGGCTCTGCCTATGACAAGAAAGAACTCTAGGTTCACACTCATGATCTGGGATAGGACACTTTCGGAGGAGGTTTAGCTATGGAGATCTCTGTCTTCCAAACCTCTCTGTTTTGCACAAGTTTATGAAATAACAGTGATTAATACAAATAAAATAGTAGATTCTGAGTTGTGTTTTGGAATAAAGTTAATAAGGCTGTGCGCTTCCAAGAAAGAAATGTGTAAAGTGGAAGACAGGCTTTGGGAGGCCGAGACGGGCGGATCACGAGGTGAGGAGATCAAGACCATCCTGGCTAACACGGTGAAACCCCCTCTCTACTAAAAAATACAAAAATCTAGCCGGGCGCGGTGGTGGACGCCTGTAGTCCCAGCTACTCGGGAGGCTGAGGCAGGAGAATGGCGTGAACCCAGGAGGCGGAGCTTGCAGTGAGCTGAGATCCGGCCACTGCGCTCCAACCTGGGCGACAGAGTGAGACTCCGTCTCAAAAAAAAAAAAAAAAAAAGTGGCAGACAGGGACACCAAGGACTCTAGTTACAGCATGCCCTAGAAACCATCTGAGGAGAAAAGATATGGTCTCAGACAAGATAGTTCCTCCTCAAGATGCCTCACTAATGTCCCCTGACTAACTTTCCCCAGTGCCCAGGTGAGAAAGGGTTAGAAGTTAACCAGGCTTCTCTATTATAGTCACACACATGCCTCATATTATTATTACACATGTGAGATACGTTATTTGAGATATGTGGGGTTAAGAGAACTATATATCTATACATTATTAATATTGGCTTAAGTGTATGTATTTTAAAGTAGAATGTTAGCACATGTCCATTAGCTGTAGTAGGCTACATTATGCTTGCTCTGGCCAGCAAGAGCCAATTGTGCACCTCTCTACTCAACTTCCAGTTAGGTGAAGTCAAACTGGTTATTCAAAATTGGCCATGAAGAGAGTATTTCACCTCTGAATTCTGCAAATCAATCAAGGCTTTTTCTTTTCTTTCTTTCTTTTTTTTTTTTTTTTTTTTTTGAGTGTCAGTCATTAAACACTTACAAGTACATCACTGCGTGCTGATGTTTATCAGCATAATATCTCTGAATCCCTTTCACCCAGCACAAAGCCTGGTCTAATACGTGTGATACATGTCTGTTAAATGAATGCGCAGAGAAAGAGGAGGAGCTATTTGGAAGAACAAGAAGAGAGTCTTCAAGACAAAGTTTTAAGCAGAGAAACCTGAGTTTTGAGGCATGTGTAAGAAAAAAAAAATCTGGGAACAGATAGTGAGAAAGCCTTTCAGAGAGATAGGCTCAGGAAAGTAAAGAACATGAGGAATTAGAAGAGTTATAACAGAGTTGAAAATGAGTTGAATACAGATTTTAACAGTGGCAGCAGATGAAGACCCAAGGTTTGATGACAGATGGATCTGAAAAGGCCATCACTGATAATCCCCAATTCTAGTCAATGCCTTAAATCATCAAAGGTGAACAGAGAGGAGACAAAGTAGGTCTCCCTGCTTCACAATGATGCTGTCAGACGTGAGGCTGTTGCTATCATGTCTCATATTAACTTCAGATAAACTTTTCTTTTTTGAGAAAACACAGAAAGACTAATTTTAGAAGTCTTCTGTTTCTGATTTAATGTTAACAAAGTGACCTGATACTGTGCAAACTCTTGTGCGTTATAAAGATCCAGTGAGCAATTTTCCTTATATTCCATGTTGTCAAGTGAGCCACAGTGAGGACCACCTCCAGAGACTTGCAACTGACCTGCAGCCATTCCCAGGCACATGACTAGGTGAAAGCATGCACCTGCCATTCTTGTGTTTCACTCAGAAAGAACCATGGATGCTGTGTCAGCTTCCATAAAACTGGTAAAGAAATGATATGCCAAACACCTATCCCCAAAATGTTACGGATGATGAAAGCTTCTGGGATAAAGAGGAGAAAATAAAAAAAATTCCAGTCCAACACAGTTTTAGGACCAGAACACTAGAGATCTCCTTCACCATTCTTTCTATACAATGAAGGAAAAAGAGGATAAGACAGATAATTTTATTTGAAAATATTGACCAAAATGAGGTCTCCTTCTCTCCCCTCAAGCCACACACATAATTATGATGTTATCCTTTACACCTCTAATGGGATGCAGTGAAATCAGCTGCATAGTGGTTAGTGCCTGGCCTTTGGAATCATAATTACGTGAATCTGAGTACCAACTCCAGGTTCTCTCTGGGCAACACTGCAGACATTGTATAACCTCATTGAGTCTTAGTTTCTTCACTAAAAATTTGGGGATAATAGCGTCTGCTTGACAGTGTTATTTTGAGGATTAAATGAGATGAATAAGCAGAGTGCTTAGTGCAATCCAGAGCATGTGACGAGAGGAGCTCAGTGTATGTTAATTATTGATTTTGTTGCTGTGATGTGATGATGATGATTTTAACTTAATCTTTGGATAATAATATTTTAACAGTTCAAACATTTTCACAAATGGCAAAGATTGTGTGTGTATGTGTGTGTGTGTGTGTACATGTGCATGTTATTACAATTTATAAGATCATAGGAGATAATATGCTTTCAATGTATTTCAAGTGATGTTTGACAGTCTTGACACTCCAAGACGTTAGCTTCTCTCTGTGGAAATATTGCAATTTAATGAATAGCTTATGATTTTTAACCAGGCCTGCTCTGTCATTGGACCCAGGTGAAGTTTTATGGGAGAGAATGTCACTAAGTGTTGTAATAAAATCTAACATTTGTCACCTAATAATTAAACAGATTAATCACTTTGACCACCAAAGCAGTTGACCACCACAACTACAAAGCATTAAGACTTAACAATTCATGATTAAAAATCAGTGTCTGTGAATGTTCCAAAGAGGACTCACTCAGCTCTGTAATATGGACCTCCCCATGGGTTCTGGACTATAGTCATCCATCACGGGCTGCTCATGCACTGCAGGAAGCAGCCACCATAAAGGAGATGCAGAGCTCCAGTGGTTGCAAAGACACCATCTGAATGACAAATGTCTTGTGGTGACAACCTCCAGCTCTTGGGGTTGCTATTCACTGCCCATTAAATGGTCTCCTTATTCTCACTCTTGGCCAACTCCAATTCATCCTCCACACAGGAGCCAGAGTGGTCTTTTAAAAAGGTGATTGGATCTTGCTATTCCTTTGCTTGAAGCCATCTGATGAACTTCCACCGGGCTTTGAAGTAAATCCAAATCCTTTACATTGGCCTTCAACGCCCAGCATGCTCTGTCTCTGCTTACCTCTCCAGCCTCATCTCAGACCTCCCTACCCTCTGCCCTCCAGTCATCGATTGTTCTCTCAGAGCCTCAGACACTACTCTCTCCTTCTCCCTTCAAATCTCACAGCCTTTGTACTCACTGTTCCTTGGGCCAGGATCGCTCTGCTCTGGCTCTTTGTGTGCCTGGCCCCTGCTCCTTCTTCAGATCTCAGCTCAAATGTCATCTCCGCAGTGAGGGGCAGCAGCTGTTCCTCTGGGTATACTACGTTCCTGTTTCTTTGCTTCACAGCAGCTCATGTTAAAAAAAATTATCTGTTTACTTGGTTATCACCTGCTTATGACAGCTCTAAGAGGAAGGGATGTGTTCTGTTTTGTTTGTCACCCTACATCCAAGGTATTTGAGCACCTGATACTTGCTAGGTAATCCACAAACTAATAACTGTCAGTCCTGATGATATAATGAATATGTATTGAGCACATACTATGAGTCAGGGCCTGAGCTGAGTGCTGCACATGCATTTTCTTGTTTATTCCTTACACCAAGGTGATAATGGCTGCTAATATGATATCTGTTTATAGATAGGGAGACAGAGGCAAAGGATGTTTATGTATTGAATCTGATGTCACACAGCCACTGATGACAGAACAGGATTCAAATTCAGGTAGAGTTTAGCCTCTTAATCTTTACCTTGTGATTGCATAAATGAGTAAAAAGTCCTTTGCCACACTCGATCAACTGACTCCTGCTGGGTCTCTGAGACTTGTTCAAGCCTCAGTCATTCAGTGTCAGACCCCTCCACTCCATCTGAGATGGTGTCTCTGTTGTCATTCTTGTCACTCTAAACTTACTTCAAATAGAGCATTTGCCACACCACTTTGAGATTGAGAAGTTCCTTGTCTCCCCCACTTTATCTAGAATTCCATTGTGGTGGAGACTGGGTCAGTTTCATTCACTTTCTCTTCTATCTATCTTCTATATAATAAATAAATATGAAATACATACTGTATTCCAATCTTTTTCTATAGGCCGGGAATATGACAATAAACAAGACAGATGAATTCCCTGCTTCATGGATCTTCTCATTTATTGGGTAGGAAGTAAGACACTGATAATGTAGATAATTTAACAAATATAAAGTGTTACACATAGTGATAAATCGCATGAAAACAAATAAAACAAGGGAATAAGAATAAGAGGGGTTAGAAGACAAGACAGGGACTTACTGCAGACAGCGTGGTCAGGGAGGGCTTTCCTGCAGATGTGATGTTTGAGAATTTAAGAAGATCTGGGAGAAAGTGTTCCCAGAAGAGGACACAGCTAGTATTCCAGGTGTAGGACACAGCATTGAGGATCTAAGAAGAGAATGAACTGGACTTATTCCAAGGACAGAAAGCAAGTGTACCAGGCCCAGGTCGTGTGTTAATCAGATCTATTCATCCCTGCATGTCCTTGGCCTCAGCCACCTGCCTGGCATCTCAGCCCCTAAAATGGTTTCTGTGGTCCTCAGTCACCAAGCCCTGTGGAGTGAACCTGTGCCAGCATGCCTCTTTTCTTTATACCAGCAGACGTTGAGCCTCCTGAACAGGGTCTCCTTTGAGCCAGCTGAAACAGGGTCTCCTTTGAGCCAGCTGCTGCAGTCCCTGCGTTGAAACCAGTGAAGCCAAAAGAGACTCAGTTTCCTCACTGGCTATTCAAGGTATCTGAATTACACAATTCAGAAGTTAATGGGAGTCAATACTCTTCAAGGAAGACTCTGACCTATTAGAGACAGAAGATAAGAGGGAACTAGCCAATTACTCATTCACCCTTTCTTTTTTAAACGAACTCTAAGACAGGCCTTTGTTTTCATATGAGATGTCCAAGAGCCTGAGTAAGGAGCAACATTTGTTTGTAGTGCTGTGGGCAGTGGGCAGCTTGAGTTGGTCTCCTTCCTTTCCCACTGCATATCCTGTGTTTCCCACTGCATATCCTGTGTTTTTCTTATTCTTGCTTTCCTGGGATGAGACACTCAAATAAAGCATTGATGTATAAGATTTTGCCTCTGACTCTATTTTCTAAGGAGCTGGAGTCAACACGGAAAATCAGTCTAACTGGAGCATAACAAATGAGAGGAGGTAGGAGATAACACTGAAAAGATGAATAGATTGGATCCTATAGGGTCTTATAGGCCAGAACAAGAGGTTTAGACTTTATTCTAATGCAGTCCATGGGGAGGGGATAACATAATATAATTTACATATATATGCAAGTTATATCAGATATAATTTACATATATCTGTAATAGTCTGTCACTAACAGAGCCTCTGCTGCGTATTAAGCATTTGATACCTGCTTGATGATTGATTGCATGGACGCATGTCCCCTCTAACAGGTTTTATTCTAGTCAGTCTGGCTCAAACCATTGATCTTAGACTATTGGCCCACCACCCATTAATAAATGCTTGTGGTAGACTCAAACAGCATATGCACTTCTTTATTTCACCTTCTGGATTTCTCTTTCATCTCATAAATTTCCCTTTGTCTTGTAACCCCCATCCCCTCCCCTTTGGCACCATTTTTTTTTTTTTTTTTTTTATTGAATTTGAGTTCAGAATCTGAACTGTTAACTACGATTTAAGAGGTGATTTAGTAAGACTTAGCATTTCTGAAATTATTCTGCAGCTGAATTGAAAAGAGAAATGTTCTTTTTGTCAAAGTAATTAAACTTAGAATATTTTGGAGGTAGTTTCTTGCATTATCTCTGCTCACAAGCACTGTGAAGTAGAATTGTGGCCACTTAAATGGTAGAGCTAAGAATTTAAGCCTTTCTGCACAAGCCTTCAGGCCTTTTTCCATTGAGGATAATTGCACATGCTGGAAATTGTCAATCTCAAGGAAGGGTATTATTAATCTTCTAGGAGAGCCAGAGTTCAGCCTTGGGTTTATGGGGGATGCTGAAGAGTAGTTGGCAAGTGGAAGGCAGGACACCATTGCTCCTTCCCTGCAAATGATGTACCATTCCTATATTCATGGTGAAGTGTTTTATAAATACTTAGAGCTAAAAGAATGAACAGCAGAAAGAATAAACAATTTTATAAATGTTATACTATTATGTGTACTAGCCTATTTAATGCATAAGGTCTTGCATAATTTTGCACATTTGTTTCTATCTTTTCATCTACCTGTCTAAAAACCCCATTTTACTCCTCCCTCAACAATGAAACATGAGACTGGCAAGATGGAAATGGGCCAGCATCCGAGACCGCAGTGCTTGTTAGTACGGTTCTTAAAACACAGTCAATATAAACCAATTCCAAGTTGGAGACAAAAGTTAGTAGGTGAAAAGACCAGAAGCCAATCTCAAGACCAAAGTCTTAAAATGAAGAATGTTAATGAAAGCAAGAATGGAGAATCTGCGGGTGAAATTAATCCAATAAGAGTGCACAGAGTCAATGAGTAGTGAGTCAGCACAGTTACCTCAAGCATCGTCGAGGAATCTAGGTCTTGCCTGTATCAGTTACTGGGCTCAACTGATGTGTGCATTTGCTGGATTTAATTAATTGAAGTTTCACTTTGGGTACAAAATCCTTCCAGTCACTCTTGCACCTGAATTCCAGCTTAACGAAACTACTCCCCCTTCCTTAAAATGATAATCAATGTCCTTACGGGAACACTGTTTCTGTCTCTCCCTCTCTGTCTTTCCACCTAAATATATCTTTCTCTAGGCATAAACAGGGTTCTTCCTTCTAGTCTAGTCCTGGTATATTATCATCAATATGAATTTTCTAATAACTGTATGTTGAATTCAATGGTATAAAATGAAACATAATTTATATTTATTTTGTATATATGTACATATGCATGTATCTATATCTCATCTTCTGTCACAATTTGAATCAGTTAAATAAGTAAATAAATTTGTTTTCCCCAAAATCTTCATCCCTATACTCTACTATTCTTTGCTCGATTTACTTAGGGTAATATTATTTTGCAGACCACCCAAAATATAGTACCGAACCTGAAAGATGAGTAGTATTTTCAGTATTTGTGAAATACACATATATCATCATTTTCCACATTTATGTGGTTACAAGAATTAAAGCAAATATACAACTTCAATAAAATAGATAATAGATCATGGATAGAACTCTGATTTAATTCATTTTGTAACTTTAAATCTTTGCATGATCAACATCATTTCTGAGACTGACACTTCCTTGCTGGACTCCTTCAAACTCTCTGTCATTCATCTTGAGGCCCAAAATAGACACACTGTGAGATCAGGCAGTGTCATTAATGCATCTTATTTGAAACTCAGCGTGAGATATTTGAAAGAAATTATATAAATCCAAATATGGGATTTGTGTAAGACCTGAGTTTAAGTCTTGGCTAGAATACTCACTGGTTGTGAAACATTTCTTTCTTGTATTGATTTTTAAAATGCTCATTGAGCACCATTTTATGTCCAAGATCCTGGGGATCCAGCATTGAATGATTGTATGAGTCATATTTGGCCAGGGAAATGGAAATGATTATAGGTGTATCAAACAAGATAAATTTAATATGAAGAGATATTTGGCAGACTTGTTGGAAGGGCTGGAGGATTTTTTTTTTAAGGTGAGGATTACATTTACCCACAGCTGGAGAATTTCAGGAAGCTACTACCATGACCTCAGTATGCTGAATCTAATTTACTGCTACTACTCAAGAACCCACATAGTTGTGTCTCTCCTGCAGTGCTGATGGTCTTCTGATGCTACTGTAACAGCTGCCACTGTTGCTACAGAAAACTTGCGCACACAAGACTGCATTGGTCCACTGTGTCTGCTCTTCTTCAAACAACTTATGACTCTCTCCTATCTTTTAATAACATATCCTTGCCTTCCCATTAGTAGTACCAAAACCAGAAACATGCTGGCAAGAAAGCCTGGGGCACATAGTTTCTACTGTTTCAGCCCTAATGAGATGAGAGAGTCTAGAAAGAGGGTCACAAGCGGTTCTGAATTGTTAGCAGAAAATATGACATCATTATGGCACCATAATAGTAACAAAATGTTAGACTTCACAGAGAACAACTTAGAATGGCCTGGATAGACAAATAGTTATCCCTAACTAAATTTTCAAAGTCTTACTATTCAAATGGTTGTTATGACAGATTTGCAGAATTTCTATGTGAATGTTGCTATTCAACATGAAACAACAAGCCAAACCCTGAATTTGTGTGCTAGTGAAAACATCCAAGTTATTTGCAAATCTTGTCAATAGAATGTCGATAGTACTTGCAGTAATATCTCAAATGTTCTCTTAAAAGGATCCCATTCAGTGCTCATGTTTTGTAAACATACCATGAAGTTATTTCTACCGTCTTCCCAATAGTATTAAGTGAAAATATCTTCCAAAAAGGCATAAGAGGAAGAAAAGCAACAAAATACACAATGCCAGTGCTTCACAAAAAATTACAAATCATGTAGACAAAATGACTGTTGTTGTGAGTGAGCATCATCATGACAAAGGCAAAGATACCATGTTTAAAAATGCAATTGTACGTTTCATAACATGTTATCATTAGTTGTATAACTAAGCAAAAGGCACAAACGTATGTTCTCATTATTCTCATTGTTTTCTTTATGCCTTTGGATATTGATGCATAGGCATCTACTTCTTGAATCAAAAGTTCCAAGAACTGAAGACTCTTCTGGCTCCGCAAATTTGCATATAGACAAACCAAAGACATTTACTATTTTACCCATCCTTTCACCAGCTGCTTCTCCCTCCTTTATAACATAATATAATAGCCACAGCGACTACACGCTCTCTCTACCATCTTTCACCACCAAACCTTTCTCAGGCAGCTCTCCAATTGGTAGATAATAATTTTAATTATGTTTTTATTGAATTGTATTTTGCTAAGCACTATTTTAACGATCATGTATCTTTAACATATTTTATTTTTGTTTTTATTACAGTATGCAAGGGAGGAAAATGTACTTTGTATTGATATGTACAGTATCAATACAAACTACATTTGTATGTGTACAATGTATACTGCATCTGCATTAGTAAATGATAGGCTGGGCACCCACAGCATCTTTCATGAAAGGGAAGGTAAGGACTCTTCTCCCAATTTAAAGAAAACACAATGTGGGTTTAAACTATCCCTAAATTGCCATCCAACACAATTTTAGATACCAATTACATTTGGAATATGAAGGGTGTTTTTAATAACAAAAATGATAATGAGCTATTTAGATGGAGAAACACAAACTATGAAGAATGGGATCAAACTATTTGAAATAAGACCTGAAAAATAAATGGAGTAGAAAAGGCAAAAGAGGGAGGGGCTCAGAGTCAGGGGTAGTCAAGGATGAGCCAAGAAACAGCAGATGCTAAGACCATAATCAAGAGAAAATGTTTTCTGCTCCAAGTCCTGGGAAAGGGTAACTATAAGACTGTAGAATAGGAGTGGAAGAGTAGCAAGAGGAAAACTGCTAAGGTAGATACGTAGGAAATAGCTTATAAATCATGTTGAAAAACTCAGGCTTCTCCTTAGGTGCAAGGGAATACTCCGGCAGATTAAAGTAGGTGAGTATTGTGGCTGTATTTGGATTCTATGACTATTTTATGTGTGCTGTGTAATCTGGATGAAGGGTACAGGATTGCAATTGTGAAGAACCAATAACAGGCCATTGCAATAGCTTTGCCAAACCTTTATTTTCCCTAATGGGAAAGTTATATTACTACCATAAGTATCATTTGTTTTCAACACCTTTCCATCTCTAGTCTTTGCTAAATTTAATATTATTTAGTTTTATCTATGTTTGATATGTGAACTAAGTCACTGATATTTCATCCTTACGTATATTTATTCTTTTGTATAAACATAGATATGTAATTTTCTAAAGTTTAATTTAGCGGACCTAAAATTATGCATGCTAATAACATCCAATTTACATTGAGCACTTACTATGTACAGAGCCTTGGGCTAAGTGCTTAAAATGCAATTTCTCACTGTATTATCATAAAACCCTTTGGATTGTCATTATAGATTTTTTGTGGGTGGACAGGCTGGGGCTTAGAGAGGTTGCAGCACTTATTCAAGGATATGGAATTAGTTGCCCATGGACCTGAGACACAACCCAAATTTTTTAGATTCAAGGGTCAATTTTATTCACCAATTGCACATGATTGAGGTCTGTTCTTTCTCTGTGAGTCACAAAACACAGGGACATCACAATACAGGGGAAGAAAGTACTAGAAAAAGCTGAGGCTGATGAAGAAATTAGACTCTGTGAGGACTCTCAGTTCCTCCAACAACAATAGAGTAGCAGGTAACATTCCATTCAGTGTAGATTTTCATTTTTCCCTCTGTTAATTCACCATTTACAGATAGAGAAACTGAGATCTAGAGAGCTGCCTAGATTGGCTCAAGTTTATTCCATTAGTCTGTGGTAACATGACCCTCAAGTTCACAAATGTTCAACTAAAAAGCCAGTACTATTTCTGCTACATTCATTTATAGATGGAGAAGCTCAAGTGTTTCAGAGCCTTGGCAGTTCTTAGAACCACAGGGGCTGGTCCTGCAGTACTAAGATGCCTGAGATGAGGTCTTCAACTTGATAACCTCACAGTTCTGCCACTTCTGTCTGCACTCCACTTCCTGTTCTTCTTTTGTTTGTTCACTTGCTTTTTCTTTGCCCTCTGAAGCAATCACTGCTCTTGGTGATGTAGGTTGTGAGGCTTTCGGGAAATAGAAAGATCTCAGAGCCTTTGAAAATTATTCTATTTGGGGTCTGAGTCATCTTCCATGGAGGTATATTGAAAATGGATTAAAAGCACATTATTTTATTCAAAGAACGGAATTGCTGATGTCTCCTAAAGAACACAAGACCAACCAAGAATTTACTTTGCATAAGGGCCCAAAATGAAAAGATAATCCTCTAAATGCCCTGATGAGCCTTTGGAAAGGACAGAGTTTTCTGAAGGACTCAAAGGACTTTTGCACAGATTACCATGGTTTTCCCCTCATGAATTTGTTTCTCATTTCATAAAGGAAGAAATAAAGATTCTAAATCATGAGCAAAAAAAAGAAACTATATCCAATTCTCTCTAATTCTGCATTCTTTTATTCTCTAACTTATAGCTCTGGCTCTCAAACATTAAATCCTGTATCAGTAGATAGAGCTGCAGGTGTTATCAACCATTCCTGTAATCTTAAGTGAGTTTAGTGTGACTCTTAAATGTCCTTTAGTCCAGATGGTATGTTTCCTTTATTTGGTATTTTAATATGGTGGTATATTTAAAACACAAAGAACTATTTTTAGGCTTATTCGTCATGTCTTTACATCCAGGTATTTAGAAGAAATGTTAATGTGAAGAGGATAGTTATCAATCATCCATTTTTTTGTTGTTGTTATGTACAAAACAGGAGGTGCTGGTATTCATGACTTTATTAGTTACACAATGCTAAGTATAGATTGCTCGATTTATCTATGGAAAATAGACAATATTTGTACCTTCTCAATACTTATAAAATAAATGATACAGTTATAAATTTTACATTTATCATATAAAGAGATGTCAAGTGGGTACATTGGTCCATGAAGAAACTTTTCAAAGGAATTAGGTAAGTTAAAAATTAGCTTATTGAATATAATACAACCAATAGAAATAATAGCAGCCATAATAACCATTTTTGTTTTCTACGTGTAAGGCAATGACCTAGTAATTGCACATATATTATCATACATTTTTCATTCATGCTACAAAGTAACTATATTAAACTTACTTAACATAAAGGTAAATCAAACCTCTGAGACTCCAGGACACTTGCTCAAAATCACACTCCAGTCAAGTCAAGATGGCACCAGGTGTCTATGAGTTTGAAACCAACATTCTTTCAACAGACTAGTGCTGCTGTAGTGCTGCTTAGGCTGCTCAGTTGATTCTCTCTCTCTCTCTCCCTCTCTCTCTCTCTCTCTCTCTCATTCTCTCTCTCTCTCTCACACACACACACACACCACTACTTATTTAGTGAGACTTTCTCACTTGACAGAAATAAAATGGAAAACTCAGAAAGAAGAAAGAAGACCATAAGGTTGGTTAGTGGTAGTACTAAAATTAGAACCCAGCTGTCTACCTGAGCTCTTTCTTGTCTACCTGTCTGTCACCTATGATATATATAAATCCAAGCTGATTTCCCAGAAATCTAACCTGGAATGACTCTGTTTCCTCAATGGTTAGTTTTTTCCCATTCCAAGAATCCTAAGGCTGAGGAGAGGAGACAGAAACACTCCAATGCTGCTGAAGCAGAAGGAAAAGGGGAAGCAGAGCCCAGGGACTACAGTTCTGACTCCAGCTCTTTAACCATCTGAACACCTGAGGAGGCACTGAGCCCCATGTGGTTCATCTATAAGTCAGGAAGAGAGAACATTCTTACCTACTTGTGGGGCTGTTAGAGAGGTCAAATGAGGTGATAAATGGGTAAGTGCTTTGCAAACTCTGAAGCACTATTGGAGCTGTAACATTCCACAAGCTCAAGACCATATAAGAGTAACCCTATAAGAATAGTAAACACATTCTGTGACCCTAACCCATTACATTGGCCCATGTGAATTAAGCAAAACTACGGTGTATATTGTAATTTTGTCTGCTACACTTGCCTCTCCTTTTATTGCCATAGGGTTTCTTTTAATATCTGTAGCACTTCTTAGACCAGGAGCAGGTGCAGCCTGTGAATATGGGGGTAATAATCACCTTTTTCTATAGTGGGCAGAAATGAAAGAATAAATGCCCAGTTTCCTATGCTTCAGAGGGACAATTCTGAAGCACACTCTACAAGATTCTTTAGTGAGTATGTGTAGGGTTGAACCCCAGCTACTCACCTCAGTTTCCAACTTAACACCATAATCTTTCTTGACTGTTCCTTTTCTGTTGTCTCAATTACTGTCTCCCGATCTCTGTTTCATGGGATCTCTATCTGTGACAGTTAACATGACTCTAACGTGACTGGATAATGGGGTGCCCAGCTGTTTGGTTAAGCATGATTTCTCACTGTGTCTGTGAGGATTGTAAACCAAAAAGTATCTCAGACAGGTCTCAATCAATTCAGAGGTTTATTTTATCAAGATTAAAGGTCATGGCCCATGACTCGGCCTCAGTAAGTCCTGAGAACATGTGCCCATGGTGGCTGGGTTACAGACTGATATTTTACATTTTAGGGAGACAGAAGTTACAGGCAAAGAGACAAACCAACACATGTAAGATATAAATTGGTATACATTGACTTGGCTCAGAAAGATAGAACATCTCAAAGGAGAGGGTTGGGTTGGGGGGTGGCTTCCAAGCCATAGGTGGCTCAAAGATTTTTCTAATTGGCAATTGGTTGAAAGAGTTAAACTCTGCCTGAAGAGTTGAAGTCAGCTTAAGATAAGTGGGGTTGTAGAAGCCAAGGTTCTCATTATGTATATGAAGCCCATAGGTAGCAGACTTCAGAGATAATAAATGCTTAATGGTCTTACAGGACCTTGAAAAGTGTCAGACTCTCCAGAAAAGACGTAATAGGAGAAGATCCTCCACATAATGCAATTTTCTCACTTAAGAGACAGCTGTATTAGTCCCTTCTCACATTGCCATAACAAAAACTACCCAAGACTGGGTAATTTAAAAAACAAAAACAAAAAAACATTTAATTGGCTCACAGTTTCACAGGCTATATAGGAGGCATGGCTGGGTAAGCCTCAGAAGACTTACCATCATGGCAGAAGGGTGAAGGGGAAGCAAGCACATCTTCACATGGCAGCAGGAGAGAGAAAGTAAAGGAGGAAGCGTTTATACACCTTCAAACAGCCAGATCTCATAAGAACTTCCTCACTATCATGACAACAGAAAGGGGAAAATCAAAGGCTTTGATCCAATCGCTT
Organism: Piliocolobus tephrosceles; assembly: GCF_002776525.5. Classification (NCBI taxonomy): domain Eukaryota; kingdom Metazoa; phylum Chordata; class Mammalia; order Primates; family Cercopithecidae; genus Piliocolobus; species Piliocolobus tephrosceles. Next base: position 171,458,886 of record NC_045436.1, on the reverse strand, counting down.
CCCACCAGATTCCTTCCCCGACACTGGGGATTACAGTTCAGCATGAGATTTGGGTGGGGAGCCAAATCATAACAGCTTTGCTGTGGCATCACAAAATAAGTAAAAATAATATATTTGGGGTTAAACATTTTGATTTCCTTCAGAGCTTGCTCTCTGTAATGTAATGCTGTACCAGAGTCAGTTTGGAAATGGGTGTCTTATTACTACAGTCTGTTTTTCAGTCTTAACATGTTTTAATGTTAATGCTGGTCAGTTGTGTCTAAATTCCAAAGGGAGGAGGGCATAATGAGGTGTGTCTGACCTCCTCTTCTCTTCATGGCCTGAATTAGTTTTTCAAGTTTCTTGAGATCCCCTTGGCCAAGAGAGGTTCTGTTTAGTCAGTTCTGGGGCTTAGAATTTTATTCTTGGTATACAGCCTGTTTCTGGATAGCATTAATATTTGAATTAGAAAACCAAGGTAGCAAATTGCTGTCCTCCCATGTGAGTACACCTTATCTAAACTTGTCTAACCTATTGAATGCCTAAAAAGAATAAAAGGCTGAGTAAGAAAAAAATTCCCTCTCTCTGCCTGACTCACCTGGGGTATAGTTATTCTCCTGCCTTCTGACTCTAACTCAGACTGTAACTACCCAGGCTTTTAGACTTGGACTGGAACTACACCATTTGCTTTTCTGTGTCTCCAGCTTGCTGACTGCAGATCTGGAATTCTCAGCCTCTGTCATCACATAAACCAAGCCATTAACTAAGACATACGAGTTGATTTTAAGCCCTTTATATTCTATCATCTTTGATTTCTTTTGTTTTAGCAAAAATTTACATAACTTGTACCATGTGCTAGCCACTATAGTGGAGGATGCTGGAATATGACAGGCTTCTCCCCTTAAAGCCCTTGAAGACTAGAAAGGAAGACAGACATAGAAATAGACAATTGCAGTACAGTGTAGTGTGGGCCACAGAAAAGGCAAATCTCCTTTATAATCTCTAGTATAACTCTGGCGTTACCTCTTGGTCTCTGCAGCAGTGTCCATAACTGGCTTCAGACTCCCATTATTAAATTTCTGGTCATGCTTCCTCAGTACAGTCCCCTTCCCCCAGGCTTGGCACACACTCCCAGCCAAGACGTCTTTCCTAATGATATTTCTGGGCTCTTACGCTGATGCAATGACAGCTGTGAAGAATGCTTCATCCCAAAAAGGTCAGGGAACAGCATAAGCCACAGACTAGCAGCCACTTTGCACAAAGCCCATTGCTGAAACACAGATTTTAACCTTTTGGGTTTCTCTAAAGCTGGCTTTAGTCTCTGCACCTTCCCAAAGCTGGCAGTGCTGAGGGAAAGACAAAAATGGGAATTATGATGGGGCAGTCCCTATAACAGACTTCTTATCCTGCCCTGCCAACCTCTGCAAATGTTGCCCTGGTTGCTTTGGATCTGTGTCTATCGGACAACGAATGTCTGATTAAAACTGGCAATGCTGCAGCTCACAGTACAACAAATGCATAAAAGTGAAGCATGCATATGCTAACCAATGTCTTCCTTCATGCTGTGGGAACAGATGAAAGGATTCAGCTAGGGGCCCAGCCTATCTAGGCAGACAAATCCCTTTTCTTTTGGCTCTTCCACAAGTGAGTGTTAAATGACTGCTCTGAGGCAGACACTTAAATGGGCACTGAGCATCTGAAGGTAATGAGACTATGGGGCTCCCATAGTCTAGTGAAGAAATTAGATGCAACATCAGGTTGCAGGACACCATGGCCTTCCTCTATGAACAGTCTCTTAGGAAGGCAGTAGGTCAAATGGTTTAGAGAAGAAGGTTTAGGTTTAGGTATATCCACATTTGAATTCCAATTTCAACACGTACTAGCTTCTCAGTGTAGACAAGGACTTCACCTCACTGAGCTTTAATCCTTCATCTGACAATGGGACAGCAGTGTGCTTACACAGTATGGCTATGGGATGATCTGTGGAAAGAGCTGGCACATGATGTATCCAAGAGGAAGGGCACGTTACTCTCTTTGTTTCATACCTCCACCCTCCCTGCCCAAGGGTCCTGAGCTGCCCTCTCTATGCCACTCCTGTGCATCATCGCCACATCCGAGACTCTGTTTTGCCCTAAGAATTTCAGATTGTGACTGTCAACAGAAATTAAATCATTTAACCCTCAAATCTCAGTTTCTCATCTGCAAAATGGAAATAAATAATCATATTAAACTGCTATGAATTGAATGCTTAATAAGGCAATGGTTGAGAGAGTACTTTGTAAACTATGAAGCCCCCTAAATAGTTGTTCATTACGTGTGTGAAGAGGCCCACAAGAGGGAAGTAAAAGTGCTGAGGGAATTTTCCTGGGTTATAGGTGCAGCTGCTCCTTCTGGTCTGAGTTACGTATTTTAGGGTTATATTGCGTATGTTTGGTTTTAAAAGATGTGTTATTTTTTCATAATATGAAAGCAATGCATCCTTGTAATATTGCATTTAAAAACAGTTTATTGCAGCACTATTCACAATAGCAAAGACATGGAATCAACCTAAATGCCCATCAAGGATAGACTGGATAAAGGAAATGTGGTACATATACACCATAGAATGCTATGCAACCATAAGAAAGAATGAGATCATGTCCTTTACAGGGTCATAGATGGAACTGGAGGCCATTATCCTTAGCAAACTAACATAGGAACAGAAAACCAAACACCACATGTTCTCACTTATAAGTGGGAGCTAAATGATGAGAACATATGGACACATAGATGGGAACAACCCACACTGGGGCCTATTGAAGGGTGGAGGCTGGGAAGAGGGAGAGGATCAGGAAAAATAACTAATGGGTACTAGGCTTAATACCTGGGTGATGAAATAATCTATACGACAAATCCTGTGAAACAAGTTTATCTGTGTAACAAACCCACATGTATCCCTGATCTTAAAAGTTAGAAAAAAAAAGTTAAGAAAATCAAAGCCGCCTTTTATTCCACTCTACCCATCGCATCCCGTTAACAGCTTTGTGTATTTCCTTCCATAAGCACTGCATGTTTGGGTTTGATCTGGTTTGGTTATCAGGTTGAAAAGCACTCTATTTGCCTGATTTAGAAAGCCCTGAAACCAGATGAGAAAGAACAGGGGAGAGAAGAGTGAAGTCAATGAAAGGAAGTGGGTAAACAGACAGCTCCTGGTCTTCAGTGCAGTATAACTAATACTTATTTTTGAGCCCTTAATCTGAAAATTAAAGGAGAAAGCACCAAGGAGGTGAGTGGCATGTCCTCCCTCCTGATAAAAAAGGCCCCTCCTCTACATGTTGCATCATCTGTTGTTAGCTGGGCTCTGGGATAACACAGCTCGTCTCAGTAACAAAAAGTTGAAATGGTCCCTTCAGATTCTTTCTGCACGTCCTGCTTCTATAGTGGAGCAGGCACCATTCTGCATTGCTATGTCTTTCCGCAGGAAATGCTTCTTCACATGCACACGCACACACACTTTATTCCTGAAAATAAAATAGATAATCCACGGCTTGAAGGAGCAATCTGGATCTTTGCACCAACTTCCACACTGTCCCACCCCACCCTGTTTCCCTACTCAGGAAGCCCACCCTGCTGTTGAGATATAAATAACTGACTATCCAAACAGAGAAGAAAGAGAAGATGGTGATTCTAGAGAAAATTCAAAATGGCACTTGCATCGGGCAGCAAGAAAAATAGTCACAGAAGAAACCACACTGTTTCCTGCTAAGAATGCTGAGGGTATGGAGAGTAAATCGGCAACTGTTGATGGATTAATAATGGCAGCATCTTCTAGGAACAGGTGATGGCTCACAGCGGCCATGGAGAGGCCCCTGAAAAACCCCACAACCAACACACATACACATACCTGGGCTTCTACTTTCCATCTTCTATTCAGAGTGAGAGATCAGGATGCTGCACATAATCCACAAAGGAATGAGCGATGTGTGCTGTTTACCTTGACATGTTAGTCACGCATTGTCTCTGTTAATTCAGTCTTTCTCTGTTCCGTTCTTATTTGCTCCTGTTACCCCAGTGTGAGACAGGAGGGATGAGCAGGCATGTTCTGTGTAACACATATTCCTGATATAGTAATATCGGGTAATATGATAGTTTCTGAAGCTACTCGCCTGGGAAGTGATCAGCAGGCAAGCCCAAGGAAGTAGTTCCATCTACTGCAAGCAAGGCTGGGATTCCCTGGACTACAACAGATGACCACAGTGTATTCATATCTTTAAAAAAACAATAACAACCACAGTTTGGAATTCTCCTCTCCTGGAAGGCTAACTTCTTATAGTAGGAGGAATAACCACTGCAGAGTATGAAGAGGCATGGATTCTGGGCTAATGCTGCTACTGAGTTAAATGTGAAACAAGTGACCCATTTGTATATCAAGACATTCAGGAAAGCAAGTGAGCTATAGAAAACATTTTTCTTTGAATGGGTTTAATACGCATATTTTTAATGTCCCCCAAATCCACCCCCAACTTGCCTCCTCATGTGTGTTCAGGAATGACCCCTCACAGTGTTCAGTGTTGCGCCCAGCATCATCTTACCACCCCACAGTGTCCACTGCTGATGTCCATTGTGGGACCTCTATCCTGCTGAACACAGCTGTTCTGCCCTGGTGATCACTGCTTTCTCTCTACCCAGCCCTGAGGAAGAGGGTGAGCGCTCTAATATATCCGCTCATAAAAATATACAGAAGTGACTTCATCTTCCTGGGGCTTTGCCTTTGCCTCCTCCATGCTAAACTACAGAAAATATCAATGGGTAGTATTTATTGAACATTCATTCTGTGCAGGCACTTTCCCAAGCATTTGCAAGTATTAACTCATTTAATCCTTTTCTTAGAGTTGTGGTAAAGATTAAGTGAATCAATACATGTAAGTGCTTAGGACATTGCACAGAATATAGGAAATGCTCGTTTTCTGCTATGACTGCTACTCTAACTACTATAACTTCTTTTGTGGTTTTTGTATTAGCTTACTAGAGCTGGCAGAACAAAGTACCACAGATGGGGTAGCTTAAAAAAACACATGTTCATTTTCCCACAGTTCTGGAGGCTGGAAGGTCCCAGATTGGGTTGTTGGTAGGGATGATTTCTTCTGAGTCCTCTCTGCTTGTAGATGGCTATGCTGTCCTTCCTGTGTCTTTACAGGGTCTTCCCTCTGTGTGCCCAGATTACATCTTCTTATAAGAACATTAGTCATATGGTGTTAGGGCCCACCCCAATGACCTCATATTAATTTAATAACCTCTTTAAAGACACCATCTCCAAATATGGTAACATGCTGAGGTGATGGAATTTAGGGCTTTAACACAGCAATTTTGTGAGGACACAATTCAGCTCTTAACAGAGACAGTATATGCCTTTGCCCTAAGTTCCTACTACAAAACTCTAGAGATGACTTTACATTAAGATTACAATGAAAGTTGAGATGGCAAATGATAGATAAAGAAAGGAAATATAGAAAATGACTTAAAAATGGACCAAGTGCAGTGGCTCAGACCTGTAATCCCAGCACTTTGGGAGGCTGAGGCAGGTGAATCACCTGAGGTCAGGAGTTTGAGCCCACCCTGGCCAACATGGCGAAACCCTGCCTCTACTAAAAATACAAAAATATTAGCCGGGTGTGGTGGCAGGTATCTGTAATTCCAGCTTCTCAGGAGGCTGAGGCAAGAGATCATTTACATCCAGAAGGTGGAGGCTGCAGTGAGCTGAGATTGCACCACTGCACTCCAGTCTGAGTGACAGAGCAGGGACTCTGTTTCAAAAAAAAAAAAAAAAAAAAAAAAAAAAAACCCAAAAAACAAAACAACAACAACAAAAAACTTAAAGCAACTTAAAAACCATGTAGCTATGTTTAACATCCCCAGACCACCTTGAGGAGGTCCTTAAAGACTGACTCCATTTCATCCCTGTGGCCCATTACCTTCTTACCTTTTGTCTTCTAGTTAGTTGTTACTAATATATAAGTCTGTGAGGCCGCAGAGAAAAAAAAAAAGATACTGTTTTCTCATAGTATCTTCTAGTCATCTTCTCCAGTTCTGATTCTTCAATTCAGATTATACAGCTTCCCAGAATGATGAAGAGGATGAGTGTCCATGTTCTTCATGAAGGGTCCATTTGGATCTTGTTCTTTGGCCCCAAACAAAGCTATCCTAACAAAACTTAACACATCATTCTGAATTATTCTTTAATTCAACATAATTATCAATGTGAAACATGCTTCTATATGTAGTTCATATTCCATTCCCATCTTTGGAAAATTGTTTTATATTACTATATTTTAAATTTTCTGCATGTGATTTCTTTTTCTTCAAACCTGTTTTCCTGTCCCTAAAAATGTTTTTAGTCATGCTAGTTAACATTTTTTAGTATTGTTCTTGTTGCTTCAAATGTGGCTGTCATTTTTTGCAGCAGTTTTATATTTCTCATTCATTTTTAAATATCTATTCTCACTTGCTCTTTAACCTCCTATTACATTGTCAGTTTCTTTTTCCTTTAATCTCTAAGATTTATTCTTTGATAAATTTTTAAATGAAATTGTTTTCAAATGATTCTGGTGACTGACTCTGCTGTTTTCTAGAGTAATTCTGAGAAGTTTCAGATGTTTTATTTTGCTTACATTCCTTTCATCAACATTATGAATATTTTAATTTCATATTTGATATATATGCTCTTAGCCACTTATTTTCTATTACACGTTTGAAACATGTAGAGAACAGTTCCTTCTGAGCCAGTTATTTGCTCTCAGCAAGAGGGAAAGCTGGCAGAAGGCAAAGGGCTGAGAAAGTCAACAGCTTACATTTTGATTAATGGTCTCAGCCATTATTCAAACAATGCCCTTTGCCCTGAGGGCATGTGTTTCCCCAGTTTGAACATTCACAAGTTTTTCGAGCTCACAGTGAAGTTCTGGAAGTAACAGTTTTTCTCTGTTATCTGATTTTCTACCCTCTTTCAGATTGTCTCTAGGTGGCTACTTCAACAATACTATTGCTAATGAAGTTGGCATGTTTTCTGGCTTCTTTCTGCTTCATTTCCCAAGCTTCTCTGTGGTCTCTTCTATCCATTCAGCCTTCTTATACATCTTTATCTTGTATGCTAATTAAAAGATCATTGGAGGGGTCTTTCCACACTATCGCATTTATTTCAGAGAAATCTACTCCTACCCATATGTTTGAAAAGTCTCTCATTGTCCCCCATTTTAACATGCTTTCCTTCAGGTATCATTTATAGTTTGTGAACTGTAGTTGTGGTTAGTGTCTTGTGCTATTAAACAGGAGATAGTATTCTCATTTTTTATTTTTTTAAAATTATTTTGAGGAGTGTCAAGGGAGGAAAGTGGCCACAGATGTCTTTAACTCACCATATTTAATTAGCCCAACCACTCATTCTTACACATAATTCCTTTGATTTAAAATAACATGACTCTCAAATATGTTTATTTCTATTGAGGTATTTATGTAATGCCGCATTTCTTCCCACCAAGGCACTTAGTCTATTCAAAATGAATGGCTTCATAAATGATAATACTAGACATGAAAAATCAATGGCCACATCTATTTAGAGGAGCATGAAGAGAAGGTGCTATTTTTTTCCTCAGTCTTTCATAGTATAACAAAAACTATAAGCTTAATGAAAGCAGGAGCTTTCCTGTTTTTTATTTGTCACAAAACCACTCCTTAAGTTAATGCATGGGACATAGTAAGTTCTTAATAAATTTATGTTGAATTTATGAATGACATCCACGCCTACAGGTCTTTACTGACATCTCAGCTCTACATTGACTGCAAACAACTTCTCAAAGAAAAACAACAAATACAGTACTACGAAGCACAAGAGAAATTAGAAGCTTAGATTAATCTAAACACACACACACACACTAAGCCTTTGGTGCAAAGAAGCAACTTGGTTTCCAAAGTCTGAGTTCTGCAAAAAGTATATTCAATGTATATGATAGAAAGGCACACACTTTGTAGTTTTAAGTTTTGGTCTCATTTTCCCTGCCTTATCCTCCCCAAAAGGTGAAAATCTGGCACCTTTTTTTTTTTTTAATAACTAAAAGGCCTATTTTTAAAAACAATTTTCCTTAAAGAAATAGTTTGATCCAAGGTTCAACTTAATTTATGTCCAGAGAACAGATAGTACTTACCACTTTTAGGTAATTATAGAAGATAATTATCTAAATTAATACATGTTTTCAGCTTTTATTTCCAGTAACGTTAAACAAAAAACTTGCAGAATACGTATCTTACCACAAGCATTTTTAAAATAAATAACTGGCTGGGCACAGTGCCTCATGCCTGTAATCCCAGCACTTTGGGAGGCCAAGGCAGGTGGATCAGAAGGTCAGGAGTTTCGGACCTGCCTGGCCAATATGGTGAAACCCCGTCTCTACTAAAAATATAAAAATTAGTGGGCGTGATGATGGGTGACTGTAGTCCCAGCTACTCGGGAGGCTGAGGCAGGAGAATAGCTTGAACCAGGGAAGCGGAGGTTGCAGTGAGCCAAGATCGTGCCACTGCACTCCAGCCTGGATGACAAGAGTGAAACTGCGTCTGAAAACAAACAAACACCACAAATAACTGTTGGGGTTGCAGGATCATAGATGATTGGGGGAATAGTAAATAAACCATGTATGCTACGCACTCTGGAATACTATATAGCACTCAGAAGCAACACGCTGGAGGTATTCATAGCAACATGACTACATTTTCAAAACTTAGTGCCCGGTAAGAAAATGGCAAAAAGGGCCGGACCCGGTGGCTCACGCCTGTAATCCCAGCACTTTGGAAGGCTGAGGCAGGAGGATCACCTGGGGTCAGGAGTTTGAGACCAGCCTGGTCAACATGATGAGACCCTGTCTTTACTAAAAATGCAGAAGTTAGCCGGGCATGGTGGTACACGCCTATAGTCGCAGTTACTCGGGAGGCTGAGGCAGGAGAATTGCTTGAACCTGGGAGGCAGAGGTTGCAGTGAGCCGAAATCATACCATTGCACTTCAGCCTGGGTGACACAGCGAGACTCTGTCTAAAAAAAAAAAAAAAGGAAAAGAAAATGGAAAAAAGAACAAAATAAGGTCTATAGATCACTATCATATAATGTAAGTTAAATATTAAACATATACAACAACAACAATATCCACAGTCTGTAAGAACTGATACACATGAAAGGACAGAAGTAAAATAGGACTAGAATTGTTGGTTTCGTAAAAGAAGGAGATAAGAATAAGAATGGACAATGATGCTCAGCAAACTAACACAGAAACAGAAAACCAAACACTGCGTGTCCTCACTCATAAGTGGGAGTTGAACAACGAGAACACATGGACACACAGAGGGAAACATCACACACTGGGGCCTGTTAGGGTGTGGGGGGCAACGGGAGGGAGAGCATAAGGACAAATACCTAATGCATGTGGGACTTAAAATCTAGATGACGGGTCGATGGGTGCAGCAAACCACCATGGCACATGTATAACTATGTAACAAATCTGCATGTTCTGCACATGTATCCCAGAACTTAAAGTAAAAAACAAAAACAAAAACAAACAAAAATACTGAAGAATGATAAAATGTAATAAATAAATAAATACAGCCAGATTGTATTATCAAGGGAATCAACAATAATCTGAGGAGTATGACAGATTCAACCTAATGCAATGTGAGGTTAAAAACATACATAAATTAATCATAATACACAGGGAGGTATATTATGAAAACTAACAAGATCAGAGGCTGCAAAGAAAGGACCTACAATATTTCATAGGAAACGTGATATAGAGGATGATGGAGAATGAAGGGCAAAATAACCTCAACGATTATACCTATAAAAACATCTTCCAAGTTATTCTTTTATTCACCACGTGTTGTTACATACATTAGAAAGAACTACATGGATGTCTACATTACTCTAAACAAATCTGAAACACTAGGTTTGTGAACTGTGAACTGTGTGGGCAGAGGTACAAATACAGTAACGTAGGGGAGTAGATATCAGGATTATCAGCTTTTTCTCTCGGGATGCTAAGGCAAGACTGCAGCCTTGAGGAAGAGGAGGAAAAGCAGAGAAAGCTATCCAAGGCAGGGGTATCTAGGGACCCAGTCACCAGATAACACAGGGAAAGATAAAGAAGGGCTTACCATGGGAGCCAGGTAATGGTGTTGCTGTTTCTCTACATTCATAGACCCAAAGACAGGCAGGAAATGGGGTATTTTTTTTCTTTTCCACATTTCTTTCTAGGTGATAAAAATTCTATTGAATGTTGTATATTATTTTTTGTTTAAATATTTATTATGGGAGTAATATTTGCTTATTATGCAACATTTTAAAAGCAAAGAAATGCAGAAAGAAGAAAAAAACTGTTCATAATCAGTGAACTACCATTATCATTTCAATATGTTTTTTTTTTCTGGTCTTTTCCGGTATAAACCTACTTTAAAAAGTTATAAAATATGCATGCTATTTTTTTTCTGATTTAACGTGATAATTTCAGCATTTTGTCAAGTAACAATTCACTTTTCACAAACATTTATTTTAATATCTAAATAACATTACATTGAAGTAGATAAACAAAATTTACATAACTCTTCTCATTTTATTGTCTTAGGATATTTTTTCCCCTCGTAATATAAATTAATGACTACTCTCTGTACTTAGAGAATTATTTTTGCTATATTTCATAATATTTCCTTAGGAGAGATTTCCAGAAGTCAAATTGTTAAGAACAAAGATGATAAACATTTTAAGGATATTGACATATGTAGTAAAGTTACTTCTAAGAAAGGCTGGGCCAGTGTATACTATCACCAGCAAAGGATGTAGGTGCCTGAGGACATATTTGAGCAGTTGCTATAATAGGTCAGAAATTCCCAAACTTTTTTGTTTATAAAAATTGTATGAGCAGCTTGATGAACTCCAGGTTTCAGACACAATTCATGTACAACCTGATTCAGTAGATTCATGTTTGCAGCTTTAGCAAGTAACCCAATGTGACTAACATAAGAATTACAAAGAATTCATGTTAAAGATACCATTTTGAGATATTACTGGGGAGCCTTTTATGTAGGATTTGTTTCTATAGCTAATGAGATGTTATGAATCCAGAAATCCCCTGTTTTCAACAGAACATGTAAACTTTAAGATATTGATCACGCTACCTTGTGTTTTACCCTGAACCTGCACAGTTCCTTTTTCCTGGATGAGCCCAAATCAGGTAGCTCTTAATTAAATGCTGACTTCATGAACATAACGTAGAATTTTAAAAGTATTGTTACATTACTAGCTAAGCAAAAATGCTAGTGAAAGTTTATCAAGCACCAACAGTTTTGGTAGGGGAAAAAAAATATCGGCCGGGCGCAGTGGCTCAAGCCTGTAATCCCAGCACTTTGGGAAGCCTAGACGGGTGGATCATGAGGTCAGGAGATCGAGACCATCCTGGGTAACACGGTGAAACCTCGTCTCTACTAAAAAAAATACAAAAAAACTAGCCAGGCGAGGTGGCGGGCGCCTGCAGTCCCAGCTACTCAGGAGGCTGAGGCAGGAGAATGGCGTAAACCCGGGAGGCGGAGCTTGCAGTGAGCTGAGATCCGGCCACTGCACTCCAGCCTGGGCAACAGAGCGAGATTCTGTCTCAAAAAAAAGAAAGAAAAAAAGAAAAAATCCGTAGAAGAAAAAGAAATGACACTTGAAGCATCTGGGACTTCAACATGTTCTGCATCTTGGAGTCACTTCTCTCCAGATATGCCTGCCCGTCTCCTCTCCTGGTCCTATTGAATACCAGTACACATGGATTCTAGGAGTGACTGGGGTATCTGTGTCTAGTGACCTATGTGAGTCTTCCTCCTGTACAGTAGAACGGTTTATTTTCTTCCATTTTCTTAGCAAAGTTGCCCATTTAGGGTCCTTACCAGCAGCTAGTGGTTGGGAGCTGTCTATGGTCCTGTCTGGATTGAAGCTGGCATACAGAGAATAAGAAGCAGGATTAGAAAATGGAGAAGCAGCTCTAAAGTCCTTTGTTCTGGATTTTTGTTATATCCATCTGTTTTCTTGTCTTTCCATTCAGCTTAGAGCTATTCTATGGGGTACCCTAATATCAGTGAATAATTTATTTTTAATGTATAAGCTTATTAGAGTTGGATTTTTATGACTTGCAGGGGGGATACTTTTAATTCACTCATCAACACAGTCACACTTGCTTCAAGAGACTGTTGGCCACACCACTGGGCTTTGTGGAAAATGAGAGTAGAGGGTGTTTTGGGTGAAAGCGGGTGTTTGCTGTCGTTAGTAAGCCCTGTGACAGAGTGGAAAGTTCTAAGTTTTTTTGAGTTATACAGGTAGAGATTAAATCCTAATTCTCCTACCTCGTAGTTGTGTGGACTTCAGTGAGTTGTTAACTTCTCTTAGCCTCCATTTCCTTTCTAGATAAAATTGGCATATTTCATCTTACATGACTTTACAGTTTTAGTGAGATTTTATGTGCAAGTGCCTACGATGGAGCCCTTGGTATAGCAGGTGCTTCATATAACCCACTCTGGGTTGTAGCTCTAGCATCTTTCTTCAAATGATGACTTTGAAGTCTGTATTTCTTCTGCTTCTATACATTTTGCCTTGCCTAGCACCTCTGAAACCAAGCGTTCTTTATTTCTTCCTTTCATAACCAAAACTAGATTTATTGAAGTGAAGGCAGGAATAATCAAGTTTTTAAATTGGCTTTGGAAAATTTTTTTCTAATAATCATTTTCCTAGGGGGTGATTCTCTCAGAAAAGTCAAGTTCACTTATGGATGAAAATGATTATGAGTAATCCCACGGGGAAAAAAACTCTTGTTTTCTACTACATTTTAATTCTACACACTTTTCTGTGCATTATCTCATCCAAGCTCCATAACATCCCTGCAAGATAGTTAATGAGAATATTATCATACTAATAAATAGAAGTCAAAACTGAGACTCTTCCACTCATTAATTTTCTCAGAATCAATATTGCTTTCTTGCGCCAGGCACTATCTTAAGTACTGGGAATCGATGAAAAGAATACTAACTTGTGGTCTGAGCCTTCAGAAACCAGGGTGGAGGAGAGAAAAACAAATAGAAAGTATAACTTGGAGTTATGGAGGAGTCAGGGGCACACCCACCTGGGGTTCACATCACCAAGGGCTCACACTGCAGAAGAGCAGGAAAGCCAGATTTGAAATAAATTACTTTGCTTCAGGATCAGAACTAAAACTAAGGATGAAAAGTGATGGCTCTTTCTAATATTTAACATTTGTTGTGCCATGGGAGATAGATTTGATATTGTATGTTCTGGTTAATATAATATTCCACATAATTGTGAATTCTGCATACTATATGATAATTAAAGTTTTTAAAAAATCAAATAGAAAAAAAATGTAACAAACCACTTTTGGTTCTGGCCTTTAGAGATGTTTTTCCAAAATCAATTTGCATCTAATATACACCAGAAAGTCAGTATGGTGTAGTGTGGTAATTAAAAGTAAGGGCTGTGAGATCACGCTGCCTGTACTAAAATCCTGGCTCTGTCCCATGCTGGGAAAAACTACTTAACAACTCTGTGCCTTGGTTTTCTCATTTTAAATGGAGATAGTGATGATATCTACTTCATAGAATTTTTGTCAGCATAAAGGAGGTAATTAATTCACAGCCTTTGGCATAGTGCCTGGAACATGGAAGACAATAATGTGTTAGTGCTGGAAAAAGTGGTGGTTCATGATGGATAAAAGGGTTCCTAGGGCCCAGCCCAAAGTGTTCTTAGGGTTCTGACTGTGCTTCCCTGGAACCTTCCCTAGTCCTGTTATTCCAAGGGTTAGAAAGAGTCTCAATGCCTGGGTTACTGCTCTGTCAGTACAGGCAGAAACAGTAAGATGACAAGGGCATAGCAATTCCTCCCATTCTCACCATCTTCCTTATGAAATAGGGCTCTCTGGCTGTAAGACTGAGCAGTTAGCCTACCTAATCCTGCAAGTGGGAGCTTCACAGCCTAGCACAGTGGCCCAGATGTGGTTCCAGAGGGTTTCATTCATCCTTATCTACTTAGGAATAGATAACCAAGCAGCCCATCAAAAAAGTTTTGGAAAACCTTAGTCATTTTAATGAGTAACTTAAGAGTCCATTTGTTCACATTAATAGCTCATAGTTATTAATTAGTAAGACCAATTAGCAGGCAAATTTAATGACCCAAGATGGAAGAAGTAAAAATTCAGCTTTTTGAGTTAGGTATTTTTTAAATGACTCGTGTCTATTACACAAAGAAAAAGAGCCTTAACCTCTGGAAAAAAATAATTATGCATTACTAATCTCCTTTATCAATATCAATTTCCTAATTTAATGCTGTTTACATTATTGAACACTTCATGAAGGCTAGGAGTGCAAAGTCTACTCATAGAAAGCTTTCCCACCATGATGATTATCTCAGAGTACTCAAGACCACATAAATCTGCTTGAGCCTTAATTATCAGATAGCCAATGGCAATTAGAGATACTTCAGAATGTTATTTTTGGGGGTTCAATTTATTTATCTTTCATAGGGACAAAAATAAATGTTACTTTTTTTTTAGATGGAGTCTCACTCTGTTGCCAGGCTGGAGTGCGGTGGTGCAATCTCAGGTAAAGTCACGTGCCCAAAGGCCCCTTAGCTGGTTAGTGACTGTGCTGGGACTTGCCTACCACCAAAACTTCTGCTCCTTTTACACTATGGCTTAATTCCCTGCTGCATGTGTTGTGTTCTGGTGCCTAAGACATTGCCTAGAAAATGGCAGGCACTCAACAAACATCTGTCAAGTGGACAATGTACAGCACCCACACCAGCGTCATCCTCCCTTTGTTGTCACTAGCTCTCTCACTGGAACATCTGGTCAACCCTGCTCACCTGTCCACATTTGCTCTATTTCTGCATCAGTCTTAAACAGATAAAGAAAAGGTCCTTAATCTCAGCCCTATCAACTGATAAGGGTTGGATATTTCTTCTCACAAAAATGAAGATTCCCCTATCAGAGAAAAGGATTCTAGAAACCTGTAAAACCCCAGGATTGTAGTGTTTCAAATTCATTTCCCTGTGGGACACTCAAAACAAAATTCATGCTTCCTCTCTGGTTTTCCTTTCCAAAGAGGCACACCATGTGCTCTGAAGTGCTCTTACACATGACAACCACAAAAATAATTGACATCAACTGGGCCTGAGTTTGCATTCTGGTTCTCCACTTGGGGCTTATTAGTGTGAGCAAAGACATCAAATTTTTGGAATGTTTTTCCCATCTGTAAATTTTCTGATTGTGTCTAGCATATAGGGCTAATTTTTTTTTTTTTTTTTTTTTGGGAGACTGAGTCTTGCTCTGTTGCCAGGCTGGAGTGCGGTGGTGCGATCTCAGCTCACTGCAACCTCTGCCTCCCGGGTTCAAGTGATTCTCCTGCCTCAGCCTCCTGAGTAGCTGGGACTACAGGTGTGTGCCACCATGCCCAGCTAAATTCTGTGTTTTTAGTAGAGAGGGGGTTTCACCATGTTGGCCAGGATGGTCTCAATCTCTTGAACTGTGATTCACCAGCCTCGGTCTCCCAAAGTGCTGAGATTACAGGCATGAGCCACTATACCTGGCCTATATTTTTTTTTTTTTCTAATTTAACTGTTTACATTAAATCTATTTATAACTATAATGCTCTATTTTTTAAATTTTGTTTTTGTTGGCAGATATATAGCATTTTCTTTGCTGGAAAACATACCATGGCACTTCGATTTTCAATCAAAATAATCTCCCTTTTCTTGAAAAACAAGTAAAAATAACACTTTTCCTTGATATTCATGGCTTTATCAGTAGTATAAGCTTGTATGTTTTTCCTTCCTGATAAAATATTTATGACGGGGAAAGATACCCTTATCTATGAAATTATATATTGTAATTCAGCAAATACTTTATCTTCTGGAACATGAGTTTAATTGGCATATTTAGGCTTGGGCAATTCTTGCTAGATTAATTCAGATTAAGATCTCCAAGGTTTTGCTTTTATGCCAATCTCTTGAAGGAAAAAAAAAATCTGTTCTAACTTCTCCCAAAGTGTTTTGACTTTCTGCAAGCTGTATAACAATGGTTTTATTCAAATTGATGCAAATTTGAAAAGCCCTTGACATTTTCCCTTAACCAGGCATTAAAAAAAAAATTGCAAGCAGCAGGTGCTGGGTTTTATGCAACCAGCCATCAAATGAGCTTCCTATTTTATTTTTCTTAAGTTTCCAGCAAACTCTGAACTCACTTTACAGTTTAGGGAAATAGGCCATTGATTCAGCCACACATAAAACCAGCTGAGTTTTTGCCCTGAAGTAGTGTTTGGCAGATGTTTCTGTGGTGATTTGAGGAGCATCCTAAAGCAGATTGTCAAGGACACTCTGGAATAACAGCTGCTATAAATCAAATTCTTCCCTCTTCTTCCCTCTCCTGCTCAACTTCATCTATTAACTGTAAAATAATGACAACTGAAACTCTTCAACGAGTACCATGAGTACTACAAGGACTTGCATTTACTGCAAAGCCTGTAAAACTCCAATCTAGTGTTTAATAAGGTGGGAGGAGGAGAGGGGGGAGAATTCCCACGAAGTTAGAAGTTTATGGAATTCATTACTGGAAAGTTTCACTGTGTGAAGTTTATAGACTTGTGATTTGATGGCTGCTAACTTTAAGCTCCTGGTGCTTCTTATTGTATTTGGTTTTTTGCTTTGTGATATGGTTGGAATGTTTATCCCCTCTAAAACTCATGTTGAAGTTTAATTTCCATTGTAACAGTATTAAGAAGTGAGATTTTAAGAGGTAATCAGCTCATCAGGGCTCTGCTCTCCTGGGTGGGATTGGCAACTTTATAAAAGGGATAGTTTCGTCCACCCTCGCCCTCTTACCTTCTACCATGTGGTGATGCACCAACAAGGCCCTTGACAGATGCTGGCACCTTGTTCTTAGACTTCCCAGCCTCCAGAACTGTGAGTCAATGAATGTATGTTTGCCGTAAATAATGCAGTACCAGGTATTTTGCTATAGTAGCACAAAATGAACTAAGATATTTTATTTTTAGTGTTTTGGGTGGTACTATTGATTTCTTTTTCCTTTGTGATATTTTAATTCAATATTTTGATTTACTTTCTGCCTTTCCTTATAATTAAAGGCCAAAAAAAAAAGACTCCTTCTCACCTTTCTATGCAATTCCCTCAAAAACTTTCAACACTGTCTTCTTTTGTCCTGGTCTTTGAGGACACCAACAATCTAGTTTCAGGAGATGGTATTTGCTTTGGTTTAATGTTTTGTGCCAAGTCGTTATTTTTACAGGTTCAGAAATGACTCTATCATCTTGCAGGCCCTTGAGTCATTCCAAAAATTAACCTCATAGTGTCCTGGCCATATTTTTATCCCCCCACTATTTTTGGTTCCCATTGAACTCTACGAAGCTTTGCCACCTTGATTATCTGGTGCCATAATTACCTGGGAGGCAGTCATGCGCAGTGGGTGAGGTTTAGGATTTTCTACCAAGCAGTCCCTAACTCTGACTTTCTGAACACCGTGACTTCACACATGGATAGCGTAGGTAATCACAATGCCAGCTTCATGGGAATATTGTGAAAACTAATAAAAATTCACCACAAAACACCATACATAGCATGTACTCATGGAATGGTCACATTTAGCTGAGTTCTTGATTATCTTTTCAGGTAACCAAAAGCTCCTCCAGAATAGAGGCAGCATCTTAACTCTTCTACCTTTCCAGCCCAGAAGAGTATCTTTCACATAACTCAAACTCAGCAAAGAGATGTTGAATAATCACATGACTGAACCAAATTCTGGTCTCAACTGCTTTCCTCAATGACTGCCTGGCTCAGGAACACAATTTGTGTTTAATTTACCCAAATGTAATTTCCCTTATCAGGTGTTTTACACACCCTTTAAGATTCATCTCCTCCAGACCAATTGTCTTAACTGTTCTTACCTCTGAACTTCACAGTCCTTTATCTATTGTCCATGCTATTTTAGACCTCTTTCTCTATGAGGAATAGATGTAATATTTCCCAAATCAGAAGCCTTTGGTAGATTCTTAGTATCCTCAGGATGGAGTTGTTAACCGTCACTGTGGGATGCAAAGTCTCTATTCTCTGGCCACTGTCCATCTCTCCAGCCACCTGCCATGACACTGTCATGCTTTTTCAAGACTTTTCTATTTAAAAACTTCGAATTCCTTTTTTCTCCCTCTCTGTAATACTGACACAGAATTTTAATTGTTGGATTACTTCTCACTAATCATTCTGCCATAATGGAAAACCTATTTTTTTTTTTTATCCTGCTTGCAAACCCAGTTCCTGACACATAGTTAGATATTTTAAAATGGTGATTGCAATCCCAGCACTTTGGGAGGCCAAGGCAGGTGGATCACGACGTCATGAGTTCGAGACCATCCTGGTTAACACAATGAAACCCCATCTCTACTAAAAAATACAAAAAATTAGGTGGGCATGGTGGCGGGCATCTGTAGTCCCAGCTACTCGGGAGGCTGAGGCAGGAGAATGGCGTGAACCCGGGAGGCGGAGCTTGCAGTGAGCCGAGATCATCGTGTCACTGCACTCCAGCCTGGGTGACAGACCCAGACTCTGTCTAAAAAAAAAAAAAAAAAAAAAAAAAGTTGATTGAATAAATAGTTCTCATATATTTAGAATACCATTCCCTGTACATGGAATGCAGTTTTACCCTTTGCCACCTTCAAATAAACGTTCATGGTTAAAATCCTATTTAGTCTCCATCTTCATTATCAGGCTTTCCTGACAACACCCAGAGGAAATGATTCATGCTCTCACCTTGTACATTCCTTTTTAAATTGCATGTTTTGCTCAGAATTGCTTGTTTACATGTGCATCTCTCTTCTACTAGGATGTGAGTTTGTGGTGTGCAAGGACAGTATCAACACACTTTCTGGTACTCAAAACTACAACAGACTTGGCATATCAGAGATGCTCAGCCAGTGTGTTGATTCATTACTCTGATTTCCAAATAGTGGCAGGTTTCCC
>NC_045436.1:171365782-171439828 GCF_002776525.5 Piliocolobus tephrosceles | reverse complement strand
TGGTGGCCAAAAAGACATGTGCCTGGAATATCTGAGAGAGACAGAGAGTCTTTTAAAGTGTGAATGATGGAATGACAAACATTAGGAATGTGCTTAAGTTTCTTTGAAAGATATAAATTCAGGTAGGAATTGGCACTGAGCAGAACCCATACCACCTTAAGATTCTAGAAGCATGATCCAGGGCTGCAATATTACTCCATGAGGTAAGCACGCATGGAAAATATCCTGGGACTGGAGAGTAGGGAGCATTCTAAGGTAGTGTTGTGTAGTGGAAAGAGCACTAACAAGCTGTGTGATCTTGGGCAAGTCTGTTGACCTTCCTTGGCTCCATTTCCTTCATTTGTAACATGAGGGCATTAGAACAATTAGCAGTTTCCAAATATTTAAGTAGATACAAGTCATATATAAATACCAATGTATGACATAGTTAAAACTGGTGTTGCTCTGATTGATGCTGGGATGGATCCTGGAAACCACTTTTCAGTCCCTTTCAGAAATGGCCTCTAGGATACCTCTAAGGGACTTTAAGACACCTAGGAACACAGTTTGCAAACCAGTGGTCTAGATTAAGTCAAGTTCACATGTACATCTGGCATGCTCAAATTTTGTGATTCTGTAATTTAATGCCACCTCTCTGTAACAATAAGTATAACATTAACAATAACTACACACATTCACATACACACACAGGCATACATATGTGTGCACACACACACAAATATTTTTGTGTTTACACACATTTATACAATTACACACAATTGTATAATCACAATTATGCAATTATCATTTACACAATTTATATCTATTATTGCTTTCAGTTTCACTTCTGAGCTTGGAGGAAGGTACGGCAGAAATTGATAGTCTCATTTTACAAAAGAAGATGCAGCAACAGATTGCTGTTGTGCACTTGGTGATTGTGGGTCTTGGCAAGGCTTCTGATAGGCATTAAGTGGATGGCAGTCTTTTAAGAGTTGCATGATATTGAACACTTTGGGTGTGCTAAGACTATATTCAGCAATGGTCACACAGGGAAAGTAAAAGAGTCCCTAATGTTTAGGTAGTTATGGTCTAATGGGTGATATATGCACAGAGTTGAATTTTAATATAACATATTATGAGATAAAATTCCCCTCAAGGTCCACAAATAAAAAGAAGGGCACTTAGTATAGTGTAGGTTTAAGTAATCACTTTCTGGGGGAGATGTTGGTTGACCTGAGTCTGATAGAATTAAGAAGAACATTTCAAGCAGAGGGAACATCATGAGCAAAGACACCACGTCTTAAACAGCATGGCATCCTCAGAATATAAGGTAGGAGATGAAGAAAGGCAGGATGGGGACTGGAGTGGTAGATGGGGACCAGATGTCAGGGACCAGGATGTCATGCTATGACTTTGCACATTAAACCAAGTGAAAATTTTGAATTAGAAAGTTAAAAGTTTGGATTTTTATTTTAGAAAGATCACCTTGGCTTTAAGGGATTGCAGAAGGGATTGGAATTGGAAAAGTTTGGAAGTGAGGAGAGAAAATTAGGTTGTGGTGGTAACAATCCAGGAATGAGATGATAAGGAAGTAGTACAGAACAATAATTGTTACTTAAAACAAAATAGGTGAAACAAAACTAAAACCCCCTAACTAGGGACTCAAATAAATGGAAACAGTGTTAGACACTTTTGCTTCTTTCCTAATTGTTTAATGCCACCTTGTATGTGATCTCCTGCCTATCTCTCTAGCATCTCTCACCTGAACTTTCTACCTCATCACCACATGCCAAAAATACAGCACAAAATTATTTTAACATAGAGGTGGCTATTTGAATGATCTGGGGATGAAAGTATCTTAAGAACTGTAGAGAAAATCACAAAGGAGACTTGAGAAGGATTTGAATGCCTACATATTTTAAATGTCAAAGATACCATGTGCAAAATTAAAATAACTTCATAGAGTATTTGACATTAAAGAACAAGAAGAAAATATCATTAGTGTTCAAAGAGTTTATACAAATCAATGGAAAAAGCACATAAGAATATCAATGGCTGAAGGACTTGAACAGAACATTATAGAAGAAATTTTTTAAAAAGCCAATAATATAAGGACAATATTCAACCTTACCAACGTAGCGGAAATGAAAACAGAAGGAATGATGAAACAATTTTTCTATGGCAAATTCTCATAGCTATTTTACAACTCTACTGCTTCAATCCTGTTGCTGGTGGGGAGGAACCTACCACACCTCCACATGGGCTCGGTGTGGGCTTGGGAGTATTTATTCAAACATTCTGAAAAGTAGTTCAATTTTCTATTCATATCTCTATATAGGTCTGTTTCTATCTAAATATCTCTATGTCTACATATCTGAGTATGTTTTCAAAAAGTTTTATCTTTTGGGACTTTTAATTTCTTTACTAGGGATTTATTCTTAGGAGATACTAAAGATGTAGTAAATATTTATTCACAACAATGGGCATTACAACAGTGTATACAGTGGCCAAAATCTGAAGCAGTCAAAATATCTACCAAGAGAAGGTTGCATAAGTAGTTTTGTTAAGAAAACTATTTCAGTATAACGACAAAGAAGGAAAGGATACATAATTGCATAATATGTAATGTTGCTTAAAGTGACTTAGAAAACGTATTTTGCAAAGCTTATTAAACCTAGCTGACATTTCTGATTTGATATCACAAAGTTTTGCTATTGTCAATGTGTTGTGTGAGGAAGTGACTTTTGAAAAGTAAAAATGATTTTATTTCTTTGAAAAAGACAAGTCATTTTCCAGTGACATATGTTCAAGTTCAATGACACTTGAACAGGTGGCTAAATTTGTCCTGAGGAGAGATCTGTGAAATATGTGACTCTTGGCAGAAAAGTGACTGTGGAAAACCCCAAGAATCTTGATTTACAAAGGTGGGGTCTATGGATTACGCATGTTAAATAAACTGAAACAAAAACATGGAAACATTAACAGTGGAGACATATGTGTTGGGTGAGAGAAAATGTTTTTTTTTTTAATTTTTTGATGTTGAATTTTCTTTGAGGATGCACTGCCTTGAAAATAGGAAAGAAATACAGTGTTGAAGTTATAAAAATTAAAGTCACACTCTACTGATTTTTTCACAGCTTCAAAGCTTCTCAAAATAGACAAGGGAAACGCAGGTCCACATAATTTTGTTCACAACCTCGTTGGGTTTTACTATCTCGACTGCATCATCAGAAAGCCTGGAATAGATCTCATTTTCAAATTAAAAGAGCTAGATATGTTATTTTTTCCTTCTATTAAAAATTTTCCATTTCCTGCTGCTACTTCTCCCACTGCCTCTCCAATTGCAAACAACCTCCTATCCCAACCCCTCAATAGGTGACCAATGACCTCAAGAATCTCCTACTTCTGGCAACAGATTCTATCCTCCAGCTCTCTAAACAGGGCTGGTCTCACTGCACAGCTCTTCAATTGAACCAGCTCCCAGAGCCTGGTATCTCTTTCTGCAGATCCTGATTATGCAGCACTTCATGAATAACCTGCACCACAATGTCCTCCCTGCAGTAGCCCAACCTGGCCTGTGATATTGCTTGATCCTTCCTCACAGCGAATCTGTAAAAGTTTCAAATTTGCAAGCAATAATCCACCAGCTAGGGTGAACTGAGGACATGTCTGACTCCAGGGTGGCTATAAAAACAACAAAAACCACTGTCCCCATACAAATCAGAGGATCCCTCCCGTGGAAAAGAAAAATAACCCAAAGAAAAAATCATCCATGAATTTATATTTACTCAAAGCCTACTATGTGCCAGTAACTAATTACTAGAATAGCACTGAATAGAAATGATCACATTTAATTCTCACAACAGAGCAGATACAATTAGGCCTCTGCTTTATTGGTTAACATACTGAGGTACAGAAAGTTTAAATAGCTTAGCCAAGGCCATAGAACCAGGACTTGCAGCCAGGGACCTGGCCACAAAGGCACGTTTACTCCTTGTAGTGAAATTCTACAGGCAGACAGCAAGGCCCTGAGTTAATGAAACCGAGAACATTGAGCTTGATTTTTTTTAAAACAACATATGCACATGTATGTTTATTGCAGCACTGTTTACAGTAGCAAGGACTTGGAACCAACCCAAATGCCCATCAATGAGAGGCTGAAGAAAGAAAACGTGGCACATATACACCACGGAATACTATGCAACCATAAAAAAGAAGGAGTTCATGTCCTTTGCAGGGACATGGATGAAGTTGGAAACCATCATTCTCAGCAAACTAACATAGGAACAGAAAACCAAACACTGCATGTTCTCACTCATAAGTGGGAGTTGAACAGTGAGAACACATGGACATAGGGAGGGGAATATCACACACCAGGCCCTGTCAGGGCTGGGAGGCAAGAGGAGGGAGAGCATTAGGACAAATGCCTAATGCATCAGGGGCTTAAAACCTAGATAGGTTGATAGGTGCAAGAGACAACCATGGCACATGTATACCTTTGTAACAAACCTGCACATTCTGCACATGTATCCCAGCACTTAGAATAAAATAAATTTTATAAAAAGGACAAACAGCTGTTTAGAAAGTACAGCCACTGGTCCTCGGCCGCAGAGGTAAAAAGAGGTGTGAGAATAGAGAAAGGGTCAGGAACACACACATGGGGACTCTTAGGCTGATGGACCACTCAGCCAGACATCATGAGACTGATCTTCTGGCTCTGAAGAGTTCAAGTGAGCTTAGGTGAGACATTTCTCCTGGGTCCCAGTAGCTGTCCTAATGTCAAGTTCAAATGGTACAGGTGTGCTCCTTTATTCTTCTGGCTGTTGAGTGGGGCTCCCCCTGTAACTAAAGAACCTGTAGACTATTCTGTTTTCCAAATATAACCAAATTCTGACTCATGTTCACCACCTCACTGCTTTCACTCTGATCCAAACCACAGCCCTCTGCCTAGATTGTCACAATGGTTCTTAACTGGCCCCTCTTAGACACATCCTCTTACTTCTCTAGAGCCCCTTCTCTCCAGAAATCAGTGTGATTTTTAACAAAGTCTGTCATATGATGGAATTCCTCCACTTCCATTAGAATAAAAGAAGAAAGTCTTCAATAACTTAGAAGACCTTATTTCAGAGGCCGGCAAGCATTTTTCTGTAAAGGATCAAAGAGTACATATTTTAGGCCTCGTGAGCCATTATGGTCTATCACAGCTACTCAGTTACGCAACTGAGGTGTGAAATTGGCCATAGACAATATACAAACAAATGAATATAGGTGTTTTCCAATACAACTTTATTTATAAGAGCAGAATCTAGCCTGCTTTCTTATTCTTGTTCCTGACTTTATTTCTTGCAACTCTATTCCTTGCTCACTGCACCTCAACCACACCAGCTTTCTTCTTGTGCCCCAAACATGTCATGTGATCTCCTGCCTCCTGGCCTTCTGTCACCCTAGAACACTCCAGATGGCCAGGTATCTCCACAACTCACTCTCTCACCTCCTCCAACCTCAGATAAAGATTACCTTCTCTGGGAAGCCTAAGCCAGCCCTCTTTTGTCTCACCACCCCAATTCCTCTTTCCTTGCTCTAGTTTTTTTTTTCTTTTTCCACATTTATCACCTTTAAACAAAATATAATTGCTTATTGTATCTATCATACATTACCTTTCTCCCCTACTAGAGTGTTGTCTCCACGTGGGCAGGTAGTTGATAGTTTTATTCACTCACATAATCCAACTACCTAGAAGAGTATCTGGGGGCATAATACACACTCAGTACACATTTGTGGAATTCAAAGATTAAAACAAATTTAAAGCCACAGAAGTTACAAAAACGTACAGAACATCTTGCTGATATCACCTAATCTCTCCCTTGACTCAAAGGAACAGAACACTAGAAATGCATGTAGATTGCATAAGGCCAAGGATTCGTCCATCAAGGAGAACAACATGACATTTTTCCTCTTCTCTCTATGTTTACCTCACAAAAACTAAGTAAGGATTGTTCGATTACTCAAGGAAACTACCAGTAGAAATTAAGGATATGTTTGAGTTTTTGCAAAAATGTACCAATTGACCTCCCCCAGTCCCTTAATCCATGCCCTTTGCAACGTTACTTAGCTGCTCCCATCAAGTAGTGAAACTTATTCTCCAGCTCTTGAACCTGGGCTGGGCTTGTGACTTGTCTTGGCCAGTAGAATCTAATGGAATGCCGTTGTGTCAGGTCTCACTTGAAACCCTTGCAGACACCATGTGAATTACTTCAAGCTAGTCTGCTAGAGGATGAGACACACACAACAGAGCTGAACTAGTCCAGTAGTTCCAGTAAGGCATGTGGGAAGTCTCAGACAAGATCAGCCAAACCTTTTAGTCCACCGATAGCTGGTCATAGACGCATGAATAAGCTTAACTAACATCAGAAGAAGGGCCTAACTACATTTATTCAATATTGCCCACCTGAAGAATTGTGACTTAAATATTTATTTAACCAAAGGTTGGAGTTATTACCTGTCAATAGCCAATTGATACAGGTATGTATGCAAGAAAGAGATATTGGCCTTTCACTCATTAGTTGGTTGGATATAAGCAGAACTGAAGAAATCCAGCAGCCAAGTCAGGTTTTGCTGGTGGAAAAGAGCACATGAGCACATTCTTGGGAAAGTCTGGCACACATTCCAGCAGTTTAGGGATGAGGTGTGGAAACTGGATGAGGAAACTGTGTTCTGTGGCCAGTAAAAAACACCAGCCCAGGAGGAGCAGAATGTCTGTTGAATGAAAGTGAGAGATGAAGATTCTAGCAGTGAGGATTCCCTAGATTATCTGGGAAGTAATCAATAGATAACACAAAAAGCCCAGGCTGTTGGCACCAGTGTTCATGAAAGAAGATCCTAGAGGAGATAAGAGTAAAGGGTGTGGGTGTGGTGGCTGGCGTCTGTAATTCCAGTGTTTTGGGAGACTTAAGTAAGAGAATTTCTTGAGCCCAGGAGTTTGATATCAGCCTGAGCAACATAGTGAAACCCCATCTCTACAAAAAAATTAAAGAATTAGCCAAGTGTGATGGTGCATGTCCGTAGTCCTAGCTACTGAGGAAACTGAGATGAGAGGATTAATTAAGTCCAGGAGTCTGAGGCTACAGTGAGCTATGATCATGCTGCTGCACTCCAGCCTGGATGACAGAGGAAGATCCTGTCTCTAAATAATAATAATAATAATAATAGTGAATTTGATGGAGAGCCCACATGAAAGGATCAGTGGTGCATAGTGGAGGAGACATCTGTGTTTGAATCAGAGGTAAGGAAGGGAAGATGTATAGAAAGGCAGGTGATTATGTGCTTAGGTGTGGAGGGGCAAAGAGGATGAGGATGTTTAATGGCTTTCATTATTTTAATAAACTGGGAAGAAGAGCATTTTACATGGGAGTACCGATTATTAACTGAGTCAAGATTGAAAAAAAAGTAGTGGTGATGCTTCAGAAGAGTTTCTGGGAGTAGAAGTTGACCATAAGCAGTAAAATGATTGACAGGCGAGACTGAGGACCTTATCCATTGTTTCCTTTTTACTATCATGCTCTCTGCTGTGCTTAGCGTTTTCTTTCACTTGCCCAAGTTTAAGAAGAATAAACACTGTCGTGAAAATGTAGACTCCACGTGCTGCCAGGCAAGTGTGGTAGAAAACAGGAATGTGATGAAGTTGAGGTTGTTAAAAAAATAATAATAATAAATAAAAAAATAAAGCAGGCCAGACTCGTTGGCTCAAGCCTGTAATCCCAGCACTTTGGGAAGCCAGGGCAGGCAGATCACAAGGTCAGGAGATCGAGACCATCCTGGCTAACACGGTGAAACCTCGTATCTACTAAGAATACAAAAAAATTAAAAATTCAAAAAAATGAGGGAGTGGTGGCAGGTACCTGTAATCCCAGCTACTTGGGAAGCTGAGGCAGGAGAATCTCTTGAATCTGGGAGGAAAAGGTTGCAGTGAGCCAAGATTACGCCACTGCATTCCAGCCTGGGCTACAGAGTGAGATTCCATCTCAAAATAAAAAAATAAAATAAAATAAGAAAAGCAATTTAGGTAATCAAAAGTGAGCACCAGCTGGTGAGGGGATTGCTTGAGATTGAGCAGGGCATGATGAACTGATCAAGGTGGGAGCCACTGAAAGGAAGTTGGAGCTAAGCTTCAATTGAGTTGGGAAAGTCAAGATACTTAAATTGTACAGTGATTCGATGGAAATCTCTTAGAATGACAGGTGGACAAGAGAATGGAAGGGAAGTTATAATGTGCTATTCTTACGACCCTGATAAAACCCTCAACTCTTGGGTTGCAGGCGATACAATCTAACAGCACTGAGCCCATGGAAAATGTTCTATAGATACATGTTAAATGGCTGCAGGGACCTCCTTTTCCTGTGTTTGGCTTCTCAGTGGCAACAGAGTATAATGAAATAGGTGTCTGGTAAGTTCTGTGGAGGGGAGGAAGAAGGGCTGTGAGAGTCTGGGTGCCTCAAAAGCTAACCTCAGGATAACCACAACAAAAAAAGGCACAGACACCTTTGGGCAGGAGTTTGCTATTTCTGGATAAACACTGGACAAGCATAAAATTTTCCTCTCTGCCTCTCTCAGTCCTCCAACTGCCTCAGGAAGGAAGCTGCTTAATATAATATGCTTTTCCAGACAGGAGAGCCCAGGGTGAAGTGAGGGTTTGAGAAAGCAGCATCCCTCCCCAGTACAAATAAACATCCACAAAGCACTCTGTGTAGTGCAGAAGCAGAACATTGGTCTGTTTCATGCCATTTTAAATGCCCAGGCACAAATGATCTAAGCTACCCTCATTTCTGAGATAAGAAAATTGAGAGTCCTAGTTCTATAATCAGATAGGTTGTGAGTCTCAGCTCTGACACTTCACGGCTAGAGACCTTGGGCAAGTCACTTTCTTTTCCTAACGTCAGTTTTTCTCATCCACAAACTGAAAATAATGCTATTAAACTCAGATGTATGTGGAGGATTAAATGAGATAAAATACAATCCAGCACAGAGTTGGGACTCAACTATTTTTAGCTTTGTATATATGCATATATATTAATATCAACATATCATGAATACTATTGTCATTACATATCATTCCACAGGCTGCTAAATGTACAACAAGGATGGGGATATAGAAGCGAAACGCTTTGCATTCGGGGTGGCTATCCTCCCTCCGAGTCACTGAGAAGTTGGGGATCATTAACATGATTTTCAATGACTGCACAATGTCACATATTTTGTCGTGACAGCATAAAGGCAAAACAAGCTCAATCTGATGTGAAAGTCTAAATTCATTTTTCCTCCCACATATAAAAACATCAGTTGCTACAGGGATTTGGTAATATGCTGAAAGTTTCTGATTATATATGACCAGCAGGCATATGTGATAGAGTTTCATCTTCCTATGCATATTGGTTTGGAGTGCCAGTTATTTCAATATTTGGTGCCTCATATGAGAACTGTTCCCAAGTCGTGAGATAAAGAAATAGATACACCATCAGCAGCACCAGTATTGAATGGATGGGATTCTATTCAAGTCCTGATGTACAAGCTGTTATGACAGTAAGGCTCCATTATGATCATATTCTTTTGCAAAAGCAACTGTTCTGGCTTTTTTTTTTTTTTATGGCTTTCTTTTTAAAGCTGATGTCACATTTTTTAAGAAGTTGTTTAATAGATGATGTCAGTTGAGCTTTTTGTCTGTTTTCATGGACTAGACAGCATCAGAAATACATTAAACCATAGCATAATCAATGCCCAGGGATTTATTTATTTATTGCCCATTTTATATTGAGGGAACTGCAAAAGCACAGAGAAAGAGGAGATACCCTCATCAGAATTAGAAATATGTCAACCCATCTCAAATAAAGCTATCACTTTGGCTTTAGGGAAAGGCATTATTACTTGGCTGTGAGGGTTAATCTCAGTGGAGGTAAAATAGATTATAAATTGACACATGGTATCTCCCAGAAAAAAAAAACATAAGAATTGGTCTAGACTTTGTATCTAATAGCTTAACATCAGAGCCTCCATAAAATTAATGGAACGTGATTTGGTATCTCCTGGAAAGACCTGCATGACCTTGGTCAGGTCACTTAAAGTTTCTGAGTCTTAATTTCCTTATTTATAAAATGGGGTTCATAATAACAATTTCGAAAGAACATAAAGGCTTTAAATGGCAGAACATTGTCTAGCAATGTGCCTGAGACCTGATGGATTTTTTTCTTAAATGTTAATTTCTTAACTAGAAGTGCAGAGAAATTCACCTCGCAGACTTCCTGCTTCTATATAGATACAGGGCCTAGAAGAACCAAGTAATTTTTTAGTGATACCCAGGACAATGTGATACACCACTACGTTTTCCCAGATGTAAGTAAGATGAAATGTTTGTAGGGTTAATAGGTGAGAATAGATATCAGATGTGAATGTGCAATGAAGACTGTTAGATACCATGTACTAAATCTAATTTACTCTCGATTTTATTTACTTATTCCTCCAGTAAACACTCCTGAGCTCCTGCTGTGGGCCAGTTACCAGAGCAGATGTTGAGGGAGCAAAATCTTGAGCATGATTCTTGCCCTCCTGGAATCAGAGTATAAAACATGAAATGATCGCATAAACAGAAATAAAGTTTTAACTAGGCAAAGTGCAGTGAAATGGAAGAGTGCTATGCTATGGAGTTGGGAGAAGTTGGCCTCATCAGAGACACCCAGAAAAATTTCCTAAAAGTGATATCTGAGCTGAAATGTGAAACAGAAGAAGTTTTATGTAGAAAAACAAGGAAGAGGAGAGAACAAAGGGGACACCTGCTTTATATCAAAGGTAGCAGGCAGGTAAGGGGAATGAGACAATGCTGATGTTTTTGGTGTCCAAAGATGGTGAAAGATGAGCTTTAGGCAGGAAGCATTGCCTTATAAGTCACGGTATGTGTTCTCTTGTTATTTTCTAAGTGCTGAGATCTGTCTGAAGTTCTTTAACTGGGCAGTAAAGATTCCTTAGCAGATACACATTCTGAAAAGGTTACTCTGGCTACAGTGGGATTTTTAGGAATGTATATATGGTGGTAAAGCAGTTAGGAAGCAACTGGTAATTGATGGTAGTAAAGGAGAACCACTAGGATGATTTGTGCAATGTTTAGAAAAACAATGGACAGTCCTTCGTGATAGGTTATCTATAACCACCAGAGAGAGAAGGGTATATCTGGAGGATGTCTAAGTTTCTGACTTTCTTAACGATTTAATCTTTTAGTAAGGAGAAGTAAAAGAAGCCCACATTGGCTGGGGAATAATGAAGTAGTCAGTTTGTTACCTTAGGACTGTGGTGCACTTAACAAATACAAAAGCAGATGTCAGGTAGACATTTAGATATGTGGGCCTTGATTTGAAAAGGAGGCTATGAGCTTTGAAATCTATTTATTAGTGAATTACCTGACTATTGCTGGAGGCAAGGGGATGGAGAGGGATACTAGTGGTGTTAGAGTGAACAACAGTGCCTAAAACTGAATATTGAGAAGCAATTGGTGAAGTAGAAGAAGAAATAACAAGCAAGAAGGCAGAGAAGAGACAGAAACAAAAGTGGTTAGTTACCCCTGAGAATAGCACAAAAACCAAGAAATGAGATGATTTTCCATAGAAGGCACAGTCAACAAGGTCAAATGATGCTG
The DNA here is from genome assembly GCF_002776525.5 of Piliocolobus tephrosceles. Lineage (NCBI taxonomy): Eukaryota > Metazoa > Chordata > Mammalia > Primates > Cercopithecidae > Piliocolobus > Piliocolobus tephrosceles. The sequence continues at coordinate 171,428,172 of NC_045436.1, read as the reverse complement.
AGGTTAGGTAGGATGAAAGACTCTAAAGCGATACTGTTTTATTTCCTGAAGGTAAATGGTAATCTACATTTGGATATACAAGAACTGAAACCAGTACTAATTTTATTAACCGCACCCCCCTCCCCAAACTCCACTTCCATCACATACACACATTAAATGACCCGCCATTCATTAAATCATACAGAGAGTCCCTAGCAATAGGATCCATAAAACAACATTTCAGATTAAAGATAACAATTCTTTCTGGAACAGTGTTGTATTACTCTTATAAGAGTTACTGTATACCATTAAAATAATCCTTGGGCCAGAATATTTATTGAACAACTACTTGGTGGAAGAAAAGAGAAGAGGCTAGGCACAGGTCAGCACTCATAAACAACAGTGGATACAACTCCATGCTGAAGACGACCAGAGTCTTGTTGATGACCAGTTGCCTCCTCAGGTCTCATCCAAGCTCTCTTCCCTTGCTAGTAGACAGGGACGTGCTTAACAATTCAGAGGTATATTTTTCTCATTTCCCTCCACCAAAGCTGCATTGGAAAAAACTGTTTATTTTCTTCTATTTGCTTTATCTGTTTTTCTCTTATTAACTCCTAAATCCTTTTTTCCTCCTAATTCTTACTAATAATTTATTTCTTTGGTTTAATTGTTAAAACTCATTTGACCCTCATATGAGGCATTATCATTGGTAAAACTGCCTCAACACTAGACCTCATAGACTAAGCAGCTGATCTGAATTTGAATTCATCTCTCTCAAATATCACTAATTATAATGGAATTATATTCCCCAAGGTGCCAGCACATGAAATTTTCACATAATTAAAATCTGTATTCTTCTGACTTTTAGACTCACAATGTCACAGCTATTATGCATCCAATGACACTGTGGTTAGAAAAGAGGAGGAGGAAACCCTGGTGGTTTTGCAGGTACTCTCTCTGTCTTGAGGATCAAAGAAAGCTGGACACTGAAGGAAAATGCTAAGAGAAAAAGATAAAGCACAATGGAAAAAGATCTGTAGGAGATATAAAGATGACAGTAAAGTCCAAAGTGAAATTAAATTCTGCTTTGGGTACCAAAATGAATAGAAGTGGCATTGCACAATGTCAAGTTAATATTGGCTAGTAAAAAATGAAAATAATATCTGACAGAATAAAATAGAAGAACAAAGAGGTAAAACTTATGGTAAATAAAATGAGAAATTAGGATAAGACAGAAGAGAATCCTGACAAAAAAGGACTATTATTTGAATTTTGGAAGATGCTTTGAGATCAGTAAAAAATTGAAGCTTTCTAGAGGAAAGAATATCTGAAAATAGAAAGGTAAAAAAATCTCATTACATTCTAAGGAAATTCAAAAAATTGAACATTTTTTGGACACATTAAAAATAACTTTTGATATCGTTTGGATATTTGCCTCTGCCCGAATCTCATTTTGAATTGTAATCCCCACTGCTGGAGGGGGTGCCTCGTGGGAAGTGTTTGGGTCATGGAGGTAGATCTCTCATGTCTTAGTGCCGTCCGCATGATAGTGAGTTCTCATGAGATCTTGTCTAAAAGTATGCGGTACCTCCTCCACCACTGGCTCTCTCTCTTGCTCCTACTTTCCCTGTGTGAGGTGCCTGCTCCCACTGTGCCTTCCACCAACATTAAAAGCTCCCTGAGGCCTCCCCAGAAGCAGATGCTTCTATGCTACCTGTACAGCCTGCAGAACTGTGAGCCAATTGAACTTCTTTTCCTATAAATTACACAGTCTTTGGTATTTCTCTATAGCAATGCAAGAATAGCCTTATATAATTTTAAAAATCAGGAAAAATTTTTCACAACTCTCCAGACAGGGAAATGTAGGTTACTTCTAGAGAAATAAAACCAGTATCTCAGACTTATCATCTGCAATGGTAGAGAATGTTTACAAAAATGGCCATGAACTAAGAATCGTGTATCTTGACAAGTATAAGAGAATCATAAAATATCAATTTCCCATATGAAGGGGCTAAAACATGGTCCTCTGGACCATTCTTTATTTTAAGCAATGCTCTCAACAACCAAAACAACAAACAAAATTACTACGCCAAGAAAGAGAAAATTGTATAAAATGATTGGTGTTCACTTTTTCATTATAACAATTATAAAAAGTCAGATATTCACACATTTACCTCTGCAGAAATTATACTTTTATAATAACATGGAAATAAAAAGAATATGTCATATTAGGGAAATTTCTAGGAGTAAAATTGAATAGTCATTAAATATAATTTTTGAACAAGATTCTAATAACATGGAAACATGCATATGACAATATTATAAGAAAATATAAATACACAGCATTTAAGCCTTTATAAGCAGCTAGATTTTTACAATGGTAAGAAAGAGAAGCAGATAAGACAGGAAGAAATATGTCTCTGTGATGCAGTTAAAAAAAAAAAAAAAAAGGCTGGGTGCGGTAGCTCACACCTGTAATCCTGGCACTTTGGGAAGCTGAGGCAGGTGGATCACTTGAGGTCAGGCGCTAGAGACCAGCCTGGCCAACATGGTGAAACCCCATCTCCACTAAAAATACAAAAATTAACTGGGCATGGTGGCACACACCTGTAATCCCAGCTACTCGGGAGGCTGAGGCATGAGTACCACTTGAACATGGGAGGCGGAGGTTGCAGTGAGCCAAGATCGCACCACTGCCCTCCAGCCTGGGCAACAGAGCAAGATTCTATCTCACAAAAATAGAAAATGTAAAAGCATGGCAAGGTAGATGAAAAATAGAAAGTGAGGTAGAAAAGAGATATCAGGTAGGATCAAGCAAGAATGAGACTCTTGAGGGAAAGACAGACCAGGCCAACTATTTAGTATTTTCTTCTAAGAAATTATGAGATGAGTTCTAAAGATTTTGTAAAGACAAGCTAAAATTTGATTTTTTTAAATATGCTATTGGCGATATGAAACATCAGTGGAGAAGGTTATGAATGAGAGAGAAACAATCAGTTATAAGATGAAAGGAGAGTGGATGTTGGCTTAAAAATAATGGGAGACTGAAGACACCGAGAATTATAGCAATGCAAGAGTTATTTGGAAAACAGAATCATTAATACTTGGAAAATAAGAAAAGAGGAGAAAATGATTGTCAGGTGGACATCGATGATATTTGCTGAAATGAGAAACACCTGAAAGGAAGCAAGTTGGAGGGGGAGTTGACTAGTACACAAATCTAGAATCAGTCAGGAGAGGAGAGCCAAGATGAGTATCAAATGTGGAGGGATCAAAAGTGTCGCAGAAGCAGAAGTTCAGACCTGGAACACACAATTTAACCAATGCAGATTAGGGCTTCTTGCTCTGGTGATATGGTTTGGCTCTGTGTCCTCACCCAAATCTCCTCTCAAATTATCTCAAACTGTAATCCCCATGTGTCAAGTGAGAGACCTGTAATCTCCCAAGTGTCAAGGGAGAGAGGTGATTGAATCATGGAGGTGGTTTCTCCCACGCTGTTCTTGTGATAGTGAGTTTTCACTACATCTGATGGTTTTATAAGTGTTTGGCAGTTCCTCCTTCACATTCTCTCTATCCTGCTGCCTTGTGAAGAAGACACCTGCTTCCCCTTCGGCCATGACTGTAAGTTTCCCAAGGCCTCCCAGCCATGCAGAACTGTGAGTCAATTAAACCTCTTTCCTTTAAAAATTACCCTGTCTCAGAGAAGTTCTTTATAGCAATGTGAAAATGGACTAATACATCCGGGTAGGATGTACACCTGTTGTATGTCACCTCTCCCACTCCTTCCAGAGACACCATAAAAATGCTAGCATAAGAATACAGCAATACAAATAATGATATTTGAAAGAATCAATAGAAAATAGGTTTCAAAACATTTCTGGGAAATAGAAAGCCAATGGAAGGAACGTGATTGATGAAACGGGGAAGATAAGTCAAAGCCTGGATTTCAATACATGAGTAGGGCTACAGATGAAAAGGGAACCAATATGTAGGACCCTGCAGAACCCTGTGGTGATTTGGGACTTGGAAATGTGAAGTACTACAAAGGACAGAAGGGAGAAGAGGGTCTGAAAAGAAGCATTAAATTAAAACCTGTATATGGGACAGTTGCCTGACTCTTCAGTTCCATCCTCAGGCACAGAATACCAAGAAGCCTAGCAAAACAAACAAATCAACAGAGAAAACAAAATCAGAGATTCTCCTCTTAAAAATTAGAATAAGCATTGTGTAGATAATCATGGCAGCAAAAGAGCAAACCAGAATCCCAAAGCTAAACCACACTTATTCTTGTATCTAGTGGTGCCATGCCAGCTTCCTAAAATGGGACCTGTTACTTTATAGGCTATACCCATTATTCACAGAGCTTAAAGTCAGCTTTTCTACTATTCACTCTTAAATATGTATGTACCACTAGAAGTCCGACACTTGAACCTATGACATCGTGATGGATAGTGTCCAAAGACGGTATCCATTGATACCTGTCTTCCTGTGGGCTCATGTTAGTCTTTCATTCAAGAAGTGGAGTCCCATTACTTTCCCTTTTAATCTGGGCTGGATTTCATGGCCTGTTTGACCAATAGAATGCTGCAAAAGTGTCATTCTGATACTTCTGAGTTACAGAGAATCTGTGGACCTTTTGCTTGGGGCTCTTGACACACTCACTTTGGGGTAAGCCATCCACCAGGTAAGAAGTTTAATTACTCTGATAATCTAGTCTACTATGCTGTGAGGGAACTCAAGGTAGCCATGTAGAGGGTCTGTGTGGAGATTAATTCCTGAATTCCTAGCCACACCCAGGTGTTCCAGCTATCCCAGCTCAGGACTCAGATATGAGGCAGAAGAAACTAGGCTTAACTTCATAACCAGCAAATTCTTTACAGGACCCCAGCTGCTATAAGACTGCAACTGTATGAAAGTCACCGGGCAATCACTGTGCAAATGAGCCCAGTTAACCCACAGCTCCATAGGAGGAGATGCGTTGTTTTAAGCTACTAGTTTTAGGGTTGTTCGTTATGTAAAGTACTTATTGTTAACCTTTAGAATCAACATAAAAACAAGTGATCTCATTGTTCAACCCCCACCTATGAGTGAGAACATGTGGTGTTTGGTTTTCTGTTCTTGCAATAGTTTGCTGAAAATGATGGTTTCCAGTTGCATCCATGTCCCTAGATCACTTGGACACAGGAAGGGGAACATCACACACTGGGGCCTATTGTGGGGAGGGGGGAGGGGGAGGTATAGCATTAGGAGGTATACCTAATGTAAATGATGAGTTAATGGGTGCAGCACACCAAAATGGCACATGTATACATATGTAACAAACCTGCACGTTGTGCACATGAACCCTAGAACTTAAAGTATAAAAAAAAAAAAAAAAACTCTTTGAAGCAATTGTGAGTGGAAGTTCATTCCTGATTTGGCTCTCTGCTTGTCTGTTACTGGTGTATAAGAATGCTTGTGATTTTTGCACATTAATTTTGTATCCTGAGACTTTGCTGAAGTTGCTTATCAGCTTAAGGAGATTTTGGGCTGAGACGATGGGGTTTTCTAAATATACAATCATGTCATCTGCAAACAGGGACAAGTTGACTTCTTCTTTTCCTAACTGAATACCCTTTATTTCTTTCTCTTGCCTGATTGCCCTAGCCAGAACTTCCAACACTATGTTGAATAGGAGTGGTGAGAGAGGGCATCCCTGTCTTGTGCCAGTTTTCAAAGGGAATTTTTCCAGTTTTTGCCCATTCAGTATGATATTAGCTGTGGGTTTGTCATAAATAGCTCTTATTATTTTGAGGTACGTTCCAGGGCCTATCATGGGGAGGGATTGCATTGGGGAGTTATACATGATATAAATGATGAATTGATGGGTGCTGACGAGTTGATGGGTGCAGCACACCAACATGGCACAAGTATACATATGTAACAAACCTGCACGTTATGCACATGTACCCTAGAACTTAAAGTATAATAAAAAAAAATAATAATAATAAAAATAAAAAATAAATTAAAAAAATCAACATAAAGACAAAACAAGGAAGGTAGTTACAGACTAGCATGCAGAAATACCTATTTTTGACTTTGAAACAAAAAAGATGATGACATTTGGAATGTGAAATCAGGAAGATAGCTGAAGGAAAGAAAAGGGGCATTAATATTCTTATCATACAGGTGGGAGTCGAGATACATTCATATTTGATGAGTAAGAAAATGAAGTTGCAAATATATTCATAAAGTGACAAAGAAAACCAATAGACAAGCTGAAAATTGAGTAGATGGGGTGAGAGAAGTGAAGAGGGGGTTAAAGGAACCAGACCAACATCAATCACAGCAGAATATATCTAAAATTTTAAAATTAAGAAAGAGCAATACAAAAAACACCCAACTAACTACCTTTGTTCTTCTGAGGGGTGGGCCTAGACGCAGAGAGGAGTAAGGTAGGGAGTTGTGGCTCCAGTGGCGCAATCGGTTAGCGCGCGGTACTTATAAGACAGTGAAGGTAGGGAGTTGCTGCATTTTATTTCTATTTTACTTCTTTTGTCTTCAATTTAAGCCAAGTGCATGAAAAATTAAACAAATTCAGCAAGTGAAGATAAGTCAGCCTCCATGGGGTCATGAGTAGATCTGGGATGGACGCAAGGTGGAGGCTGTGAGAACTGCCCAGGGCTACTGGCTGAAGATCAGAGAAGGGAGAGAGAGAACGGTATTCAAGACACCACATCCATTGAACAGGGGAGAGGTGAAAGGATACAGAAAGAAGCAAGAATGACAGAGAGGGAATGAATAAAATGCCACAAGGCTTTGGGGTGCTGTTAACCTTGAAGCAACTTTTCTTTGAAAACACTTCCATGGGCCTGTCATTTATGAGTTATGGAAAGAGAAATTTCAAGATCATCAAGGGAGCTCTAGGGTGAGGAAGACAATCCCAAGAAACTCAATGGTTGAGACATGCTTTGTCAATCTGCCATGGGAATCTACGTGCTCCCAATACTCCCAGTGTTCCAGAATCTGAAGACAGTAAGATTGTGGAACTTGGCCAGGTTATCTAATTCAGCAACACCAGGGGCAGGTTTGAGCAGGTCACAGTTATGAGTATGTCAGTGGGTAAAGCCAACTTTTCCTCCCAATTCTACTGAAACCCAGTCCATGGCTCTGCCCACAGATATTTCATCTTCAATGTCTCTTTCGTTCCTCTGATCTTTCTTGGGACATACTAAGCTGACTAACTGCCCCAGTTTTCTTGAAACTGTTCTAGTTCCGGCACTGAAAGTCCTGTGTCCAGGGAAATCCCTTAGGTTTTGGAAAATGAGAATAGTTAGCACATGCAGGAAGAACTTGTGAATTCATCATTTCAGAAATAATGTCACATGGCGAACATTTATGTCTTAGAAAGTGCTTTTTGTTCTTTGTGGTTAGACTTGTTCTCCACAAGCCTGTGCAGTAGGCATGGCATGGTTTATGTGCCTCCCCATTTGACATGTGACTAATCAAAGATGATTAGTCATCTGTGAATAATCAGAGTCAGAAATTAGTTGACACTGCATTTTATCACTTGACTGTAGATCCTGTCTTCTGTTCCATGTGTAAAGTTGCTGGGTTGACATTTGTTTCCTCATAAATAATGAGAATAATACTCATTATCTCATCTCATTAGTAGGTGCTAGTATTAGCCTTTTGTTAAAGATTAGAAAATTGAGGATCAGAGAAATTAAGCAACTCACCAGAGAACACACAGCAAGTGAGTAGTAATCAGCATTCAAACCAGATTCCTCTCATACTATGCCTTTGTTGCCTGAGCAGACAATTTGCAGTACTCCTGATCTTCAGGAATTCCTAATACACCTTCTTAAGAATCCCAACCTACTTTCACAATTTTATCCCCTACTAGTTCTTTTTCATAGAACTTACGTGCTGGCTGAGCTGAACTACTATCTGGTTCTGGAATATGTTAATGGCTTCTCTCTGGCTTTTTTCTGGACAAGCTCCTGATTAGACTTTATTTATCCAGGCTCTCATTGTAGGGTGAAAAAACAAAACAAAACAAAACAAAAAAACCACAGCTTATATAATGAGACTTGGACTTCATTCACAAAAGTGCTACCTTGTTAGCATGGGAGATCTTTGGTGAGTGTCCCAAACTTCTCAGAGCCTTCATTTCATTATCTGTAGATTGAAGATGATCATGTGAAATCATTGGCAGTTAAGAATTCATGAACATGTGCTCCTAAATTGTCCAACACTGCACATGGCACACAGTCTGTGCGTTCCACCTCCTAGCTGTGGGCATAACAGAGAAGACTGTGTGCAATTCTTACCATCGTATACTTTGGAAATGACATGTCAAGGAAAATTGCACATTCTATTTGCAGATCTGTATTTTGTGTATATGTGTGTGGTTGGCGACAAACATCCATGCTTTTTCGTAAGTAGCCCTCTGACTCTTAGGCAGTTATGTAAGAAGCATTGCGGACCCTTGAATACAGTTAAGAATCGTTGGCTGTGGACTGAGTAGAGAGTGCCACATGCTATATCCAGTGCATTTGAAAAGACCTAAGTGTGTGTGTGTTTTAGGGGATACTGGTGCTGGTGGTGTGTGTGTGTGTGTGTGTGTGTGTGTGTTTTAGGGGATGGTGGTAGAGCCACACATCTCATGGACAGCAGTGGATTGGCAACCATGCATGTTGAAAACAGTGTTTCATTTGGAACCCATCTGGCGAGAGGAGCTTTAATATCACTCTGGTCGTAAACACATCTTCAATGCCCTGTTGGTTGCCAATTTGTCTTCTAAACTCAGTCAGTTTTCTCTTTTGGTTTAAAGACACAGCCATGAATTTAAGTTTGGTCTTGGGCTCAAAAATCTACTAAAATTCTCCTATTAATCCTTTTTATGTTACTCTGTACACTATATATACACAAATGTGTGCATGTGTATGTATAATCTTCCTTTAGGAAACATAGAAATTAAGGTTTTAAATGGTTTATTTTCAAGATCCTTTTCAGTTTAATTTAGCTTTCACTAATTTCTTACTAATTCCCCCTCAGCAGAAATGTCACTTATTAAAAGAAAAAAAAAAAATGCAACAGAGAAGATGGAATTATTAGATCCAAATTAAAATCTTGAATCTCTGACATATTAAAATCTTGAAAAAATACAATCTCTACAGTGCAGGAACATTAGCAATGTAGCAAAGACTGAGACATGTCTTTATTTTTTCTTTCTGGGCACAGAGCTAGACTACATTTTTTGGCCTTACTTAGAAATCTAAGCTGTGGCTACATGCCTGAGTTCTGGCCCAAGCCAGGACCACACTGAGTCAACCGTCCAAGATCCATTAGCTCAAGTAATCTTCATGATTCCCCTGTGAGAGGCATATTGGCCCCATTTTGAAAATAAAGAATCAAAGTCTCAAAAAGGCTAATTTTAAAAGATCTTCAAACCCGTGCCTAAGATATCAAGGAATTTACCTCAGTTTCAATAGATTATTTGAATATAGAAAATCCAAAGTAAGATGATCTGCTCAATATAACTGGAGAGTTTGGAAATGTTTCTGGAAATAATTTCACTATATACCAAGAACATCAACTCAATAAAATATACCATTTTCAATAGCAATATAAATGATAAGTCTAAAACAGTATTGCAATTTTTGTAGAAAAAATATGAAAGTATTATTGATATAAACAAAATAAATAATTTTATCTTGGGCAAGACTAACCCCAGTGCCCAAGTTCTTCACTACACATTGAGACAGAGAGAGAAAACAAGAGGCCAAAACAGACACAAAGAGTTGGAGGAGGGGACTGAGAGGCAAGCAGAAACATGCTCTCTATATGTTTCTCCGATTTTGATAGTCAGGGAATGGGCCAGTTACTAAAAGGCTCTACCCTCCCACTCAGACCAGAAAGGGGAAAGAACAGAGTATAAGATACATTTGCCTGTTTGTATATGTTGCTATTTCTTAGACTGTAAGGGCCCTTTTCAGAACCCAAGGGGCAAGCAGAGAACAAGTGCAAATAAGTGATTCATAAAAAGGAGGCTTCTGGTCAGGAGCAGTGGCTCATGCCTGTAATCCCAGCACTTTGGGAGGCTGAGGCAGGTGGATCATTTGAGGTCAAGAGTTTGAGAACAGCCCGGGCAACATGGCAAAACCTTGTCTCTGCAAAAATATACAAAAATTAGCCGAGTATGGTGGTGCACGCCTGTGGTCCCAGCTATTCAGTAGGCTGAGGTGGGAGGATCCCTTGATCCCAGGAAGTGGAGGCTGCACTCCAGCCTGGGCGACAGAGTGAGACCCTGTCTCAGAAAAAAATAAAAAAGGGATGCTTGGCAGCCTTGTGCTGGGGCTGAGCACAGAGCCCTTCATTCCTCTCTAGCCAGGACTCTTTAAGGTTGATTGGCACATGGCCTAAAAGTTCCCCAGCCAGCCAGAGGACAGGCTTCTGACTCCACAGCTATACCTTATACTCATTTCAGGTGCTCTTCCTGGGAAATTAGGTTCATTTTTTAGATAAGTCTTGGAAATTCAACTAACAAAAGTGTCCTCTTTGCCAGTAGAGACTTCTCTGAATGCCCTTTCCAGCTCAGCTCCTCTGAAGCTATGCTCCTATCTTGTTCCATGTGGAAAGGCTCTTCCATTTTGCAAAGAGAACATGCACACTGGACTTCTCAAAGGTGAACTTCATGGGTTCATCTGAGGTCTATTGGATTGACTAATGAACCTTCTGTGTCCAAGGGCATTTTGGTCAAAGACATTCAGAACTGGCAGCCTGGGGAATCCAGTTGCCACTTTGTCTGACACCTTCATCAGGGTCCTTATTAAAGCTGAGGCTCTATGGAACTGCCTACAATGCCCTGCTGTGGCCACAGAGGCATTCTCTCATAGAGACATACAGATTCTACTCATGAACTCTTTGGACTTTTTTCTGATTTTCAATAAGAAAATGTTGTGGCCCCACGGACTATCGAAGCCTCTAGGGGTAGAAAACCCTGGGTTCACCTCCTGGCTCTGGCTCTCCTAGGTTGGGAGATAAAGGGAATCTGCCTGATTCTTATAGCATCAATGCCATAAGTTTTCAAAAGGAAATTATTGGTTTTATCTAAAGAGATTGTTGTCATGAGGATGTGAGATGCTGTATGTAGAAGGACTGTATTGCACAACTTTGCTATCTAATCTTCAGACTATTTGCTCATATTTTGGCATATTTAATTCTGGATTCTTCAGCATGCCATTTCTCCTGTCTGAGCTGGGTTCTTCATCTTAAAAAAAGGTGATGAATGCCATGTATGTCATAGTGATTAATGTAAAAATAAATTCAAATCATACTATATAAACTATAAAGAACTGAAAAACAAGCATCATTGTTATCAGAATTTGATTATTTATTTATTTTTCACAATCTCTTCCTGATTACCTAGCCATCTTCTGAACCTATGTAAAATAGTTACAAAAATGTAAAGTTGCCCTATTACCCACCTTGAATTTTAGCAAGAAAAAAGAAATTGAGGCCTGGAGACTCCAACTTTTAAAAGAAAAGTCTGATATTTTCTAGTTCTCTTAGATGAGATGCAACAAGGTCAACTTTTAAAAATTAAAGATTTTCCTCTGGTTTCTTCACAATGGAGAAACTATAATGAAATCTGACTAAATTGCTTTTTAATTGGCAAAGCAATAAATCAGTGAAAATGTATTCTTTCTGTATTTCAGGATGACTCTACTGGATCTGAAAATAAATCACTTCATGTGGTATTGTTTTGTCTTTTCTTTATTGGTTCTTCTTTTTCACAAATTTATAGAGGTACCAACACTTAAGGGTGAAGAAAAAGATAAAGTCACATATGACTCCTGGCATAATGATTTGCCTTTTCTATCAGGTGAGAAAATCACTGAAATTTTTAATTCAATCTGGGAATGAAGCATTTCGCAAGTGTTTTTCAATATCCTAAGAAGATTATTACAGGAACTGATGGTACTTTAGTGATAGTTAAGTGGCTGAAAGGGCCAAAGGATTATGGACGGATTTGGTCTGTGCTTGGATTAAGAGACACAAAAATGATAATGGCAAGGTGATGTCCTAATTTTTCTGTACATTTACAGAGCATGTTCTGTGTTAGAAAGCACCTTCTCATTCATTGCCTAATTTGATTTTTCTAACAACCCTGGGAGGTAGACAGGAAAAAGATTTTCATTCTCTTTTCACTCTTTTTGTTTTTTTTGGAGATGAGTCTCGCTCTGTTGCCCAGGCTGGAGTGCAGTGGCACAGTCTCGACTCACTGCAATTTCCGCTCCCTGGGTTCTGGTGATTCTTCTGCCTCAGCCTCCCGAGTAGCTGGGATTACAGCTGCTCACCACCACACTCAGCTAATTTTTGTTGTTGTTGTTTTGTTTTGTTTTTGTATTTTTAGTAGAAATGGGGTTTAACCCTGTTGGCCAGGTCGGTCTTGAGGTCCTGACCTCTGGTGATCCACCTGTCTCGACCTCCCAAAGTGCTAGGATTACAGGCTTGAGTCACCATGCCCGGCCTCTTGCTCTATTTTTTCAGGAAACTGAGGCATGAACAGTTTTAATGACTTACTCAAGTCATTGACAAAATTGAGATTGAAATTAAGCTCTGTCTGATACCAAAGCCCAAGAGAGAAAATTATTACCATGTTAATAGACTATTCCAAAATGGATGATAATATTAGCCTTAGAAGAGTCACTGAGAAGAAAATCATAATAAATGGTCAGAATGCCAGTTTGAACATCAAGCAAAAACAAACAGTTTGGTCCAGCACAAAACATTTCAAGAAAAGGTTGGTGGGAAGCAGAAACACAACAGTCAGTCATTACAGCATAGACTTTGCAAGACAACTGCAGACACTGGCTCGGACACTTACTGCAGATGCTTTGGGCACATTGCTTAACTCCTCTGTGATAAACAAGGGATAGTGACTCCTACCTTATCTGTAAAAAGAGGAAAGCAATTTCTCCCTCATGGAGCTACGGCGAGGATTATAGGTGATCATATGCGGATGTGTTTGGGACAAGAAGCATTCCCACAATATAAGCCGGAATGAGCCGTCTCTTCTCAGCACGTAAGGGCTTATGAAGTCCTTGGCCCAGTCTGTGGGCCCTGCTTCTCAATGTATTCCAGTGACAGAGAACAGTGGTATCTGCCTACACAAGGCAGAGAATTACAGACTCCAGAGCCTGAGACATTTTACAGGGAATATGGAGAATCCAAATGGCATGTTCAATTTGTGCTACATGGTGGAGATCTTGGTGCCAGAGCTAGGAATTTGGGCTCTGCTCCGCAGGCTGCAGCAAACCACACAAGGGACTGCAGTAAGTGGGTGGCACTCTCCAAGCTGTTTTTCAAAAGCATCCATCAGGCAGCCACTGTCAGAGGTAGGGGACACATCGGAAACTTATTTTATGACTCCAGCATTAGGAAGAGAAGGAGAAGTTAACCCTAAAAGAATTACCACTCTCAGGGGCAACTAGTGGCCACAGGCCACTCAAGGGCTGGACATACCTCAAAGTCAGACTCACTTTTAACATTTTATTTATTTTTTGAAATGTACAACTCAGCGCATCCGACCGGGTGCTATACACAGTCGTCAGCAGCTTCACACAAGTTTGTGGTTGTTTTTAAATATCAACTTTCAACATTTGCTCTTGTCCTTTGTGCCCATCTCCAGGTGATTAAAATCCTATCTGGTTTTTTCAGGACTCGAACATCAATACCTTATCAACGCCACTCTCTGCTGGCGTCCCCGGCTCTTCACTGACCTTGTCTTCCTTTTGTGCCTGAAATGCTTTCATGATGGACTGGATCTGCTCTCACCCCTGAGCACTCTGCCTTTCATCCTGAAATCCATGCCATTAGGCATTTTTTCCACTCCCTTAGCTCAAGACCTGTCTTTTTGTACCCTGTTTGGCTTTTTCGCTATTCCTTGATTTCTTTTCATGGAATTCTTTTCTCCGTATTCACGCTGATCTTTTTTTTTTTTTTTTTTTTTTTGCTTGCGTATTTATTGCTTGATAGTATTCATCACCTCTGGGTATAGAATCATTTATCGACTATGTCTCCTTTCTTCCCGCTTGAACTTCACTCAGTGTTACCTTTATTTCCCCCGATTCTACTCTGCTGTAATCTGACTTTCCATTATTATTCTTATCAGCAGTCTGTTATTTATAGAGTGGAGAAATAAGATAAGCTCCTTCTAATATAAATGGGGCACAGGCAATGGAGCTGGGAATAAGAAATGTAAAAAGGAAAGCAGAGCTGCAAAAAGCAGAGCTCCAGGGGCATTGCTGATGGCTGGATGAAAAGGGAACTGCAGAAAGGATTTAGGGTAGAAAAGTGAGATCGCAGCAAGGGTAGTTACCTTCCAGGAAAGGGGAAGAGAAAACAGTTGCTGATCATCTGTTTTTTGCTGAGTACTGTGTTAAATCCAGTGAATGCACCTTCTCCTTTAATCTGCACTCTAGACTATGAGGTAGTATTAGTCCTTACTTTATAGGTGAAGAAACTGAGGCTTACAGAGTTTATTTTCCAAGATAACGCAGATACTCTGGAGCAGAGCCTGCACAAAATCCCAAATTGTATAAAGATGTAAAACACTCGTAGATGGGTTACTTGGCTCTATCTCAAAAGGGCTCAGATTTGTGTCTTTGAATTCAGTTTTCCTGGGTCTGAGACTCTATTGAAAGAGAATATTCTGAGATCCAGATAAAGATTTAGGCACACACTGCTCATGGTATTCCTACTTGACACTATCATCAACCATATGTCTAATAAAAGGGAAACGACAAATTAAATAATAGCATACCCACAAAGAGAAATTCTCAAAAAACACTCCAAATGACATTTTAGTGATTGTAATAAAAAAGGAAAACTCCTCCTGTAAAAGAAGCATTAAAAATGAACATCCAGAAGTGTGTGCAATTGAAAAATATAAAATTATGCAAATTAAATATCTGTATTTTTTATCTCATAGTTTCTTTTTTAAGATACAATATATAAGATATTATCTTTCATTTTATAGGAACTTGGAGAAGATTTCAAGATAAAAAGGTGAAGAAAAATAATATCCCTGAACTTTCTACTGCTTAGCTTTTCTTATCTTCATACTATGAGATAGACAAATGTTTATATATATACTTATTTGATTTGCTTGTTCTCACTTTAAACATTTTGAACAACACATACAAAAGATAAAATAAAAGAAACAAAAATCTCAGAATTTTGCCAACTAGAAATGATCACCACTAATATTTTAGAATGTTTCCTATAGCTTTTCATTGTGTTATTTTTTCATGGTGGAAATCAGGCTCCGTATACTGATATTTTAGTAACAATATAAAATGTCAACACAAGATTAGTTATAGGAGATAAGTTATCTAAAAACACTTGTGATTACCTCCAATAATTACTACTGCCAATGTATTTATCTGTATCACCCACACCTACTAGACTATAAAGTTCCTCATACAGGTATCATACATATTTTGTTCACAGATACAGTCTTAAAGTCTAGAATAATACCTGGCATTTGCAGGCACTCAAAACATACAGTGAACAAGTGAATGATGCAGGAGAATTTTTCCTGTCTGCTTTATTTACCTGATTTTAAAAAATGACTTTAATTAATTCAAATGTGTTTTAGAGATGCAGAAAATAATATTTTCATTCCCTTGATTGTAAAAATGATACCTGCTTTATTTGGTGAGAGAGAAAAGCAAAAATAAAACATAAATTCACCTGACAATTTTTCTGGCACTGTGTATCAAACATTTGGTCATAGTTAAATAGCGGAAACAAGCAGTATCAGTAATGGTTTTAAATGATATGAAACACATCAAGAGTAAAGCTTGCCTATTTAGAAGCACAGTTGTAAATACTGCCAAAAGACAAAAGAAAAACAGGGCCAAGTTTTTCCCCAAGGACAGAGTACTCTGGAAAACATATGGCCTCGATTATTATAGAATTTGGGGTACAAATGAATCAAGAGAAGACCTAAAAGTCTCTGAGAACTACAAGTTTTCTATTATATTTTTTTCTAGTTTGTAGTTGTCTCTCCACCAATTGAAACATATCATTAAGTGATTTTTTGAGGAAATTTACCATATATATGTGAGTATTTGCATAATAGCATTTGCATATTATTTACTTTGGACTATGATTTTCAGATACAAATGACAACTTGGCTGGTATAACATTCTTTGACTACTTTATATTTTCTTCTGATTCTGAAGTCTTCTTTGTCTTTGAACATTCAGTGATACACAGGAGTCTGATAATAACTCTATTATTTCTACAAGTACCTATTTATTAATAGTTTTGTTTTGTTTTTTCTGAGACGGAGTCTCGCTCTGTCACCTAGGCTGAAGTGCAGTGGCGAGATCTCGGGTCACCACAACCTCCGCCTCCCGGGTTAAAGCGATTCTCCTGCCTCAGCCTCCCCAGTAGCTGGGACTACAGATGCATGCCACTGTGCCCAGTTAATTTTTGTATTTTGAGTAGAGATGGGGTTTCACTGTGTTGGCCAGGCTGATCTCAAACTCGACCTCCCAAAGTGTTGGGATTACAGGCGTAAGCCACTGCTCCTGGCCTAATAGTTTTCTTAATAATCATAAATTATTTTTTCTGCTTTAAACTCCAATTAACATATCCCTCAGAATATGCTCAGATGTATTTCCTCTTATTTGTAATTTTTTGTTTGTTTTATCTTTAATGAGTATTTTTAAGCAATACATTCGGTCCATTTCAACCTCAGGATCTTGGAAAAACAAATATATCATTAAATTTTATTCTCTTCTAATTATTCTCGTACTATCTCAAAACAAACAGACAAACAAGCAAAACCCCTCAATTTTTAGTTCAGATTTTTATTTTCCAAACTTAGAATTTTGTCTCTCTCTTATTGTTATTCTCCATATACAAATAAAACACTTTCATAACCTATCTATCATTGTTATTAGTCCATTTGCATTGCTATAAAGAAATGTCTGATGCTGGGTAATTCATGAGAAAAGAGGTTTAATTGGAAAACGGTTCTGCAGACTGTACAGGAAGTATAGAGACATCTGCTTCCAGGGAGGCCTCAGGAGGCTGATAATCATGGCAGAAGGCCATGGAGTGTAGTGGCTGCAAGCTCCGCCTCCCGGGTTCACGCCATTCTCCTGCCTCAGCCTCCCGAGTAGCTGGGAGTACAGGCGCCGCCACCTCCCCCCGCTAGTTTTTTTGTATTTTTTAGTAGAGACGGGGTTTCACCGTGTTAGCCAGGATGGTCTCGATCTCCTGACCTCGTGATCCACCCGTCTTGGCCTCCCAAAGTGCTGGGATTACAGGCTTGAGCCACCGCGCCCGGCCCGTCAATCATCTTTTCAATGTCATTGTATTGTCTTTTTATCTCTAATGCTTGGCATTCTTTCAGAGAATGCCTTCTTGTAGAAATCTGCTTGACTGAGCTCTAAAAGTAATAAGAACATAAAAACAGTTCCCTTTATAAATAATTTTCAGAAGTAAGTCATCCACAAGCATTAAAGTACCCACTTTTTTACCTTTGTCTGCAGTACATTTTTCATGACCCTCAAGTTGTTCCAATTTTTGCACATTTCACATTTTATTACAATTGCCCATTTATTTGAAAATTGCATTTTACTCATTTTTAAAAGTTGGTGTCTACCCAGAACCAGCATTTGTCAAATGACAAACTGTATATCTTGTCTTGGGTTACATCCTATCCCTGGTTGACCGAAAATCACTTTCTGTTTGAGGATCAAAAGCAGTTCATCGTCTCATCTCATAGCCCAGTGAACAGAAACTGAAGAATTTTCACTTAGAAGGTCTTCTTAGATAAGGTGTAATCTTTTTCTACCCTACCTCTCTTCTTAAGATAGAATATACCACTGCCAGCCACATGCAAATCCCTATCCCAATCTCTAAATTTGTTGTTTCTCATTTTGCATTTTCTGAATTTGGAGTCACCAATTGGAGAACGCAATAAGCAGCCAAGAAAAACTGACAATAACCCAGTTCTCTATTACAAAACAAATTGTACCTTTGAAATCTAGGAAAGGGTGACAAAATGTCTTTCTAGCTGTTTTAAGGGGTCTGTTATAAAACATTTTTTTTTAATGCCTGATTTCTGAACCAATTGATGATCGGCATAGAATCCAGGCATATTGAGATTAAAATTCACTTCGTTAATAATAAAATTGGTGGAGAACTTGGATTAAGAACTGCAGCCAAGTGGAATTCTGTTATTGCACCCTGAACTAGATAGACCAGCCTTCTCATGTGGAGCAAGACAAGCTCAGGCCTTCACCTGGTGGTGCTATCTCTATGACCTAAGCCTGAAGGAGGAAGAGAGTATGTTTCCTACCGGGAGGAGTGAATAAGGGTTGTCGACAGTATAGCACTCTCAGAAACAGGAAAGGAGGATAAGAGCACCCACCCTAACAAATAATGTCTCCCTTTCTTTTCAGCTGGAACCACTAGAGTAGATGGGCCACCAATTGCATATTAAATTCTGTTAAATAGGATAAATGTTTGATCAAAGTTTCTCTTAGATTCTGCAATTGGGTTGGTAAACTTTCAAAACTGTTAATTTTTTTTTTTTTTTGGTTCTTTGGAGATTTTAATAAGAATTTAGAATGTTCATTATGAGATAAGCTAGCCTAGCCTACTAATTTTCCTTCTCATTCCTCTCTTTTCCAGATTTTCTACAAATAACATATTTAGAATCAGAAAACAATAGCAACAAATAAGCAATTAACAAATCAATGTTGACTTTAAGAATAAGGCTCACTCTTAAAAAAAGTGCACTGTGCTGGCCGGGTGTGGGGGTGTGGTGGCTCGCGCCTGTATCCCAGCACTTTGGAAGGCCAAGGCAGGTGGATAACGAGGTCAGGAGATCGAGAGCATCCTGGCTAACACAGTGAAACCCCGTCTCTACTAAAAATACAAAAAGTTAGTCTGGCATGGGGGTGGGCGCCTGTAGTCCCAACTACTCTGGAGTCTGAGGCAGGAGAATGGCGTGAACCTGGGAGGCGGAGCTTGTAGTGAGCCAAGATTTACCACTGCACTCCAACCTGGGTGACAGAGCGAGACTCCATCTCAAAAAAAAAAAAAAAAAAAAAAAAAAAGTGCACTGTGCCTTTATTTTGCATGCATTAATCTGCTCAGGCTGCTATTAAAAAATCACAGGATGGGTGGTATAAGCAACACATATTTATTTTCTTAGTTATGGAGGCTAGAAGTTCATGGTTGAGGTGCTGGCAAATTTGATTTCCACTGAGGGCTTGCTTCTGGCCTTATAGAGAACTGCGTTCTCACGTGACTTTCCTCTGTACTAGCATAAAGGGAGAACGATCTCTGGTATCTGTTCCTTTTCTTATAAAGACACTCAAGCTTAGGTTAGTTAGGGCAACACCTTTATGACTACATTTAACTTTAGTTTCTCTTCAAAGTTTCTATCTCCAAGTACCATCACACTGGGGGCAAGGGCTTTGGCTTTAATGACTTTTGAAGGAACACACTTCAGTTCATAACACTGCAATTCTAATTTACTATAATTTACCTTGAGATCAGTGTGAAGAAAAAGTTTGACCAATTAAGGATTCTGTTCAGTATTGTGTAAGTGAGCATAAATTACCCCAAACGTAATTTGAATTAATGTTTCTCTTGAGTGCATAAATACCATGACCAAAACCCAATTTGTTCAGAGTCAGATACATGGTGGAGAAAATCCTGTGTCCTTCCCAGCTCTACCTCTGCTCTTCACACTAAAAGAATCAGGTTGTTTATACCACCAGTTATTGGTGACTATCACTATCAAATATGTCACTAACTTGCATTTAAGTTTGACAAGTGTTTTTCAATTAGCTATGGGCAAACAGTTGCTATAGGACACATAAAAATAGATAAGACATCTTAAAGACTTGAAGACACGATATTGTGGAGCTATAACACATTTCTGTAAATAATTTTAACAAAGGCAGCTATTATTATATGTAATACAATAAGGAGTGCATGAGGTAGTTGGGGAGTTTAGGAATGGTAATTAAGCATCTGGTAGAGTGACTTATGTAGGGTAGGCACTCAATATTTGTGCACTGAATAAACAAGGAAGGAGTAAGTGAATGATTCAAAAGATAGTAGAATGCTTTTTTAGCGACATGGTCTCTGGAGTTTAACACCTATAAACATCGTGATTTCTAAGGAAGCTAGACTCCAGCAATCCCCTTGGACAAAATACTATGTGTACAGACAGGTAAAGAAAAGACTCCTTTCGCAACCACCAACCAAGATGGACTTAACACAACGTTTACTTTTTTTTAACTTTTACCTTAAGTTCAGGGATACGTGTATAGGCTTATTCCATAGGTAAACTTTTGTCATGGGAATTTGTTGTACAGATTATTTCATCACCCAGGTATTAAGCCTAGTCCCTATTAGTTAATTTTCCTGTTCCTCTCCCTTCTCCCACCCTCCACCTTTATAATATGCCCCACTGTGTGTTGTTTCCTTCTATATGTCCTTATCATTTAGCTCCAAATTATACGTGAAAATGTGTGGTATTTGGTTTTCTGATCCTGCATTAGTTTGCTAATAATGGCCTCCAACTCCATCCATATCCCTGCAAAAGGCATGATTTCATTCCTTTTTGTGGTTGCATAGTATCCCATGGTGTATATGTACAATATTTTCATTATACAATCTATCATTGATAGGCATTTAGGTTGATTACATGTCTTTGCTATTGTGAATAGTGCTGCAATGAATATATGTGTACATGTGTCTTTATAATAGAAAGATTTGTATTCCTTTGTATATACACAGCCATGAGATTGCCAGGTCAAATGTTCCATGTTTAGGTCTTTGAGGAATCTCCATACTGTTTTTCACAACGGTTGAACTAATTTACACTCCCAGCAACAGTATATGAGCATTCCTTTTTCTCTACAACCTTGCCAGCATCTGTTATTTCTTGACTTTTTATTAATAGTCATTCTGACTGGTGTGAGATGGTATCTCATTGTGGTTTTTTTTTTTTTTTGAGACGGAGTCTGGCTCTGTCGCCCGGGCTGGAGTGCAGTGGCTGGATCGCAGCTCACTGCAAGCTCCGCCTCCCGGGTTCACGCCATTCTCCTGCCTCAGCCTCCCCAGTAGCTGGGCCTACAGGCGCCACCAACCTCGCCCGGCTAGTTTTTTGTATTTTTTAGTAGAGACAGGGTTTCACCATGTTAGCCAGGATGGTCTCTATCTCCTGACCTTGTGATCCGCCCGTCTCGGCCTCCCAAAGTGCTGGGATTACAGGCTTGAGCCACTGCACCTGGCCTCTCATTGTAGTTTTGATTTGCATTTCCCTAATGACAGTGATGAGCTTTTTTTCACATAATTGTTGGCTGTATGTATGTCTTCTTTCACATGTATGTTTATTGCGGCACTATTCACAATAGCAAAGACTTGGAATCAGCCCAAATGTCCATCAGTGACAGACTGGATTAAGAAAATGTGGCACATATACACCATGGAATATTATGCAGCCATAAAAAAAGATGAGTTTGTGTCCTTTGTAGGGAAATGGATGCAGCTGGAAACCATCATTCTCAGATCTATCGCAAGAACAGAAAACCAAACACCGCATGCTCTCACTCATAGGTGGGAACTGAACAATGAGATCACTTGGACTCGGGAAGGGGAACATCACACACCAGGGCCTATCATGGGGATGGGGGAGGGGGCAGAGATTGCATTGGGGAGTTATACCTGATGTAAATGACGAGTTGATGGGTGCTGACGAATTGATGGGTGCAGCACACCAACATGGCACAAGTATACATATGTAACAAACCTGCACGTTATGCACATGTACCCTAGAACTTAAAGTATAATAATAATAAATTTAAAAAATTAAAAAAATTAAATCTTTGACTTAAACAAAAAAAAAGTATCTGTTCATGTCCTTTGCCCACGTTTTAATGGGATTTTTTAAAAATTGTGTATTTGTTTACTTTCTTACAGATGTTGGTATTAGAACTTTCTTGAATGCAGAGTTTGCAAAAATTTTCTC
The DNA here is from genome assembly GCF_002776525.5 of Piliocolobus tephrosceles. Classification (NCBI taxonomy): domain Eukaryota; kingdom Metazoa; phylum Chordata; class Mammalia; order Primates; family Cercopithecidae; genus Piliocolobus; species Piliocolobus tephrosceles. The sequence goes on along the minus strand of NC_045436.1, from coordinate 171,406,130 downwards.
CCACTCTGTGGGTTGTCTGTTTACTGTGTTGATAGTTTCCTTTGCTGTTCAGAAGTGCTTTAGTTTTATTAGATCTCATTTGTCAATTTTTGCTTTTGTCATGATTGCTTCTGGCATCTTCATCATCATGAAATCTTTGCCCTTGCCTATATCTTCAATGGCATTTCCTAGTTTGTCTTCCAGGGTTTTTATAGTTTTGGGTTTTACATGTAAGTCTTTAATCATTCTTGAGTGGATCAGCACTTTCTATCCATGAACATGGAATATTTTGCCATTTGTTTGTGTCATCTCTGATTTTTTGAGCAGTGGTTTGTAGTTTTCTTTGTAAAGAACTGTGACACAATGCCTCTTTGGAGGTAAAAGGGCCAGGGAAGGAATTAAGGAATCATTACTGCTGAATGATCCAAAGGAGGTCATGAGAAATTGGTTGGAAATACATATCTGTAGCTGAGAAGAGAGTTTTAAAGTTGTAGATTAATGTAATAATAAACACATTGAGTGTAGATAATATGGTCAAATGAGAGAAAATAATGCAGGGGAGAGAATGAACAAACTAACCTGGGAACATCATGAGAAAGAACAAATAAAGAAATAAGTAAACTTGTCAGAGATTGAGAAGAAATAATTTCAAATGTATAAGGAGAAGCAGACAAAAGTAGTATCATTAATGCCCCCCAAAAGGAATAGCTTTTGAAGGAACTTGTAAAACTGGAAAATCACTGGCTGAGGCAATTGTTAAAGGATAAAAAAAAAATCTTCTGAGGAAAAGTTTTTACAGAATGGATGGAAAAAAAAAAAGCCTCATACAAGAGTTTAAAACTGTGTCAGGGGAAGCTGAGGCCATAAGTTTATAATGTTTTTCTAAAAAGTTTGTTAATTAAGGAAAGGAGCAAGAAAGGAACAAATAGCAAATTTATGACTTAATGAAAATAATTGCACCTGAGTATGTTGAAGCTTGGATTTCCCATTAAAAAGCCATTTGTATTTTCTGCATTAGTATTTTCTGATACAATTTGTTGGTATCTTTTTTGAGAAAATTGTCTCAAGAGTGTAATGAAGGGCAAACTATGTACCCAGTGAAAATAATGAAAAATTGATGTTCTATTTGTAGACTTGATGATTCAGTGAATTTGGTACTCATCAACACAATTACCTGCCAGCAGTTTGACAAAGCCACAAAAGGCTCATTTCTTACAGAGATAAGCCCTTTCCTATTTTTAATACATTATTTTTAAAATTTTATTTCCACATTTTCTACTGTGGTCCAATAAGGAGTGTTGGTCCCATGTATGATACAGGGTGACTTCTCTTGGTCTCTCTTTTGAACCAAATTATTTTGAGCCATAAAGATTAGAGATGTTTTACCTCCATTTTCTTTTAGGGATGAACAAAGAAAATGAGTTTACTTTGATAGAGAGTAAGGAGATAAGACACAAACAGAAAGAACCACCTTAAGGAGGGATATTAGCCATTTCATTGATATCTTTTTACATGAGTCTTAGTAGATGTAGCAGAACAATAAAACTGCAGAGTGTGCACTAGAATTTGGAACTCAGAAAAGGAATGATAATGGCTACTGTTTATTGAACATGTACACGGCAACAGGTGTTTTCCACGTATTCCTTGTCATACTGAATATTATCAGCACCGCCTTTTTCTTCATTTTAAGGTGAAGTTTAAGTATACAGTCAAGAACTGAAAGTAGTTATAGAAGAATTAGGATTTGAGGTTTTGTTTGTACAACACTAATGCCTGTTTATTATATCTTTTTCTCCAGAAAGAAAAGGGTTTATGGACCATTTAAGCATTTTCCAAAACATTTGTAGAAATAATCTGTGTTGTGTTAATAAATTTTCCTGGGTATTTTTAGGAGAAGACATGGAGGAGTTTGATTATTATTGTTTGTTTGTTTGTTTATTTATTTATTTTTATGGTTGGAGGGAATACTTTATTTGATGATGCTTCCAGTAAACAAAATCTCCAGGTTGAAGGATGCGATCTTTGATGTCTGTCTCCAGGGAGATTGCTTTTTATTTTTTTATTATTATTGATTTTTACTATATGTTCTAGGGTACACGTGCACAACATGCAGATTTGTTACATATGTATACATGTGCCATGTTGGTGTGCTGCACCCATTAACTCATCATTTACATTAGGTATATCTCCTAATGCTATCCCTTTCCCCTCCTCCCACCCCACAACAGGCCCTGGTGTGTGATGTTCCCCTTCCTGTGTTCAAGTGTTCTCATTGTTCAATCCCCACCTATGAGTGAGAACATGCAGTGTTTGGTTTTCTGTTCTTGTGATTCAATTCCCACCTTTGAGTGAGAACATGCAGTGTTTGGTTTTCTGTTCTTGTGATAGTTTGCTGAGAATGATGGTTTCCAGCTGCATCCATGTACCTACAAAAGACATGAATTCATCCTTTTCTATGGCTACATAGTATTCCATGTTGTATATGTGCCACATTTTCTTAATCCGGTCTGTTATTGATGGACATTTGGGTTGGTTCCAAGTCTTTGCTATTGTGAATAGTGCCGCATTAAACATACGTGTGCATGTGTCTTTATAGCAGCATGATTTATAATCCTTTGGGTATATACCCAGTAATGGGATTGCTGGGTCAAATGGCATTTCTAGTTCTAGATCTAGTTCTAGATCCTTGAGGAATCGCCTCACTGCCTTCCACAATGGTTGAACTAGTTTACAGTCCCACCAGTAGTGTAAAAGTGTTCCTATTTCTCCCCATCCTCTCCAGCACCTGTTGTTTCCTGACTTTTTAACGATCGCCATTCTAACTCGCGTGAGATGGTATCTCATTGTGGTTTTGATTTGCATTTCTCTGATGGCCAGTGATGATGAGCATTTCTTCATGTGTCTGTTGGCTGCATAAATGTCTTCTTTTGAGAAGTGTCTGTTCATATCCTTTGTCCACTTTTCGATGGGGTTGTTTTTTTTCTTGTAAATTGGTTTGAGTTATTTGTAGGTTCTGGATATTAGCCCTTTGTCAGATGAGCAGATTGGAAATATTTTCTCCCATTTTGTAGGTTGACTCTTCACTCTGATGGTAGTTTCTTTTGCTATGCAGAAGCTCTTTAGTTTAATTAGATCCCATTTGTCTATTTTGGCTTTTGTTGCCGTTGCTTTTGGTGTTTTAGACATGAAGTCCTTGCCCATGCCTATGTCCTGAATGGTATTACCTAGGTTTTCTTCTAGTGTTTTTATGGTTTTAGGTCTAACATTTAAGTCTCTAATCCATCTTGAATTACTTTTTGTATAAGGTGTAAGGAAGGGATCCAGTTTCAGCTTTCTACTTATGGCTAGCCAGTTTTCCCAGCACCATTTATTAAATAGGGAATCCTTTCCCCATTTCTTGTTTTTGTCAGGTTTGTGAAAGATCAGATGGTTGTAGATGTGTGGCATTATTTCTGAGGGGGTCTGTTCTGTTCCATTCGTCTACATCTCTGTTTTGGTACCCGTACCATTCTGTTTTGGTTACATTAGCCTTGTAGTATAGTTTGAAGTCAGGTAGGGTGATGCCTCCAGCTTTGTTCTTTTGGCTTAGGACTGTCTTGGAGTTTTATAAAAATAAGGAGTTTCATTATAATTTAAAACATACCCTTAAGCCAAAGGAAAATACTTTCTCAGACTCTTAAGAACTATAGAGGACTTATTTCTGAATTGAATATAATAGTATTCTATTATTTTTGTTCATTTAATTTTGTGATTGCCAAACTTTTTAGTATCCTATATTCAGAAATTGAAAATTCTCAGCAAGTGGTAATTAAAACAATATTTTATTATCACTCTGTTGAAAAGTGGGCAGTGTCCTAATTGACGGTGGCTTTCACATATTGGGAATCTTGTTTGGATGGTGTACTTGGTTGGCAAAGAAAAATTAATTCCTTAGCACTCCATTCATATTGTAACTTTTTTCTTGAGTCTGTAGTCTAGTGATTATGTTTAATCCAGCATAATTCTCTGATTACCCTAGTGTAGATTCCCAGAGTTACCCATAACCGCATCTGTCTCAGATCCCAACTCCAGCCTCTCAGGGCCACCTGCACCATGATGCCTGACAGAGTGTATGGCAAATGGGTAATAGATACTCAATAAATGTCTCTGAATTGAAGTGAATTGAAACAATATAATGTTTAAAGAGCCAACTACATGTGAAAATCCATCCAACAAATAGGTGGCCTTGATGTTAATTTCTGGTTTACTAGTTAGAAACACTATTTGTTTTACATTTTTGTCTATGATTTCATGTTTTGCATGGTCTATTTCCTTTTATATTTTCCTTTTCTTTCTTTTTAAATTTCTTTCTTCCTTCCTTTTTTCATCTCTTCACCCTTATGTAATGTAAAATCTTCTACCTTTTATTGAACACCCATTCTATTAATGTTTTCTAATTATCATTATACCTTTGAAATACAGGAATTTCCTACCCTCCATGATGAAGGTAACTTGCTTAAAAATTTAAGTAGCTTTGTCAATATCACACAGCTCATAAGCAGAAGAGTCATGCTCCTGGTTCAAATATGTATTTCCATAGATATAAAACAGCATAAAAGTTGCTTCTTCCTTATGAGGCTGGCTAAATTGTGATCTCTGCCAATGTGGGCTCTTGAAGCTTCCATGTGACTTCAGGCCATTCTCTCTTTCTTTATTTAGTTGAGTGACACTGCTAGGCCATAGATTGAAAATTTCCCTCTGGCTCATTAGGTATGAAAAAGTTTAAGAAGAGATCAGGGATGTTTTTATTCCTCTTGGCAAAATACATCAATGCAAACATTATCCTGTAGAAATACCAACAACCAGTAGTTAAATAATCAATAGAAATACTGTTTTGTCTTTTCTTCATCATCATTCTTCTATCAGATATTTCTTGGGTTGAATTGGGTTAATTCTGCAGGCCAAGTGGCAGATATCCTAAACTTTAAGTTGATCTCTAAGTCTCTGGGATGGAAGTGGGCTTCATTAATAATTTATCCAATAAATATTTATTATGAATAATTAATCCAATAAATATTTATTATGCAGTTTTTTGTTTTGTTTTGTTTTTGAGACAGAGTCATGCTTTGTCTCCCAGGCTAGAGTGCAGTGGTCCGATCTCGGCTCATTGCAACCTCTGCCTCCCGGGTTCAAGCGATTCTCCTGCCTCAGCCTCCCGAGGAGCTGGGAATACAGGCACATACTACGATGCCCGGCTATTTTTTTTTTTTTTTGTGGTATATTTATTAGAGACGAGGTTTCACCGTGTTAGCCAGGATGGTCTCAGTCTCCTGATCTCGTGATTTGCCCGCCTCAGCCTCCCCAAGTGCTGGGATTACAGGCATGAGCCACCACACCTGGCCCCGCACTATACAATTTTTGTCTTATTTCATTTGATGCCACTAACACTTTATGGAAGAAGATTAAGCTTTGCCAAGTAATATGTAAATGTATATGTAAAATTTCTGATTCCAATGCCCTCAACTATTTCAATGGTTTTATATGCCTCTAAATCTCTGTATCGTATAATATTTTGTTCGAAATTTATTGAGTGGTTTGTATTTTCCTAATACAAATCTGATTGCTTGAAAATAATGGTGTCAGAAATAGGGAGTTTCCTAAGATAATATTTCTCTTTGAGATTTTGGCCTAGTGGATGGCAAGGAAAATTATGTTATAGGCTGGAAAGACAGTAAGCATGTTACACTGTGACTAAACAATTTGTATTTCTAGGGAAGAAGTGGTAACACAGAATGTTACTTACATGTGCTGGTAGTTACTGACTCTACCAAGGTACGTAAGAGAGAAATTAATTCAGGAAAGAATCAACAGGTTTTCAAGCGTAAATGAAAAAGAATAGTTTAGACATCTCAGACTTTAAATTGGAAGAAAAGCCAACTTCTGTGCTTAAACTATAGGAAAGGAGATTGAAAAAACCTTTGGGAAGCAAAGGCCAATCAGAATCCAGTATTGAAATAAAGATTGGATTAAGGGCGTAGCCTTCTTATTCAATCTCGATAGCTTTAAGTTGCCATTAAGCTAAGAGGAAAAGTGAGAGGTGGGGGAATAGAGCTGCGGGTAGAGTAAGAAATGTAAAGGCACAAGGAAAATCTATGCCTGGGGAAATAATATAGGTGTGGTTCCCAATATGTGGAGCCAACTGGAAGCCAATAGATCAGAAGCCTTGTAAGGTATCAAAGGAAAAGTGTTTCTGAAGATAATCCTCTTGACTAGTTGAGACCAAAAGAAACTTTTAGACCTTGGTTTATCATCCAAGGGATCCCTCAAGATAACCCATGTCTTTATTTAATGTGTGTGAGGGAGCTTTGAGAAGGAAGCAGGCAGAGCCAGAGGAAAGAAAACATTATAGCCTAGGACGCCCCTCTCCCACCTAGAGGTCAGAAGCAGTGCCTAGCCAACTGAATATCCCACTCCCAGGACAGCCAGTCTTCACTGCGTGCCCAGCGGGATTCCATCACTGTGATTGACCTGTGTCTTCTGTGGATCTTTCAGTCTTCTGTTATTTGAAGGAAATATTTTACTGAGGTCACCCTAAACCCATTTAATCTTGTATCTGAGCTATATGTGTTAGTGGGTGTGAGCAGTTAACTTATGTTTTTAGTTCATACGTTGCTGGATGCAGGGCAGCCACACCCCAGTCTGATGACAAGGACTACAATTAATTTAAAAATATCCTGAACTTTAAACACAGTGACTGAAGGGAATGTTTGATTTTCTTCACTGGGGAAGAGCTGAGTGTATTCTGTAATTAGAGGAAATACGTTTTGGTTGCTCCCATGGTGCTCACTGCCTGATAATAACACTCTTGTATAATCTCCTTCCCTGGCAGGTTGGCAGGACCTGTGACTTGATTCTAAGCAACAGACCAATAGTAATCACCAACCACCAATAGCAAAGGGGATGAGATGTTTCTCCTGTGATTATACTAAATGTGAATAGTGACGGGACGTTGCTTTCATGATTATGTTACATTACATAAAACTGTCTGCTAGCAGACCCACTCTAAAGTCTCTCTCTGTTCATTGCTGGCTTTGAAAATGCAAGTTTTTGTGAATCCTACAGCCACAGGAAAAAAATTCTACTACTAGTGTCCTGAGAGAGAACTAGGAAATGCTCCCGCAACCCCTCAACTTGAGCTTGCAGACGAGAATGCAGCCGTGGCCCACACTTGATTGTAGCTTTGTGAGACTCCTAGTGAATGACCCAGCTAATCCGTGGTTGAATTTCTGATCCACAGGAAATGTGGTTTTAAAGATCTAAGTATGTTTTAATTTATTGTGCATTACAGTAGTCTCCCCTTATCTGTGGAGTCTATGTTCCAGGACTCCCAGTGGATGCCTGAAACCATGAATGGTACACCCTATGTATTGTTAGCCTTTAATGGCCTTTTTATCCTAACTGAGAACTGCGGCTGTAACTTTTGCAGTTTGATGTATGACAGCAAAACTACCATAAATTAATTTTTCCTTCTTTACAATTTCAGAGTTAGAAGATCTGTTTTTACCTTAGACCTTGACAACTTCAGCATGTGATTTTTTTTCTTTCCTTATTAAGACAAGAACTTTCACCTTTTCAGTTAAAGAAAGCACTTTATGGCTGCTCTTTGGCATATTACAATTGTCAATATCACTATTTTTGCACATTGGGGTCATTATTAAGTAAAAATAAGGGTCACTTTGAACACAAGAACTGATACTTCCATAGTTGATCTGATAACTGAGGTCACTGCTAAATGACTAATGGATGGGTAGCAAATACAGCATAAATACACAGAATAAAGGGATGATTATCCTACAAGGCAGTATGGAATGGGATAGTGTGGGCTTTCAACACATTCATAGGAACAGTGTGCAATTTAAAACTTATTAATTATTTCTGGGATTTTCCATTCAATATTTTCAGGCTGTGGTTGAGCATGGAGAACTGAAACCATGGTTTCAAAGCCACACGTAATGGGGGGACTACTGTAATAGAAGCCTAATACAGGTATACTTGGATATGTGATGATCAGAAGGATACACAGTGAAAAAGATTGTTTGCAGACCACCAAAAATTATTTGGCTTTTTCCCCCACAGTTTAGAATCACTATTAGGAAAAGATTCCAGTAAGGAACATATTCCCCTACCCTTTTATCAAGATAGGGCCATATGACCAGCTCTGGTTAATGCATACTGGAAACAATATATACCACCTCTGAGTGAAGGTTTCTGTGTGCCCTGTATGCATGACACATAGTCTCTTTCTGTTGAATCATATATACTGAAGATAGTCGAAGTCCATGAAGAAAGGATCTTGGATCCTTGAAAAATTGTATGGGGCAGAAGACATTCCCCTCCCACGTTTTCATCAATGATTTAAGCTATAAAATGAGAGAACAATAAACTCACACTGTGTTAATTCATCAACACTTGGAATTTTTCATAATATAATCTCACCTATTCTAACACCATAAAAGCAAAGTATTTTTATTGTCATTTTATTTTAATAAAGACAATTTCTTGAATTAATTTTATAATATTAAAATGACAAATGTTGTTATGTATAAACACCAGTGCATTTTATTTCTGAAGTGAAACAAAAAGAAAACAAGCATTGCTTCCAAATAAGTTTATGAATAATCAATAAAACAAACCAAGCAAGTCATTTTTATATCAATTTTCTAGAACTATATATGCATATTCCAAGATGAGAGTAATGTATCCATTGGCTAATCACAATATACTATTGAAACTGTGTAAAGATCATGGACTTTGACAACTAACAGATTTGAACTTCAAGCCTGGTTTCAAAAAGTACAAGGTGTTTGACCTTGGCAAAGTAATTTAACCTGTTTCTCATTTTTGTCATCTTGTAAATATGCATAGTATTTATAATATAGAACCATTAGGAAAAGGTAATGATGAAAAACATCAAGCAAGCACAGTTCTTGTCGTAGGTGGTCAAACACTCTAGATTTCTTCTCTTTCCCCCTTTATCTTTGTGTATCATAGGATGTCAAACAGATAATGAATAGCATCAATTATAGCTATGACATCTCCAGGACATTACTAATGAGAATCATATATCAAAAAATTAGGATTATGTGTTATGCAACTATTTGCTGAAGCTGTTCTACTTTAATTTTTAAGACAGTAACTTCAGAGCTTTCTAACATAACAAAATTTATATTTACCTTGAAAGCTATGCAGTACTTTGATTATAAAAGCAAACTAACAAAACTGTGCGTTTGGAATCACTACATCTTTACAAAATCCTCCAAAGCCTTTTATGTCCACATATTTCTAACTAAAAAGTAAAAATTCTGTGAAGTTCAGTAACAGCTGTGTGTGTGTGTGTATGTGTGAGCACGCACACGTATGTATTTGGAAATAAGAACTAAAGAAAGAAAGACCGAAGACACATTTGTGGTGTGGCAACCTTGGAATTTAGTGAACAATATTTTGCTTCTTGCTCACTTTCCTTGTACACACCAGACCCACTCACCTTTATTCTTTTAATTTTGCTCTCTCCTCTTTTCACTACCAATGTCCCTCCTCTTATCTCACCCATTCTTCAAAACCCAGCTTAGGTTTCTCCTGTGCTAGAAGGCTCTCCTTAAGATTTCTCTCTTCATTAGCTGATTTTGGTCCTATTTGTTTCTATAGCAAAGGTCACAACTGGCACAGAAAATGGCACTTGGATTCTGAGGATCCAAGTCCATAGCAGAAAATTCCAATGCTACAGGGGATATTAGTGGGGAGAGGTGAACTAAATTATCAAGGAAAGTGTCTGCACACACCAATTCTGGAGGGATCAAATGTGAGTTTGAACTTGAAATCCCAAGAGATGAGACCATAATAAGTGGAGAAAGATGCAGTATCTTTATGTAAGGCTAGATGATGGAAAGTTTCCAAGAGGGCAAATTTCCCTAGACTGTTCTACAGAGGATATCTTATCTTTGTGATCATAAGACTTTATTGTTTATATTCACAGATTAATTAGGATGTCAGCCTACATGGCCAGAAGTGCTATGTCTTGGTAGATAAATAACAGTGTTCTAGATATGGCTTCACAATTTATTAACTGCATTATCTTAGCTATGATGCCGAACTGCTCCTGAGTCTTGGTTTAATAAAATACAGGAGGTCAAGTAATGCCCATCTCATGGAAGGATTGGAAATTCAATGAGATAATGCATGGAAAAAAATTTTGCAAATTCAAAAGTCTGGAGATATACTAAAGAATGTTTTAATCTGTGTATCTGAGTCCATTTAGTGTTCCTATAACAGAACATCTGAGGCTGGATAATTTATAAAGAAATAGGTTTATTTGGTTCATGAATTGGGTGACTGAAAGTCCAAGAGCATGGCATCAATCTCTGCGTGGCTTCTGGAGAGAGCGTTTTTCTGTGTCACAATGTGGTGGAGAGACAGAAAGCAAAGTAGGTGCGAGCAAAGAGGCCAAACATGAGACACAACCTCAATTTGCAACAACACAGTTTCACCAGGACTAATCCATTCCTGAGAAAACTAATCCAGTCTCATAAAAAGACGTTAATCTCACTTTATGACCTAATCCATCTCTGTAGAGTATCACCTCCCAACATTGCCACAATGGAAATTAAGGTTCCTACGTGAGCTTTGGTGGGGAACACTCAAACCACAGCACTGTGCAACAAAATTGAGCACTCGTTGAATGCTATTTATTAACTTCACTATAGACATAAAATGCTCATGTTTTAACTTATAGTGAAAGCCTTTTGATGGGAGAAATCCATATATCATTATTACTAAGTCGTGTTTTAAAGTATAGGTCTAGGAGTACATTTGATATTCAGCACGTTTGCTTAGTGTTCAGTGAATGATTACTCTTCTCTCTGCACAACACTTTCTAATCTTCTGGTTTATCTTATGTTTTTTATTACAAAAAGAAATGTACATAAATGATCACTTCTCACAATTAAATTAAGTTGACACTGTAAATGATGTGATTTATTACCACATAAAATATCTGAATTCAAATCCTGGCTTTGCCACTAACACAATTTTTGAGTAAGTTGCCTAGCTTCTCTTTGTCTCTTTCTTAACTTAAAACTATTCTTTTCTTCATTATTCAACTGTAGAATGGAGGTACAAATAGTTTTCTCAGGGAGTTTTCAAACGGCCAAATGACTTAAGGTATGTGAAATACATAACACAGCGCTTTGCTTAGCACAAAATATTTGAACAATAAATTCTGCATTCCCTTATTCTCCCTTCTGCCAATGTTGTCTCTTCCCTTGAAGGATGTGAGAGCATGGATGTTCTCACTACCTAATTGTTGATGGCATACTTTCCTGTAACCATCTCTGATTTTAAGGATTATGATACAGAGGAGGTATGTCACAATGAGTGACTAGAAGGAAGATTTTCTTTTTAAAGTTAATATATTTTTATAAAAACAATAGCCTTGGTTGTCCCTGCTTGATAATTCCCACAGCATCCTCCTAGCTACAGATAAAAGGACTTTCTACTTCATAACAAGAAGGTTGTTTGATGTCATTTGGAAATTTTTAAAGAAGCCTATGGAAGGAAATCTAGAAATAAAATAACAGTGGCTGACTCTCAGGAGTTTCAGAGTGAAACAATACTTTATTTCTGTTCACAGGAAACTTCACCATTCAAATGAATTCACTTTTCATACAGCAACTCCTCAATTTCAGACAGAATGTTGAAAACTGGGCACATTAAATCAGAACAAAAACACTTTTGAAAACATCTTTGCGAAAGTACAATTTTGGCACAAAAAGAGAATCAAGAAAGTGAACAAAATCAAAATGGAATTCAGTTCAAGGGAGACAAGTTCTCAGGTGGTTAGTTATTTGTGAAACTTGCAAAGTACCAATCAAAGGGGGAGACTATACCCATCAGCGTACATTGTTCCATAATAATTCCGATTCACTCTTTCAAACATTTAGAGTCAAGCAATTATAGGGGCCAAGGATTGTATTTTATAGAAAAGGGAGAACATAGAATTGATGGTAGCAAGCATATTTATCAGAAGCCTTTCTTCATTCCTCTATTCTTTCAAATCCTCTCTCTTCTTCATGGCCTCTTTCCATGCCCTACTGCGTCTACAAAGCATTCCCTGACCACTGTGCCTAACCATGTTTCCTTAATCTTTCAAAATCTGCGAAGAAAGATTCTCTGCACTGTTTAGGGCTGTTCCATGTAGTAAAGTATTGGCTCTGAATGCCAGACTCCCAGGATTGAATCCCCGGCACTTGCTAATTGTGAAATCTTAGGTGATGTTATTTAAATTTTTGTACATACATTTTTGCACCTATATGCAATGAATTAACCACACTTCTGGTACTTTTTGATGTGTGTTGCCATCCTTAACTCATTTAACCTTTATCAGTTAAATTTATTATACTAACAATATCCCCATATGAACATATGAACATGATTTTGCTAATCTTTAGAAGGAAGCCCAAACTTCTTAACATGATGTTATGATGAGCAATGCACACCTCCCCCCTACCCAAAAACCATTCACACCCTAACACTGGAACCTATGAATATGTAACATTGCATGACAACAGGGGCTTTGCATGTCTACTATGGGTATGAAGCTTGACATTATCCTGGATTATCCAGTCTAAGCAAGTGTGTCCTTTCCTGCCTATGGTTATGAGAGAGAGAATGATGATGGAGAAGGGTCAGAGAGATGGAGAAAATGAGGCCACATACCAAGGAGTATAGGCAGTATCTAAAAGATGGGAAAGGGAAGGAAAGTGATTCTCCCACAGAGCCTCCAGAAGAGAATGTAACCCTGCAGATACCTTGCTTATTAGTCCAGGTAAATCCATGCCAAACTTCTGATCTAATGTACTGTCAGATAATATATTTGTGTTGTTTTAAGCCATTAAGTTTGTGTTAATTTGTTAGAGCAGCCATAGGAAACCAATACATGTGATATACACAGCCTTTGAGGTTTCATGCTTGTCTTCTTCTCAGCCTACTTTCAGGGCTCTGGAGAACAAGATGGGAGAGTGGGTCTGAGGCCGATGGCCAAGCTTCTTTGTGTATAGGCAGCATTCTCATGGGTCTGATGGTGTATTTCCAGGAAAGAGGCAATGCAATTATAAGGATAATGAATACATGTCTGGTGCAGAATGAAGGGAAGGAGAAGAGGAGGAGAGAATTTTAAGATGTTTTCAGATATTCCCTTGGTTTACGTGTCCTTACAATGCCCAGATCTGCAAATATGATAGATTGTCACTCCCATGATTACAGTTGTTTATATAGCCAAGGAGATTTTTCAGATGTGATTAATCTCCCAAATCAGTTGATCTCAGAGAGATCATCTGAATGAGGCTTACTTGATTACATGAGCCTTTTGAATATGGATCTAGAGATCAGAGTAAGAGGAAGTAAGAGATTCAAATCTTGAGAAAGACTTCACATGTCTTTGCCTTTGAAGCTCGCTTCCAAGGCAAAGGGAGTCATGTGGCAGGGATGGTGCGTGGCTTCTAGACACTCACAGTGGCCCCCAGATATCAACCAGCAAGGAAGGGGGGACCTCAGTTCTGCAACCACCATAATTCTGCTAGGAATTTGAATGAGTGCTAAAGTGGACCCTTCCCCAGAGCCTCCAGAAAGCATCACTACCCTGGAAACTGTGATACTCTGAGCAGGGCACCTGTTGTGGTTGGGCCATGCTTCTACATACAGAACTATGATTTCATAAATGGTTGTTGTATCAAGCTGGTCAATGTAGGGAAATTGTGACATAGCAATAGAAAATGAATACAGGGGACAAGCTAAAGCTGCAATGGCACTTCACCCCAAGTTGCCCTCAGAATATAATGCAACTGGCACCATAAGGAGTTTAATTTCAACCCAGTCTAACGTGTGACTAAGGGCCTGGACTTTGAGGTCAGAGAGTCCCAGGTCAAATAACGGCTCGATTCTTGACTACCTGCGTAAACTTGAAAAAATTACTTAACTTCTCTAAGCCTGAGTCTGCACACATGGCTGTGATGAGGATTAAATGAGATGATTCACGTAACAGATTTTGCCTGATTCCTGGTACACAAAGAGTTTGATCAAAGGTGGTTATGATAGGTCTTCGTCCTCTTCTTCTTATCATCATTTCCCTATCTCCCCTCCCTTTCTGATGAAACTTCCCAGTATAATTGGAAAAGAATAGCAGTCAATCCTCTGGGAAGATGAACAGGAGCAGGTTGCAAAGATTCTTGAATGCAAAGCTAAAAAAATTTACTCTGTTCAGTAGGCAACAGAAAAATCAGTCACATATTTTAACAGAGTAATTACGTTTTAGTTATTTATTTATAAATTAATAACTAGAATGGCCTCACTCTGTAGTCCAGGCTTGATTGTAGTGGCATGATCACAGCTCACTGCATTTTTGAACTTCTGGGCTCAAGTGATCCTCCCACCTTAGCCTCCAGAGTAACTGGGACTACAGTTGTGTGCCACCATACCCAGCTAAAGAGAAATTGCTTTGAAGTTTCATTATATATACTACAAGAGCTATGTGATCTCTACATGTTTTGTTTTCTCAACTATAACATTAGAAATATATGAAGACCTACCTACCTCATACAATTGAGTAAATTAATACATGCAAAATGCATAGAAAAAGTGTCTTAGATGGTAAAGATTCAATAAGTGGAATTTTAATCTACTATTTACTTATTCATCATCCAATATTTATCAAGTGCCTACTGGTGTCAGAAAATGTTCTAGGAGTTGAGGATATATTAGGAGAAAGAAACAAACTTCATGAATCTGACATTATGGTGGTAGTATTCAAACAATGAATTGAAAAGTAGTTTTTAAAGTGTGTGTGTGTGTGCACGCATGTGCATGCATGTAGCATGTTAGGTGGTGACAAATGCTCCAGAGAAAAGAAGACAAAATTTATAAAAGGGAATCAAGAATGTCAGGGCAGGAGCAAGGCAGACAGGCTTCAAGTGTAAATGGATTATTCAGGAAGTTCTTACTGGGAGAATGACATTTAACCAAGACTGAATGGAAGAGGGAGAGTGCAAGCTATGAGACTTTCTAGGGGAAGAGCATTGCAGGTAGAGAGAAGAGTTAGAGCTCTAACTGGGAGCCCACCAGACATGTGTAAGGAATAGCAAGGAAGCCAATAGGGCTGAAGTAGATGTGGCCAAAGGGCCGAGGGAGGGCCAAAGGAGAAGAAGTCATTCAATTAGAATGAGAGGTAAGATTTTGTAGGTACCTCATTACCACTGTGTTAGAATTTGGGCTCTGAGTCTGCTAGACGAGGAGCTGTTCATCGTTGCTAAGCAGAGGAGGAAGGAACACAGTCTGGCCTATATTTTGACAGTATCAGGCTGGATGCTGTGCTACAAATCGATGTAGGAGGATGAGATCTGAACCACTGAGACAAGTTAAAATAATTGAGTAGTATTTCAAATAGTATAAACGTTAAACTTCAACTACAGGTTTTAAACAAAATATTTGTTTTGGACATCAAAATCTGCTTGCCCCAATGAATAATTTAATACATTTTGTGTAGCTGAATTAGTTTTCTTTCTCTCTCTCTTGAAATAATACAGGTAATAGATCTTTCTTATTCACAGCTCTTTGTAAATTACATGAAATTCAGCCAGTGTTTAAAGCTGGATTAAAATGCTGGCTGCCTCGTCCTCTGTTAACATTTGCTTTGTTCAGAACGTGACTACTGGATGAAGGATCAGGATGATTCAGAAAAGAAATGTATAGCATTTGCAAAGGACTTGAATGATAAATTACTGAGCATTCCCAAAATGCCAGCATCACATCACAGATCTCCTTACCTGGACTGAGGCAGCATCCAGGGTTAATCATTTCTTCTTTGGGTGTCTGGGTAGTAAAGTCTGAAATACAGGAATATCTAAGACATCGGTGGCTCTTGAGACCTTCTTTCAGCTGTGAAGTTTAGAAAGGAAGAGATTTGTTACTATGACTCACTCCATCGTTGATGGCAATACCAAATATTTATTATTTCTCTTGTTAAATGTAGACATTTAAACATTAAGCATTTACTGAGACTCTGTTATACATTAAGCACAATGCTAGGCATTGTGGTAATTTGTATTTGAATTTTAATCCTGCTTTTTAAAAGCTATGCGTCCTTAGGAAAATCTTAATTTAGCCTAGCCTCAATTTTCTTATTAAAGTCAGTAGAGGCAATTTCTGACAATATGGCAGAGAAAACTTGAATAGATTCCCCTTCTACAGTCCTGCAATAAAGTTATAAAAGTTCTGGCAAAATATTTTCAATATTTTGAAAACATTAAACAATTTTAGATTAAATAATATTTTTAAATATAAACCAATTTCTATGTAAATATATGTTTATATCCAAGTTCAAAACAAAGCAAAATATACATGTGAAAAAAAATGTAGATAGAACTCAAAGTCATAATAATAAGGACCGCCGGATACCATGGCAAAACCTAGAGGTGTTGGTCTCATTTAAAGGACAGAATGAGACAAAGGATTAAGATGGTGGATGGGAAGTAGGACTAGCTTTCAGGTCCCACTTGGATAGACAGAGCAGTGTATGGAGACACATAGTGACCTTTTGCTCCAAGAACCTCAGGAAAATAACAGGAAACTCGAGAGAATTCACAGACCCCTGGAATGAACTGCATCACCACTGCAGGCTCCCCAAGATGCCAAAAATCTGTGAATCTGCTTGCTTTCTCACTGGGGAGACTTGTGGTCTAGGGCAACTTCTCAACCCTGGTCACTGGCTGCCTGGAAATAGACTTGGTGCTCTTGGAGGAGCACAGTTGGAGTGACACCAGCCTTTAGGACTGCCTGTTGCATGGGAGCAGGGTGAAGCCAGTGACTGCCAGCTTTCCCCCACTTCCCTGGTCACCTGTATGACTCAGCAGAGGCAGCCATAATCCCCTTGGGAATATAACTCCACTGGACTGGGAACCATACCCTTATCCCCCACATCAGCCACAGCAAACCCCATCCAAGGAGAGGTTGACCTCAGACATGCCTATCCTTTCCCCCTCCTGGTGGTCTTTACCCACCCTGGCAGCCAAAACAAAGGTCATAATCTCTTGGGAGCCCTATGGTCCTGCCCACTAGCTGAGAATCCTGAATACTTTACCAGGTGTCCCTACAGCAAGTTTGCATCTTCCCTATAGGACCACAGCTGATAGTCTTGAAAGCACCACCTTTCGGCTGGCAGCCAATGAACACAAAAGCAGTGCACTAAACAAAAACACAACCAAGGACCCTCACAGAGTCCACTTCACTCCCCTGCTGTCTCTGCTGGAGCAGGTGCTGGTATCCATAGCTGCAAGACCTGAAGACAGATCACATCACATGACTCTTTGCAGACACTCAGACACTCCCCAGTAACAGCCCAGAGGCCAGTAGCTCCACTAGGGGGCTAGACCCAGAAGAGCAAAAGCAATTACTACAGTTTGGCTCTCAGGAAGCCCCATTCCTAGGAAAAGGGGGAAAACACCATATAAAGGGACCACCCCATGGGACAAAAGAGTCTGAACAGTAGTGCATGAATCCAAGATGATCCCTCTGACATAGTCTATACCCAAATGAGAAAGAACCAGAAAAACAATTCTGGTAATATGACAAAATAAGGTTATTTAACACCCCCAAATGTTCATACCAGCTCACCAGCAATGGATCCAAGCCAAGATAAATTCTCTGAATTACCAGAAAAATGAATTCAGGAGGTCAAATATTAAGGTAATCAAGGAGGCACCAGAGAAAGGTGAAGTCCAACTTAATCCAAAAACATGATTTTAGATATGAAATGAACATTTTTCCGTGAAACAGAGAGCACAAATAAAAAATAATAACTTCTAGAAATCAAGGGCACAGAGAAATGCAAAGTGTACTGAAAATCTCAGCAATAGAATCAAACAAGCAGATCAAGAAAGAACTTCAGAGCTCAAAAGACAAGGCTTTTGAATGAAACCAATCCATCAAAAACAAAGAAAAAAGAATTAGAAAAATGAACAAAGCCTTCAAGAAGTTTAGGACTATGTTAAATGTCCATATCTAAGAATAATCGGTGCTCTTCAGGAAGAAGAGAAATCCAAAAGTTTGGAAAATGTTTTTGGGGGAAAAATCAAAGAAAATTCCCCCAGCATTGCTGTAGCTCTAGACATCCAAATACAAGAAGCTCATAAAGCACCTGAGAAATTCATTACAAAAGATCATCTAGGCACATAGTCATCAGGTTATTACAGTTCAGCTGTCAGAAAGCCCCAGATTATCTTAAATCAAGACAAAAGAAAGAATTTTAAGAGCTGTGAGACAGAAGCATCAGGTAGCCTATAAAGAAAACCTATCAGATTAACAGCAGATTTCTCACCAGAAACCATACAAGCTAGAAGCGATTGGGGTCCTATTTTTAACCTCCTTAAACAAAACAATTATCAGCCAATAATTTTATACCCAGTGAAGCTAAGCTTCATAAATGAAGAAAAGATACAGTCTTTTCCACACAAACATATGCTGAGAGGATTCACCACTACCAAGCCAGAATTACAAGAATTGCTAAAAGGAGCTCTAAATTTTGAAACAAACCCTAAAAATACATCAAAATAGAATCTCCTTAAAGCATACATTTCACAGGACCTATATAACAATAACACAAGGGGGGAAAAACAAGGTATTCTGGCAAAAAAAAAAAAAAAAAAAATAGCATGATGAATAGTACCTCATCTCTCACTACTACCATTGAATGTAAATGGCCTAAAGGCTCCACTTGAAAGATACAGAATGGCAGAATGAATAAGAATTCACCAACCAAGTGTCTGTTGTCTTCAAAAGATCCATCTAACACATAAAGACTCCCATAAACTTAAGGTAAAGGGGTGGACAAAGATATTCCATGCAATGGACACCAAAAGCAAGCAAGAGTAGCTATTCTTATGTCAGACAAAACAAACTTTAAAGCAACAGCAGTTAAAAAAAGAGAGAGACATTAATAATTAAAGGACTAACAGGAAAATATCACAATTCTAAATATATATGCACATATCACTGGAGCTCACAAATTTATAAAGCAATTAGTACTAGACCTAAGGAATGAGCTAGATGGCAACACAATAATAGTGGGGGACTTTATACTCCACTGACAGCAGTAGATAGGCCATCAAGACAGAGAGTCAACAACAACAAAAAATAATGAACTTGCCAGGCACGGTGGCTTACGCCTATCATTCCAGCATTTTGGGAGGCCGAGGCACAGGCAGATCACAAGGTCAGGAGTTCGAGACCAGCCTGACCAACATAGTGAAACCCCATCTCTACTAAAAATACAAAACTTAGCTGGGTGTGGTGGTGGGTGCCTGTAATCCCAGCTACTCAGGAGGCTAAGGCAGGAGAATTGCTTGAACCCAGGAGGTGAAGGTTGCAGTGAGCTGAGATCATGCCATTGCACTCCAGCCTGGGTGACAGAGTGAGACTCCATCTCAAAAAAAAAATAATAAATAAAAGAAACAATGAGCTTAAACTATACCCTACAACAAATGTACTTATCTGATATTTATAGAACATTCTATCCAACAACTGCAGAATATACATTCTATTCATCAGCACATGGAACATTCCCCAAGATAGGCCATATGACAGGCCACAAAACAAGTCTCAGTAACTTTAAGAAAATCAAAATTATATCAAGGAAATTAAAATTATATCACTCTTAGATTCCAGTGGAATACAACTGAAAACCCACTCCAAAAAGAAGTCTCAAAACCATGCAAATACAACGAAATTAAATAACCTGCTCCTGAACGACCATTGAGTCAACAATGAAATCAAGATGAAGATTAAAAAATTATTTGAACTGAACTATAATGGGGACACAACCTATCAAAACCTCTGGGATACGGCAAAAGCAGGGCTAAGAGGAAAGTTCATAGCGTTAAATGCCTACATCAAAAAGTCTGGAAGACCACAAATAAACAATCTCAGGTCACCCCTCACAGAACTGGAGAAACAAGAACAATTCAAACCCAAACCCAGAAGAAGAAAAGAGATAACGATCAGAGTAGAAATAAATGAAATTGAAACAAAAAAACTACAAAAGATAAATGAAAAAACAAAGCTGGTTCTTTGTAAAGATAAATAAAATTGATAGACCGTTAACAAGATTAACCAAAAACACAAGA
This sequence comes from Piliocolobus tephrosceles, assembly GCF_002776525.5. NCBI lineage: Eukaryota > Metazoa > Chordata > Mammalia > Primates > Cercopithecidae > Piliocolobus > Piliocolobus tephrosceles. The sequence continues at coordinate 171,385,947 of NC_045436.1, read as the reverse complement.
GTGAAGATCCAAATAAACTCAATTAGATATGAAACCAGGGATATTACAGCTTGAGAACAGAACTACAAAAGATTATTCAAGGCTACTATGAATACCTTTACATGCACAAACTAGAAAACCTAAAGGAGAGGGATAAATAAATAGAAATATACAACTCCCCTAGATTAAACCAGCAAGTTATGAAATCTCTCAACAGGCCAATAACAAGCAGTGAGATTGAAATGGTATTTTAAAAAATGTCAACAGAAAAAAGTCCAGGACCAGATGGATTCACAGCTGAATTATATCAGACATTCAACTAAGAATTGGTACCAACCCTATTGACATTATTCCACAGGACAGAAAAAGAGGAAATCCTCCTTAAATCATTCTATGAAGCCAATATTACCCTACTATCAAAACCAGGAAAAGACATAACAAAGAAGGAAAACTACAGACCAATATCCCTGATAAATATAGATGCAAAAATCCTCAACAAAATACTAGTGAACAAAATCCAATAGTATATCAAAAAGATAACCCACCACGATCAAGTGGGTTTCACACCAGAGATATAGGGATGATTTTACATATGTAAGTCAGTAAGTGTGATACAGTACATAAACAAAATTGAAAACAAAAATCACATGTTCATTCCAATAGATGCAGAAAAAGCATTTGACAAAATTCAGAATTTTTTTTTTTATTCAAACTCTCAGCAAAATCAGCATAGAAGAGACATTCCTTAAGGTAATAAAAGCCATCTATGACAAACCCACATCCAACATTATACTGAATGGGGAAAAGTTGAAATAACTTCCTCTTGAGAACTGGAACGAGACAAGGATGTCCATGTTCACCACTTCTCTTCATTATAGTACTGAAAGTCCTAGCCAGTTCAATGAGACAAGAGAAACAAATAAAGGGCATCCAAATAGGTAAAAAGGAAGTCAAACTGCTACTGTTTGCTGATGATATGATTGCATACCTAGAAAACCCTAAAGAATCATTCTGCACGTTATGCACATGTACCCTAGAACTTAAAGTATAATAAAAAAAAATCATTCAAAATGCTCCTAGAACTGGTAAATGAATTTAGGAAAATTTCAGGATACAAAACTGTTGTACACATATTAGTAACTTGTTATACACCAACAGTAACCAAGCTGAGAATCAAATAAAAAACTCAACCCCTTTTACAACAGCTGCAAAAAAATAAATAATATACTTCACCAAGGACATGAAAAACTTCTCCAAGGTAAACTACAAAACACTGCTGAAAGAAATTGTGGATGACACAAACAAATGGAAACACATCCCATGCTCATGGATGGGTAGAATCAATATTGTGAAAATGACTACACTGCCAAAAGCAATCTACAAATTCAATGCAATTCCCATAAAAACACCACCATCATTCTTCGCAGAACTAGAAAAAAACAATACTAAAATTCATATGGAACCAAAAAAGAACCTACATAGCCAAAGCAAGACTACGCAAAAAGAGCAAATATGGAGGCACCACATTATCCAACTTCAAACTATAGTATAAGCCATAGACATCAAAACAACATGGTGGTGGTATAAAAATAGGCATATAGACCAATGAAACAGAATATAGAACCCAGAAATAAAGCCAAATCTGGTCACCTAAACTTTGACAAAGCAAACAAAAACATGAAGTAGGAAAAGGACACCCTATTCAAAAAATGGTGCTGGGATAATTGGTAAGTCACATGTAGGAGAATGAAACTGGATCCTCATCTCTCACATTATACAAAAATCAACTCAAGATGGATCAAAGACTTAAGTCTAAGATCTGAAACCGTAAAGATTCTGTAAGATGTCATCAGAAAAAAACCTTCTAGACATTGGCTTAGGCAAGGACTTCATGACCAAGAACCCCAAAGCAAATGCAACAAAAAATAAAGATAAATAGGTGGGACTTAATTAAACTAAAAAGCTTCTGCACAGCAACAGAAATAATCAGAAGAGCTAACAGACAACCCACAGAATGGGAGAAAATCTTCACAGTCTATGCATCCAACAAAGGACTAATATCCCAAATCTACAAAAAACACAAATCAGCAAGGAAAAAACAATTTCATCAAAAAGTGGGCTAAAGACATGAATAGACAATTCTCAAAAGAAGGTATACAAATGGCCAACAAATATATGGAAAGAATTCTGAACATCACTAATTATCAGGGAAATGCAAGTCAAAACCACAATGCAATACCACCTCATTTCTGCAAGAATGGATGTAGTAAAAAAAATCAAAAAATAATATGGTATGGTGGAAAGGGAACACTTTTACACTGTTGGTGGGAATGTAAACTGGTACAACCACTATGGAAAACAGTGTGGAGATTCCTTAAAGAACTGAAAGTAGATCTATTGTTTGATTCTGCCATCCCACTACTAGGTATCTACCCAGAGGAAAATAAGTCATTATAACATAAAGAAACTTGCACACACATGTTTATAGCAGCACAATTTGCAATTGCAAAAATATAGGACCACCCCAAATGCCTATCAATGAACGAATGGATAAAGAAAATGTGGTATATATGTACCAAGGAATACTACTCAGCCATAAAAAGGAATGAAATAATGGCATTTGCAGCAATCTGGGTGGAATCTGGGACTATTATTCTAAGTGAAGTAAGTCAGGAATGATACGTCAGATATTGTATGTTCTCACTCATATGTGGGAGCTAAACTATGAGGACACAAATTATAAGAATGATTCATTGGACTTTTTGACTCAGGGGAAAGGGCAGGGAGGTGCTGAGAAATAAAAGACTACACATTGCATACAGGGTACGCTGATAAAAGACTACACATTGCATACAGGGTACGCTGCTTGGGTGATGGGTGCACCAAAATCTCAGAAATCACCACTAAAAAGCTTATTCATGAAACCAAACACCACTTGTTCCTCAAAAACCCATTGAAATTAAATAATAATAATAATAATAATAATAATAATAATAATAATAATAATAATAAACAGAATGACTGGGGGCCTAGGGTTCTAAAGCCTTCACAGGAGTAAAAGCAAAGACCTCTGGCCACTGGAACCTAGATCCTAAACATTAAAGTAGTACCTCCTCCTCAAATATAGATACTGACAAATGCTTCTACAAGTTTATGGATGCAGTGAAAAATCCTGCCTATGTTCTAGGCTTTGGAGAGTTTAAATTAAAAAAAAAAAAAAAGTCACTATTGAGAATGTGAAATTCTAGGGCTGTGCCACCTAAGATTATGGGATCTGAATTTATTAGGCATATTTGGGGCTAGAAGCCCAAAACAAGAAAATCACATACAAATAGGAAAGGACCTTTGAAATCCACAGAAACTCTTCAGAGACAACACAGAACTGTTCTATAGGTTCATTCACAGGATTCTTGTGAATCCTGCAAGTCCACTAGAGATGAGCTCACATTCAAAAAGTACACAAGTGATGTCAACCATGCAAAAGGAAGTCAGTCCAGGTATGGTAGCTCACACCTGTAATCTCAGCACTTTGGAAGGCCGAGGCAGGAGGATTGCTTGAGCCCAGGAGTTTGAGACCAGTCTGAGCAACATAGTGAAACCCCATCTACACAAAGAATAAAAATATTATCCAGGCATGGAGGTACGTGCTGGTAGTACTTGTTATTTGGGAGGCTGAGGTGGGAGGGCCACTCTAACTCAGGAATTTGATGCTGCAGTGAGCCATGATCATGCCTTTAGCGTGGGCAACAGAGCAAGATCCTGTCTATTAAAAAATAAATACAAGAGAGAAAAAAATGAACAGTCAATAAAAAATGAAGATACAATAAATAGAATCAGTGCTCTAAGAATTAAGATAATCATATATATATTTGATAAATATAAATACCAAATATATATAAATATAAATGTATATATTTATATATAAATGTATTCATAAAATTGTATTTGGAATATATATTTATATTCTATATATATTCTAGATAAATATATATCAAATATATTTTGATGAATAAAATAACCAAAGTTGTAGAGTGAATTTTCCAAACTCGTGCATCTTTCTATTTAACAAATTTTCTGAAAAATATTTAGAAAATCCTTATGGACCTGTTATTCTAAAAGTAATAAGCAAGCTGTCAAAGAGCTATTTCCCACTTCCTGAAAACCATATGACCAGATAGTTTTACAGGGGAATTCTGCAAAGTTTTATATGATACAATATTTCAATAATAGTTAAGCAGCTCTACAACATAAACAGAAGCTTCAAAAATTAATTTTTTAAAGTTAGCATAAAATATGGTACCAAAACTTAACAAAGATTGCCTTGATTGTCTTAATATTTCAGTTTACGTGAGATACTACATGTTACAAATTTAAGGTAACCATTCAAACAATAAAAATGAAATCCATAACTTCCAACTAAACAAAGAACAAACACTTGTTTAAAGATATCTGCTAACAGTGATTCTCAGATTAAATGCATTCCAGCTTTATGCTATTTATGAGATTTATCTAAGTTAATGAATAGAGTGGTTTAAAGTAAAAAACGACTATTTCAATATTGTAATAATATTAATACCTACTTATGTATATTTTAAGATAAGAAAATGTGGCACATATACACCATGGAATACTATGCAGCCATAAAAAAGGATGAGTTTGCGTCCTTTGTAGGGACACGGATGCAGCTGGAAACCATCATTCTTAGCAAACTATCACAAGAAGAGAAAACCAAACACCACATGTTCTCACTGATAGGTGGGAACTGAACAATGAGCTCACTTGGACTCGGGAAGGGGAACATCACACACTGGGGCCTATCATGAGGAGGGGGGAGGGATTGCATTGGGGAGTTATACCTGATATAAATGATGAATTGATGGGTACTGACGAGTTGATGGGTGCAGCACACCAACATGGCACATGTATACATATGTAACAAACCTGCACATTATGCACATGTACCCTAGAACTTAAAGTATAATTAAAAAAAAAAAATTCTATTACTACTAGTATAATTATTTTATGATAAAAATTTTGCTTTTATTATACATCTGCAGAGAGAAATACAATTATAGAAAAAAGTAAATAAAATAGTGGCTTTTAAAAATATACCTGCCTCAGAATTTAAATATACATTAACAAATGATGATCGTATAGATTTTTTTTTTCAACTTTTATGTTGCGGGATACATGTGCAGGATGTGCAGATTTGTTGCACAGGTATATGTATGTCATGGTGGTTTGCAGCATAGATCAACCTACATATTAATACCCGCATCTATTAGCTATTGTTCCTGATGCTCTCCTTCCCCCGTGAACCCTGACAGGCCCCAGTGTGTTTTGCTCCCCTTTATGTGTTCATATGTTCTCATGGTTCAGCTCCTACTTATAAGTGAGAATATCCAGCCTTTGGTTTCTTGTTCTTGCGTTAGTTTGATGAGGATAATGGCTTCCAGCTCCATCCATGTTCCTGCAAAGGACATGATCGTGTTCCTTTTTATGGCTGCATACTATCTTATAGACTATTTGAAAGGAATCATTAGCAATAGAAAATTAATGAAGTCATAAAAAACACTCTATCAATCTTTGCAGTCACAGAGTAATTTTAACAATATTGAATAATTGATCATTTATAGTACATCTTGCCTGAATATAATGCAATTAAGTTAGATATATACATATATACTCACAATAAAATACCTGTCAGAAACAGATTTTTACTAAATCTGTTTTTATTCAGACAATATGTGTGTGTGTATATATACATATATACACACATATAATGTATATACACATACACACACAAAATATGTATATTTTATGAGATTGTCAGTCAACTGGGGTCACAAGAGAAGGCAGAGAAAAGGCTCAGGAAGACAAAGTTCATTGCACTCAAAGGTCCTAGAGACAAGAGCCACAGCTACTGAAGAGGGTCTGGTGGACCAGGGAAAACCATTAATACAGAGCCTGGACTGGGGGTTTCACATGCTGTGGTCTGAATGTTTGTGCTCTTCCAAAATGCATATGTTGAAACCTAACCCCAAAGGTGATGGTATTGTGAGGTGAGGCCTTTGGAAAATGATTAGGTCATGTGTCTGGAGTCCCTGTAAATGGGATTAACACCCTTACAAGGGGCTGTGTAGACCAAAGTTCTCTTCTACCATGTGAGAACACAGCTAAAAGGTGCTATCTATGAACCAGAAAGCCAGCTCTCACCAGACAGGAAACTGCCCGCAAATCCATCCTGCAGAATTGTGTGAAGTAAATTTCTGTTGTTTATAAGCCATCCAGGTTACCATAATTTGTTACAGCAGCCCAAATGGATGGAGATATCAAGGGAAAAGCAATGCAGGGTAGGATGAACAGTTTAGAATCGGCTAGTTGGGATAGTTTCAGCACGCTCTGGGGCATGGGGTGGTCTCTAGTTGCCTGGTATCTGATGCTAGAGGCAGAGGAATATTGCCTGCTGAGGTACATAGGTTTAGTTTACATATCGAAGGCATGCTCCTTGTTGGGCTCTTTATTATCTCTGAAAATTGGCTGGCTATGGGGGAAGAGGAGATGGTCTCTCTCCCACCCCGTTGAAAGGTTTTTTTAAGATCATAATATATAGAGAATTTTAAACACACACACACATATATAAGATTTTTAAATGTTTTGCTTTTAAAAAATGCTTTTGCTATTGTGCTTATCAAAAGCAAAGCATTTAAAAATAATTCTTGAGTCAGGGAAAATAATATAATTGTGAAATATTTAGGAATAAATGGCAAAGAAACCACCACATATAAAAAAATTGAGGAATGCAGTGAATGCTATACTTGTAGGGGAGGGCACAGGTAGACAGGATTTGTAGCCATAGATAGTCATACAAAAAAAGAAGAAAAATTAAAATTATAAATGGCCTTCTTCAAGAACTTAAAATAATGATGAAACAAAGAACCATGCACATCAAAAAAAGGAGATGAAAACAATAAAAACAAGAGGATAAATAAGAGTAAGCAAAGATACCAGTAAGAAGAGCCATGCAACTCCAAAAAGAGCTGATCCCCAGTAAACAGTAGCTTCTGCCTTCACCATCACAATTGCCTACCTTCGGCTTTGTCGAACTGATGGGAACTAGTTTTCTATCATATTCTGCTATAACATATGAAAGTTTCAGCTGGATGTTAAGAAAGTACAAAGCTGCAGAGAGTGTGTCATTTTCATACCAACTCAACTGGTAGAAAATGAAGGGAAAGGAGTAGGCTCTGCTTCAAATGTTTTGCATCTTAATCTTTCTAACACTTGTACCATTTAACTGTGGCCACAATAATGCTGTGTAAAAACCATTCTCAAAATTTCAGAAGCATGTAATGAGCATTTATTTATCTTATATGTCCACGGGTCTGTTGGGGACTGGCCAATCCAACAGGGCTCAGTTTAAGGTAGCTCTGTCTCAGTTGTCTCTCATTCTGAGCTCAGGAGCAGTCGTGGTTCTGGGCAAGCTCTTGCCTTGGTGATACCAATGATGCCAAAGAGTAAGCCCAACTGTACTGGTTATTTCAGGACCTCTGCTTATGAATGTGAAAGCAAGTCCTATTTCTGATTCCAAAATTTAGGATGGAAAAAGTTATTCTGGCTTCCTAATAAGAGGAACAATAAAGTCACATGGAAAAGTGGGTGCAGCTAGACATGAAAATTGGGACGATTAATAATACATTCTATACAATCCAGGATAGTAGACACTGTTGATATACATCTCAGTAAATTTCTGAAAAAAAAAATAGAAAAATAAGAAAACCTAGAAAGAGTGCTGCAGCACTGGGCACCTAAAAATCCATTTTCAGAGCCTAGTGGGGGAAATAAGACTTCCATAAATATGAGTGGAAGAAGGTTTCATAGTTTCTGCAGTTCAGTACTTACTATACTGAAGAAACCTTGCTAGGCACTAGGGACACACTAGTGAGTAAAGTTGACATAAATTCTGTCCTCAGGATGCTACCAGTACATAGTCAGAAAACAGGAAAATATTAGGTAAGTTAAATGTATAATGTCATACATTTTATTGTGATGAATGGCATGAAGGAAATGTCCATGCTGTTACTGCATAAAGGAGATAGTGACTTAATCTGGGTGTCAGATAGGATCCCTGAGGAAATAATGATGAAACTGAGACGTGAATAATTAGCAGGCATTTTGAAGCCTTAGACAGGAGGGAAAAGCATTACCAGTAGAAGGAAGTTTATTTACCAAAACTCTGTCGTCAGGGGAACATATGAGTGGCCAGGGTAAAGAGTGTGGAATAAGATGAGACTGGAGATATGGCCAGAGCTAGAGCCTTTGTGGGGCCACGTGGGACAGGTGGAGGTCTTGGGTCTTTATCCCAAGAAAAATGGAAAGTCATTAAAAAGCTTTCACAGGGGCATAACATCATCAGGCTTTCACTTTGGAAATATTATTCTGGCTACAATGTGTAATAAAATGGGCATGATGCAGGAGTGAACGGTGGGAGGGCACAGTGAGGAGTTGCTTTCAGTGCACCTGCTGATGAGAGACAACAATAGCTGGAGAAGAATGAACCTGCACAGGGGGTGGAGGAAAAGCTAGAATGTTGGAATAAGCAATTAAGAGGTATTACTTTGTTATTGTGGAGAAAATTGTTATTTCCCAAAACAGAAAGAAAGAAGAGTTGATGAACAATACCCTGAGAGATCAGGAACTAGTGGAGGTCACTAGTAATCTTAATGTGAATTGTTTCAAAGGAGTGGATGGGAGGTGGCTAAATCTTGACTGTAGTGGGCTGAGGGATGAATGGAAGAGAGATCACTTGAGAATTTAATTGCTGAAGGAAAGTGAAAGAGAGCAAGAGTTAGAGATATGATTCTGATATAATTTTGGGGGCTTTTTATTCTGTTCATGATTAGACTTAAGACAATTTAAATGCAATCATAAAGGATCCAGTTGAGAAGAAGAGATTTAAAATATTTAGAAAATAGGGATAGTCAATAATTTAAAATTTAAGGAAATACTTAAACAAAAATAAAAATAAAGGCAATAAAGCAGTCTAGCCATTTTAACAGGACAAATTGTCAGGCAAGAATAGCAAAAGCTGTAAAAAAGAAAATACAGACCTGTCTAGCACTGAGGCCATTCCCTGAGCCACATTTGCAAATACCATCAAGAAGTACTTAATAAAAATGAGCAAGTTAATGTGAACCTTCACTGTATAATTTATAGTATATGCTTGTTTATGTATGTTTACAGCAAAAAATAAAGGATTCTCATTATAGAATGCAGACTCAGTCATTTCTACAAATAACAGTCCTGAGTTTAGTAATACTTTTGGCATTATCATAGATAGATAACTACTTTGGATAGAGCTACATGGATATTAGAGAAAAAGTTCATGTGCCCAACATTAGTAAGGCCAGGTAAAATCCCCTCAGAGTCTAAAGAAACTCTGTATGAGAATGGAGCTCATTTTAGATGAGTGACATGAAAAATCTAGAATTTCGAATGTTACACTGAATAAATCCCTAATGAAGAGAGAAGGCATACACATTTAATTTTATCTTAATCTCATGATTTTATAATGTAGCTCATACAGTAAGATTTTTGTGCCTCCTATTTGCCCTTCCTCCCCAAGCTGATCTGCACGAACCTCTCCTGGCAGTCTCTCATGTTCCATCTCCTTGACAATATAAGTCAGCCTCGGGTGTCAGTGCATTCGGCATGTATTGACTTTTTAATTTTTTATTTTGACATTCTAATGATCTCTCTATAGATTTACACTGAAATCACGTTGCCATTTTCTTGGCACTTTAGGTATTTTTGGTTTTGTATTGTTCTTAAGGGAGGGGTGTGTGTTTGTGTGAGTGTGTGAGTGTGTGTGTTCAGTTTCTAGTGGTCTTCTGTTGGATAGAGAAGAGCAGACTAAAGCTAAAGGAGATCAATTTCACTTTCGTATTATCTGAAATTTTGATAACTGAAAAACATCTTGGACAATTCATAATTTGATGACTCCAGGTTTCCTAAACAATGCAAATAGTAATATTAATAGATACAGACATTTTGGGATGTAATGGAGAAATATGTTACATTTAAAATATGCAAACCCTTTGACCCAGTAAGTCTACAGTGCCAAATCTTTTTCTATATATGCACACACACATACACACACATATATATATACACACACACCACACACACACACACTATATGTATATATACACTCACTATATATATATATATATTTTATATATATATAAATAGGCATTATTATGACAAAAGCATGAACATAAACTCATTGTCCTTCAACAGGAAAGTAATTAGAAAAATTATGACATGGCTATACTATACAACACTATGCAAACCTTCAAAACCCTGACTTATGTCCTCATGCAAGGACCTGGAGGGGTGTTCACTAACCAAAGGTTAACACTTCAAATAGAAAATAAGAGATGGCTCAATTTAAAATGTGCAATCAATTTGGATAGATATTTTGTAAAAGAAATTTCAATAAACATATGGAAAGCCATTCATTCTCAGAACGTCAGAAATATCTTGATAAAAGTCACAGTTAGATACCGCATCCACTTTTAAAAACACTGACAGTGTCACTGCTGTTGATGATAAGGAGCTCCTGGAACTCACAGATTGCTGGCAGAAATGAAAATCTAGAATTATAGATTAAAAATGAATATAAAAATATCATAATTCAGCCCTCTTCCTCTTAGGTATATGCTAGGCATGTATGTGCATATATGTGTTTAAAAGGTCATGGAGAATAACATACATAACAAGCATTATTCATAGCTCCTTCAAACTGGTAACAATCCTCATATTCATAAGCAGATTGAAGACACAGGTTAGGATATATTCATACCATGGAATACTATACAGCAATATAAATAAACCAATTCCTATTGCTTACACTGATATAGATAAACATCACAAACATAATTTGGAGTAAAATAAGTCAATGCAAAGGAACATATACTCAATGATTTTATTTACATAAAGTTCAAACACAAGTAAAACTAATTTATGGTGAATGGCATAATTTTTCTAACAAAAAAAGGGTAGGTCATTTCAACCCATACCCCAAGGAAAAGTACTCAAACTAGCAATAATAATATTTTAATATTATTACTGTATAAAATTGTGTTGAAATACTATAACACATGGTTAAGAGAAGCAAATGTTCTAAATTATAATAAACAGTTGTTGTTTTAGTGATAATACAACTGTTAACATAAGAATTTACAATAGTTACATAAAAAAATTTTCAAAATGCTTGCTCTTATTGAGAGATACAATAGTCTTAAACTAAAAGAATGGGGTTTGCATTCTCTTACTTCCTAAAATATCATTTTCCTTATTTGTAAAATGCATTGCTAAATAATACCTACCTCACAAAGTTGTAATAAGGATTCAATGAAATTATATAAGCACATTCATTTCAAAAGCCTAAAATTACTAATAAATGCAACTTCTTGTTCATATAAATGGCTCTAACAATTTTCGAGTGGTTTTTTGTGCTAATGTACAAGTAAACATTTTTCAGATCTTATTTTTGTTTGTTCTTCCTCCAAGCAAATTGCATATTAGAATTCATCTGCTATAAATATGTGTCACTTTGAAGTATTTGCACATAATTGGGTTCTATTTTACAAGTTTCTACCTCACTTGAGTACCAGCACCTTTCAAAAATAACATATTACTATAGTGTCTACGTCAGTGTTTCTCATCTTTTAGGTTTATTATTTTTAATTAACACCAACTAATGAATCTTTCTAGATAAATTGATATCCATGAATGTCAATACTATAGATAAACATTCCATGTTTATGTAGTGTATGTAGATTTGTCACACATGAAAAGAGGAAAATCCCCTCCTCTTCTGCCAAGAACAAATTTTCACTTCTTTGGATGCAGTTGAGAATATATGATCCAGAATAAATCTCATTTTAAACTTATATTTCTATTCATATTGCACAAGTCAATATTTGGAAAGTGCTTAGAATAGTGTCTGGTACAAGTTAGGTTTTATTTAGGTGTCTATTCATTAAATAAATTCTGTGGGCAGTTCAGGTAGAAACACACAATTAATGCTAATTACAGTTTGAAATCATGCTCTCTGAGCTTTCTTGTTTATGAATCCCGTAAGAAAAAAATTGTTAACATGCGCCACAAATGCCTGCATCGTTTGTTAATTGATAAGTTATATACAATATGCTTTTTATATAAAAATAAACACAGGAACTACAGAAGAGGTAAAACTTACGTAGAAAGAGAAATTCTAGTATTTTCCTCCCACATCCCAATCACATCTATGTCAGTGAGAGGACTCTGATTTAAATACATAATGCTGTCAATGTTCATATAAGAACAAACTTTTTTCATGTTCCACTTTACATTGTCAAGGCCCTTTTGCATTAAATGTCATACTTGACCCACCTGACTGCTCTTTGAAACTGAGATGAGCCAAGCCAGTAGTAGTCTCCCTACAGTCAAATGAAGCTGAGAATCAGAAAAATCAACATGTCTTGAGCGAGCTGTGTGAGTACACAGTCAGAATCATTGCTGAATGCCATATCTGCCTCTTTGACTGCTAAGAGTTGACTTACCATAATTCTTAAGGGTCCTAGGATTTTTGAAATGGTCACTGAGCCCTGGCTTCAACTTAAAGTCCCCAGGTCCATTAGCCCCTAACAAGAGAGTCAGTCTGTCCTCTGCAGCTTTGAAGGAGGACATTGGCTTCTCCTCTGTAGCTATAAAAGCCCTAGATGGCATCTTCTTCCAATAGGACGCCATTATGTCTACATCAGAAATCTGTTGTTTAGTGTGGTCACCTTCACCAGTAATCATAGATAGATCTTCTTGATAATTTGCTGCAGCTAGTGCATCAGAACTTTCAGCTTCACCTTGCACTTTTATGTTATGGATAGTGTCCTTCCTTAAACCTCATGAACCTATCTCTATTAGTTTCAGAATTTTCTTTGGCAGCTCTCTCACCTTTCTCAGCCTTTACAGAATTGAAGAGAGTTAGGGCCTTGTTCTGCATTAGGCCTTCAATTAAGGAAATATTGTGGCTGGTTTGATCGTCTATCTAGACCATATCAGCAATAGGCTGTTTTGAATTTCCTTCAAGAATGTTTCCTGCCGGGCGCGGTGGCTCAAGCCTGTAATCCCAGCACTTTGGGAGGCCGAGACGGGCGGATCACGAGGTCAGGAGATCGAGACCATCCTGGCTAACACGGCGAAACCCCGTCTCTACTAAAAATACAAAAACTAGCCGGGCGAGGTGGCGGGCGCCTGTAGTCCCAGCTACTCGGGAGGCTGAGGCAGGAGAATGGCGTAAACCCAGGAGGCGGAGCTTGCAGTGAGCTGAGATCCGGCCACTGCACTCCAGCCCCGGCGACAGAGCGAGACTCCGCCTCAAAAAAAAAAAAAAAAAGAATGTTTCCTTTCCACTTATAATTTGGCTGTTTGGCAAAAGAAGACTAACTTTCAGCCTGTCTCAGCATTTAGCATGTTTCCTGCATATTTAAAGTGAGAGACATGCAACTCTTTCTTTCACTTGAATAGAGTCCATTGTAGGATTTGGTTGGCCAAATTTTAATATTGCTTTGTCTCACGTAATAGGGCAGCCCACATTGAAAGAAAGAGATGGAAAATGGCCAGTGAATGGAGCAGTCAGAAAATATACAGTATTTATCCATTAAGTTTGCTATCTTATCTGAGCACAGCTTGTGACATCTCAAAACAATTTCACTAGTAACATCAAAGATCACTGATCACAGATCACCATAACAGACATAATAATGATGAAAGAATTTGAAATATTGTGTGAATTACCATAATGTGACACAGAAACATGAAGTTAGTATATGCTGTTGAAAATATAGGCTTGCTCAACACAGGGTTGCTACAAACCTTCAATTTGAAAGAAAAAACACAACACTATCCACAAAGTGCAATAGAGCAAAGCACAATAAAACAAGGTATGCTTGTATGAAGAAGATGCTTGGGGAAAACCACTGGATGTGGTAAATTTTGTGCAGACCTCTGAATGTATGACAGAGTGAATCATGGATTTCTGAAGGAATAGCATCCCATGCTAAAAAGACATCAACTTGAGGAGTGGACTGAATGTGTTCAAGGAAAGTAAGGAGGCCAGGGTAGTTGGCACCACTGGAAAGAGAGCCTTTAATTTGACAGGCAATGGGAGAGGAAAAGGAAGGTTGCAAAAAGACACAAGGGGCAATGAGCCTGCATGCTTTCCCATAATCAAGCTCATTTTCTTTCTAATGTTGGAAGTGGGATTTAAAAGACTAATCTAAGAGACTGTTCTAAGGCTTCTCAGTTAAATAACTCCAGCATCGATAGTCATATCCAGGCCAGACCAAAACCCCAGAATATTTCCCCACTACTCCCGACGTGCACTCACTGCTCGCTGGCTTTACACAAGAGAGGTGTTTACGGAAACCTTAGCCATGCTTGTAAGCTCTACCTTCTTGCTTCTTGAATTGTTTGCAAGTTTTCAATTCCACAGGACAACACAAAGAGACTTTCAGCAACGGATTTACTTTTCTTTGAAACTTTTATTTTAGGTTCCACAGGTACATGTGCAGATTTGTTACATGGGTAAATTAAGTGTTGTTGAGGTTTGGTGTACAGATTGTTTTGTCACCTATGCAATAAAAATAGTGCTTAATATGTAGTTTTTTGAACCTCACCCTCCTCCCACCCTCCACCTTTAAGTGGGACCTGGTATCTGTTTTCTTCTTTGTGTTCATGTGTACTCAATGTTTAGTTCCCACTTATTAGTGAGAATGTATATATTTGGTTTTTTATTCCTTTATTAATTCCCTTAGAAAAATGGTCTTCACTTGCAACCATGTTGCTGCAAAGGACACGATCTTGTTCTTTTTATGGCTGTGTAGTATTCCATGGTGTATATATGTACCATGCTGTCTTTGTTGTCATGATGTATATGTACCGTGTCTTTGCTATTGTGAGTGGTACTGTGATTAACATACACGTGCATGTGCCTTTATAGTAGAACAATTTATATTCCTTTGGGAACATACCCAAAAATGGGATTGCTGAGTTGAATGGTAGTTCTACTTTAAGTTCTTTGAGAAATCTCCAAACTGCTTTCCACAGTGGCTAAACTAATTTATACTCCCAATAGCAGTGTAAAAGTGTTCCCTTTTTTCTGCAACCTCATCATGTTATTTTTTGACTTTTTAATAATAGCCATTCTGATTGGTGTGAGATGGTATGCTACTGTGGTTTTGATTTGCATTTCTCTATTCATTAGTGATGTTGAACATTTTTTTCATATTCTTGTTGGCCATGTGTATGTTTTCTTTGAAGAAGTGTCTGTTCATGTCCTTTGCCCATTTTTAAAAAGGTGGTTGTTTGGTTTTTGCTTGTTAATTTAAGTTTCCTATAGACTTTGATATTAGACCTTTGTCATAAACATAGTTCAAAAATATTTTCTCTCATTCTGTGTGCTGTTTACTTTGTTGATAGTTTCCTTTGCTGTGCAGAAGTCCTTTAGTTTAATTAAATTCCATTTGTCAATTTTTGTTTTTACCACAATTACTTTTGGCAATTCCATCATGAAATCTTAGCCAGGGCTTAAGTGCAGAGTGATATTTCCTATGTTTTCTTCTCGGGTTTTTATAATTAAAATTATAAAATTTAAAAATTTTATGTTTAAGTCTTTAATCCATTTTGAATTTTTTCAATACGGTGAAAGAAAACAGTCCAGTTTCAACCTTCTACATATGGCTAGCCTGTTATCCCAGCACCATTTATTGAGTATGGAGTCTTTCCCCATTGTTTATCTTTGTCAACTTTGCTGAAAATCAGATGGTTGTAGGTGTGCAGCTTTATTTCTGTGTTCTCCATTCTGTTCCATTAGTCTATGTGTCTGTTTTGGTGCCAGAAACATGCTGCTTTGGTTACTGTAGCCTTGTAGTACAGTTTGATATCAGGTAATGTGATTCCTCTGGCCTTTTTTTTTTTTTAGGATTGCTTTGGCTATTTGAGCTCTGTTTTGTTTCCACATAATTTAAAAATTTTATTTTTCTAATCCTGTGAAAAATGTCATTGGTAGTTGATAGGAATAGCATTGAACCCGTAAATTGCTTTGGGCAGTATGGCTATTTTAATAATACTGATTCTATCCATGAGCATGGAAAGGTGTTCATTTGTTTGTGTCATCTCTGATTTCTTTCAACAGTGTTTTGTAATTCTCATTGTACCGATCTTTCACCTCCCTGGTTAGCTATATTTGTAGGTGTATAGAAATGCTACTGATTCTTATACATGGGTTTTGTATCCTGAAAGTTTGCTGAAGTTGTTCTTCAGATCTCGGAGCTTTGGGGAAGAGAGTATGGGGTTTTCTAAGTATAAAATCATATCATCAGCAAAGAGAGATAGTTTGACTTCCTATCTCTTATTTGGATACCTTTTATTTCTTTATTTTGTCTGATTGCTCTGGCCACGACTTCCAGTACAATGGTGAATAAGAGTATTGAGAGTCTTGTTCTGGTCCTCAAGGGGAACACTTTGGGCTTTTGCCTGTTTATTATGAAGTTGAGTGTGAGTTTTGATTCTTTCTATCCATGAACATGGAAAGTTTTTCCATGTGTTTATGTCATCTCTGATTTCTTTCAGCAGTGATTTTAATTCTCGTTGTAGAGATATTTCACCTTTCTGGTTAGCTGTATTCCTACGTAACATGTCAATATAGATGGCTCTTATTATTTTCAGCTATGTTCCTTCAATCCCTAGTTTTTTGAGGATTTTCAACCTGAAGGGATGTTGACTTTTATCAAAGGTGTTTTCTGCATGCATTGAGATGATCATGTGATTTTTGTTTTTAATTCTGTTGATGTGATGAATCACATTTATTGACTTGTGTATATTGAACCAATCTTGCATCCCAGTAATAAAGCCTACTTGATCATGGTGTATTAGCTTTTTGACGTGTTGCTGGATTCATTTTGCTAGTATATTGCTGATGATTTTTGCATCTATGTTTATCAGGGATATTGACCTGAAGTTTTTTTTTTTTTTTTCTTTTTTCTTTCTTTCTTTTTTGTTTTGTCTCTGCTAGGTGTTGGTATCAGAATTATGATGAGTTAGGGAGGAGCTTCTCCTCTTCAATTTTTTGTACTAGTTGCAGCAGAATTGATACCAGCTTTTCTTAGGACATCTGGCAGAATTCATATGTGAATTTGGTCCTGGGCTTTTTCTGGTTGGTAGGCTTTTTATTTTTGATTCCATTTCAGAACTCATTGTTGGTCTCTTCATGGTTTCAATTTTTCCTGGTGCAGTCTTGAGAGGTTGTAAGTTTTCTACATTTTATCCATTTATTATAGGTTTTCTAGTTTGCATGCATACAGGTGTTCATAATAGTCTCTGAGGATTTTGTGTATTTGTTTAGCATTGGTGGTAATGTTCCCTTTGACTTTTCTGATTGTGTTTCTTTGGATGTTCTCTTTTTTCCTTTGTTAGCCTAGCTAGTGCTCTATAAATCTTATTTATTCTTTTAACATACTGACTTTTGGTTTTGGTGATCTTTTGTATGGTTTTTCACAACTCTATTTCACTCTGATTTTGGTGATTTATTTTCTTTTGCTAGCTTTAGGATTTGTTTGCTCTTTTTTTTCGTATTTTCTCTAGGTTTAATGTTAGATTCTTAATTTAAAATCTTTCTACCTTTTTGATGTGGGCATTTGGTGCTATAAAATTTCTTCTTAACACTGCTTTAGCTGTGTCCCTGAAATTCTGGTATGTTGTATCATTGTTTTCATTAGTTTCAAATAATTTGTTAATTTCTCTCTTAAGTTGTTTACTCAAAGGTCATTTAGAAGCAGGTTGTTTAATTTTCATGTTATTACATGGTTTAGAGAGATTTTCTTAGTACTGATTTCTAGTTTTATTACGCTGTGATCTGACAGTGGTTGGTATGATTTTGGTTTTCATGAATTTGTTGAGAATTGTTTTATGACAGATTGTGTGGTTAATTTTAGAGTATGTGCCATATGCAGATGAAAAGAATGTATATTTCGTTGTTGTTGAGTGGGGTGTTCTGTAGATGCCTGTTAGATCCATTTGGTCAAGTGCCGAGTTCAGGTCTGTAATATAATTGTTAGTTTTCTGACTCAATAATCTGCTTAATACTGTCAATGAGGTCTTGAAGTCTCCCAATATTGTTGTGTGTTTATTTGAGTCTCTTTGTAGTCTTTAAGACCTTGTTTAATCAATTTGAGTAATCCAGTGTTGGGTGCATACATATGGTACTTTTTATCATTATGTAATGCTCTTCCTTGTCTTACACTGTTGAATTAAAGTCTGTTTTGTCTGAAATTAGTATACCAACCCTTGTTCTTTTTTTTTTTGCTGTTTTCCATTTGCTTGGTAGATTTTTCTCCATCCATTTACTTTAAGCCTATCAGTGTCATTGCATGTGAGATAATCTCTTAAAGACAGAATATAGCTGGGTCTTGCTGCTTTCTCCATTTGGCCACTATGTGTGCCTTTTAAGTGGGGCATTTCGTCCAGTTATGTTTAAGGTTAATATTGATATGTGCGGATTTGATCCTGTCATCATGTTGTTAGCTGGTTGCTATGCAGACCTTATTGTGTAGTTGCTGCATAGTGTCAATGATCTATTTACTTAAGTGTGTTTGTTTTTGTGCTGGCCAGTAACAGTTTTTTATTTCCATGTTTAGCACTCCTTTAAAGACATTTTATAAGGCAGGTCTGGTGGTAATGAATTCTCTCTTAGCATTTGCTTATCTGAAAAGGATCTCATTTCCTCTTTTGCTTATGAAGCTTAGTTTGGCTGGATATGAAATTCTTAGTTGGAAATTCCTTTTTTTTAAAGAATGTTGAATATAGGCTCTCAATCTCTCCTGGCTTGTATGGTTTCTGCTGAAAGGTCTACTGTTAACCTAAAGATGTTCTCTTTGTAAGCGACCTCCCCCTTCTCTGTAGCTACATTTAATATTGTCTTTCACTTTGCCCTTGGAGAATCTGATGACTATGTTTCTTCGAGAAAATCATCTTGTATAGTATCTCAGAGGAGTTTTCTGCATTTCCTGAATATGAATGTTGACCTCCCTAGTGTGGTTGAGAAAATTATCAGAGACAATACCTTCAAATATGTTTTCCAAGTTGCTTATTCTCTCCCTCTCTCTTTCAGGGATGCCAATGAGTCATATGTTTGGTCTTTTTACATAATCCTATATTTCTTGGAGGTTTTGTTTATTATTTTTTATTCTTTAATTCTTTTTTTTAAATTTTCTGACTGAGTTGATTCGAAGAACTGGTCTTCAAGCTGTGAGATTCTTTCCTCAACTTGGTCTATTCTTCTGTTGATACTTCCAATTGTATTATAAAATTATTTTAATGAGTTATTTGGCTCTATCTGAACAGTTTTGTTCTCTCTTTAAAAACGGCTTAATATTTCAGCTTTGTATTATTTTATTAGACTCCTTAGATTTCTTGGGTTGGATTTTGACTTTTTCCTGAATCTCAATGATCCTGATTCTTATCTAGATACTGAATCCTATGCCTGTCACTTCAGCTATTTCAGCTGAATTAAGAACTATTTCTGGAAAACTAAGTGTGGTAATTTGGAGGTAGGAAAATACCATGACTTTGAGTTGTCAGACTACTTACACCAGTTCTTTCTCAACTGTGTAAGCTGGTGTTCCTTTAATCTTTGAAGTTGCTTTCGTTTAGATAAGGGGTACACACACACACACACACACACTTTGATACACTTGGAGGCTTGACTATGGCATAAGGTGGGTTTAGTAAACTGGCTTCTTTTCTGGATAACTTCAGGGGGACAAGGCTTAGCTTATCACTTCTGGTCTGCATGCTCTCACCCTGGGGGGCTGGTATCAGGTCCATGACTTTGTTCTCTGGCCCCTCAAGGTTCAGCACCTGCTGTGTTGCAGGGGCCAAGGTGTTCCCAGTCCATTTGCAACAACAATCTGATGGGGGGTGCTGGTCAGAGTACTTCCTCTGGACAGCGGTAGCGGGATTTGCTCTCATATACATGTGTCATCAGTGATGGCAGTGCAGCAGGATGTATGCACATTAGGGAGGGCAAGGCACCAGTGGGGGTTTGACAGCCACTTTTTTTCTTTCTTTCTTTCCTTCCTTCCTTC
>NC_045436.1:171331421-171365772 GCF_002776525.5 Piliocolobus tephrosceles | reverse complement strand
TCTTTCTTTTCTTTCTTTAGAGGCAAGGTCTCACTCTGTCACCCAGGCTGGTCTCAAATTCCTGTCCTCAAGCAGTCTTCCTGCCCTAGCCTCCTCAGGTGATGAGATTACAGATGTGAGCCATGGCTCCCAGTACTTCAGCAGACTAATTTTTATTCTTAACTCCTAAATACAGTTTTCACTGTGGAAACACTATCTGGCCACATTCAAGCAATTTCTTATTAATGGGTAGAATCAAACTAAACTTGAGTTAGTTAAGGTAGTCCGGTTCACAGCTCCCTACCTAGAGAGAGAGGCATGCTATATTCTAAAATCTCAGCTATCCAGAATCAAGCTGAGTATGTCTAAGAGAACAAACACTGGCCTTAAAATCATAGTGAGAATCCATGTGACAACATTTATTAATTACATTTTGCAAGAAGGTTATCAGGCTCCTATTAAAATTATATTAACTCATTCTTTACCATGATTTATAACATGCTAGACTGGCAGTGTTGCAGGATGAAGCTTGTAAGTAGAGGGACCAATTGTCCCTAATGTTCCTAACTGAAGAGTTTCACAGGAGCTGGGGAATATAGAACTAAAACTAGAAAAACCTGGGGCAAGCAGTAGGCAGCCACCCTATTTCAAACGATCTTCAAGACTAAGAGCAGTTGACAGATGTGGACAGAGAAAGATGCTACAACAGCATAAGCCAAAAACTGATCTTCCAGAAAGAGTCAACAAAACAAAGTTAAGGACATGATAATTTCAAGCATTGCAATTGGGTCATTCAGTGCAAGAAAAAATAAGCTTTCATGCTTCACACCCATGAGGATATCTAAAATTATAGCACAGCACAAAAATGGATATTATTTTAATTTAAAAAGTCGAGGAATATGAAGTTTATTTATAAAGTTTTCATTTCAATAACTAACCAAGTGTAGTTGCTTTATTAAAAGGACAGCTTTTAGTTATTTGCAAAATTGTCTCTTAGGAAATAGCACATTTTCCAGTGTTGTTGGACAAATGAGATGCAACTGTAATATAATATGCTAGAGGTCATCCACATCTAAACTGCTATTCTAAGCTTTGAAGAAAGTGGTAATTTGTTCAGGCTTCTACTAAATTGGGCACTAGAGGGATAATTGGTTAAGTAATATCCTTGTAGTAGAAAAAAGAAAGAAAAATATATATCTGCACTTTCAAGAATGTCTTATGGGCAATTTAGGTGTCATTTGCTCATCAATAAAATCTGTGCCAGCATATGACTTAAAAGCAAAAAGTGGTGATTCAATCTGGTGGAAAATAGGCACAGATCTTTACTGTGAGAATATGTAGTTTGTAGGTTCTAAAAATAGGGCAGAGTCTAATTTTAATTTTTTATAACATTTATTTTTGTCAAAATAAATTTTTAAACGTGTCTTAAATAAAATCTTTAGAATATTTGGAATAAAATATTTTCAGTTCTATTAACAATTTCAAATGTAATAATGACATTTCAATATCAATTTATAATTTAAAAGACACATCAGATACATTACTTCAAACCCAATAATGCTACAACAGAAATATTAACTCTATTGCATAAACGCAGATGATTACTCTTAGAAAGAGGAATAAATTATTTAGTACCTACTGCATTTTACAATGCATTATTTTATTTAATCCTTTTAATAACCTGACAAGGAAGGAATCACTAATGCCATTTACAAATGAGAAAACCCACGCTTAGGGAAATTTGTTTCTTGGTTTTTCAGAGTCCAAAATCTATATCTCCCCTCTGCATTTCTCTATTTCCAAATAACTTGTTAAGAAACACTCGGCAAACCAGTAGATTTCAAACAGCTCCATCACTCAGCCTGGGGTTCTTTCTGGTAAACTAATAAAACTAACTTGGCTGTTATTACTTTTTAATGATAATGAGCATGCATTGACTTCCAGTGACACTAAACAAACAATAAAAATCTTGAATTTTGTTCTATACAGTAAAATGTACAGCAGAATAAATAGCTGTAAATTAATACTAATAAGCAGTTTATCAGAATAACCTGGTTTCTCAAATGTATCACCCTTAAATTAGTCAAAATGACTATTAGAGTTGCATTTTATCTGTGTTATCATGTAATAATATGCAAATATTTATCTTATCCTCTTAATAAGTACATATTGAGTATCGACTATATGCCAGGATTATCTAGAACTGAGATTTGAAGGTAAGCAAACAGCCCAGCGCCGAAAGCTCTCGCAATTTAGGTGATGGTGGTTCCAAATTGCTGGCTCCATCTGTTTATGTTAAGAATAATTGAATTTTAAAAGTGACCACATATGCAGCCCTAGCTAAATACAGATGATGGTCAAATGGAGGGGAGCAGATCTACAATTTGGAGACAGTCATGACAAAATTTAGCTACAGTCAGTTTTATGTGAAACAACGCTAATAAAATAAAAAGACGGCTATGTGATAATTCTGCTGGGCACTTTATGCATCATTTCATGGTTGCAAATCTGTAAAAGACATATTATCACCGTATTACAGGAGAGAGGGATTGCACAGATGCTAAGTAGTGGAGATAGGTTTTGAATGACAAACATTGACAAGAGATTATTATAATAACATGGGATAAGATTTATGATAAAGTTATGCAAAAATTGGTGTGTGAGTATAGAATATAGGATACATGATTAATTCAATAAAAGGCCTATTTTCAGAAGACTTATATTGTCCATGGTAGAGACCAAATTTTGCTCATTGGTCAAATGTGGAGATATGTGAGTGAGCAAATTAGTATAGCCATTGTTAAATGACTGTACTGTTGATTCATAAAACTGTCTGTTACAATGGCAGAATTACCTAAAGTTTAAACCGAGGACATGTGTCTATATTTCATTGATAAATAATCCCAGTCTGGGTTTAGTCCTAAACACCAAACCAGTAGCACATTAGACAGTAATTGTTAGTACTTAGGTCTTGAGAACTGTACTTCATGACTTTGGTCAACATCAAAAATTTACTTTTTCTGTTAAAATAAACTCAGTAAACTGTGTGTGGTGGTACACTCCTATAGTCCCAGCTATTCTGGAGGCTGAGGTAAAAAGATTGCTTGAGCTTGGGAGTTAAAGGCTGCAGCGAGCTATGATGGTACCACTGCATTCCAGCCCAGGTGACAGAGCAAACCCTCATCTCTTAAAAAAAAAATTAAAAGTCTCAAATAAGTACTAACAGTCTTATTAGTTTGAAATAATTCTGAATTATACTTTGAGTCTGGGAAATCTAATTCTAGCCATCCCAGAGATTAAATCAACTCATTAGAACTTGGACTGTGCAGATTGAACACCTAAATTGAGAAGCTAATGCTACTTAGTTGGGGAATTGTGTTTCATTAAAAATGCTATTCCAGTCAATGTTGTTACATAGTGGCCTCTCAAAAATATCATGCAAATGAATGACTATTAATGTTACTACTTTGTTACTATTTTTGCTGTAATGTTACTATTTTGCTATGGCTATGGAAAATTATTCCAGCATCTTGAATTTTTGTTGAAGCGTTTATCAAGTACTTTTAAGCATTTGATACAAATCAAGATTTGTCAAGTATTTTTAAGCCCCTAAAGCATATATGTTCAAGGAAGACAGGGACTTGTATGCTTTGTCAATGCTCATATTTCCAATACATAGAACACGGAAGGCACTTACCTAATATTTATTACTTACCTAATATAGAACATAGAAAGCACTTAGCTAATTTATTACTGCAGTATGCACATAATAGATGCCCCATTAATATTTGCTAAATGAATTACCATATGTCCTTGGAATGCACTTCTTTCAATTTATAAATTTGGGTCAAGTGGATTTTTTTTTTCTATTTTCCCTCTCTTTACTAATTCTCGCAAGAGGACAGGGAGAGGGCTGTGGAAATGCTCACTTTATGAATTCACCTTAAAGGCTAGAACTTGTTTCAGATAATTTTAATCAATACTATGTTTATTCTTTAAAATCACAATTTTATTTTCACAATGTAAATAAAATTTCTCTCCACATAGAGTGTAATATATGAATGAGACATCTGAGAACTGGAAATAACATATTTTCTGGAAAACAGGTTGATCACTTTAAAGTTAGGTGAGTGCAAAAGTAATTGCAATTTTGCACTGTTAGAATTTGCCATTTGATATTGGAGTACATTCTTAAACAAATGTGGTTATGTTACACATCATTTTAATGAGCATTTCTTGCTTTATGTTTTTGTGAATGACTTGGTACTTGCTGTTTATTTTATGTTTATTTTAGACTGTGGAAATGATGTTAGACAAAAAGGAAATTCAAGCGATTTTCTTATTCTGGTTCAAAATGGGTAGTAAAGCAGCAGAGACAACTCACATCAACAACGCATGTGGCCCAGCAACTGCTAACGAATGTACAGTGCAGTGGTGGTTCAAGAAGTTTTGCAAAGGAGACAAGAGCTTCGAAGATGAGGAGTGAGTGGCCGGCCATCAGAAGTTGACAACAACCAATTCAGAGCAGTCATGGAAGCTGATCCTCTTACAACTACACGAGAAGTTGCCAAAGAACTCAACACTGACCATTCTACAGTCGTTCAGCATTTGAAGCAAATTGGAAAGGTGAAAAAACTCCATAAGTGGATGCCTCATGAACCGAGCAAAAAATAAGAATTATCACTTTGAAGTGTCATCTTTTATTATTCTATACAACAAGGAGCCATTTCTCCATACAATTGTGACACGCAACAAAAAGTGGACTTTATACAACAACTAGCGACTACCAGCTCAGTGACTTGGCTGGGAAGAAGCCCCAAAGCCCTTCCTAAAGCTAAACTTACACCAAGAAAAAGTGATGGTCACTATTTGGTGGTCTGCTGCCAGTCTGATCCACTACAGCTTTCTGAATCCCGGCGAAACCATTACATCAGAGAAGTATGCTCAGCAAATCGAGGAGATGCGCCAAAAACGGCAATACCTGCAGCCACCATTGGTCCACAGAAAGGGCCCAATTCTTCTCCATGACAACACCTGACTGCACATCACATAACCAATGCTTCTTCAAAAGTTGAACAAATTGGGCTACGAAGTTTTGCTTCCTCTGTCATATTCACCAGACCTCTTACCAACTGACTACCACTCTTCATGAATCTCGACAACTTTTTATTAGGGAAAATGCTCCCACAACCAGCAGGGTGCAGAAAATTCTTTCCAAGAGTTTTTCAGATCCCAAAGCATGGATTTTTATCCTAAAGAATTAGTATTGGAAGTTCGGGCTAGGGCAATCAGGCAAGAGAAAGAAATCAAGGGTATTCAGTTAGGAAAAGAAGAAGTCAAATTATCCCTGTTTGCAGATGACATGATTGTATATTTAGAAAATCCCATTGTCTCAGCCCAAAATCTCCTTAAGCTGATAAGCAACTATAGCAAAGTCTCAGGATACAAAATTAATGTGCACAAATCACAAGCATTCTTATACACCAGTAACAGACAAGCAGAGAGCCAAATCAGGAATGAACTTCCATTCACAATTGCTTCAAAGAGAATAAAATACTTAGGAATCCAACTTACAAGGGATGTAAAGAACCTCTTCAAGGAGAACTACAAACCACTGCTCAGTGAAATCAAAGAGGACACAAACAAATGGAAGAACATACCATACTCATGGATAGGAAGAATCAATATCATGAAAATGGCCATACTTCCCAAGGTAATTTATAGATTCAATGCCATACCCATCAAGCTACCAATGAGTTTCTTCACAGAATTGGAAAAAACTGCTTTAAAGTTCATATGGAACCAAAAAAGAGCCCGCACTGCCAAGACAATCCTAAGTCAAAAGAACAAAGCTGGAGGCATCACCCTACCTGACTTCAAACTATACTACATGGCTACAGTAACCAAAACAGCATGGTACTGGTACCAAAACAGAGATATAGACCAATGGAACAGAACAGAGTCCTCAGAAATAATACCACACATCTACAGCCATCTGATCTTTGATAAATCTGAGAAAAACAAGAAATGGGGAAAGGATTCCCTATTTAATAAATGGTGCTGGGAAAATTGGCTAGCCACAAGTAGAAAGCTGAAACTAGATCCTTTTTCTTACTCCTTATACGAAAATTAATTCAAGATGGATTAGAGACTTAAATGTTAGACCTAATACCATAAAAACCCTAGAAGAAAACCTAGGTAATACCATTCAGGACATAGGCATGGGCAAGGACTTCATGTGTAAAACAGCAAAAGCAATGGCAACAAAAGCCAAAATTGACAAATGGGATCTAATTAAACTAAAGAGCTTCTGCACAGCAAAAGAAATTACCATCAGAGTGAACAGGCAACCTACAGAATGGGAGAAAATTTTTGCAATCTACTCATCAGACAAAGGGCTAATATCCAGAACCTACAAAGAACTCAAACAAATTTACAAGAAAAAAACAACCCCATCAAAAAGTGGGCAAAGGATATGAACAGACATTTCTCAAAAGAAGACATTCATACAGCCAACAGACACATGAAAAAATGCCCATCATCACTGGCCATCAGAGAAATGCAAATCAAAACCACAATGAGATACCATCTCACACCAGTTAGAATGGCAATCATTAAAAAGTCAGGAAACAACAGGTGCTGGAGAGGATGTGGAGAAATAGGAACACTTTTACACTGTTGGTGGGTTTGTAAACTAGTTCAACCATTATGGAAAACAGTATGGCGATTCCTCAAGGATCATATGAACCAGCCATCCCATTACTGGGTATATACCCAAAGGATTATAAATCATGCTGCTATAAAGACACATGAACACATATGTTTATTGTGGCACTATTCACACCCATTTATAGAAAAATGTGGGATTCAGTGTTTTGCTCAGAGTAATTGATGAAATTGGTGGAAACGCTACCTGGGCTCAATTTAGCTTAAAGGTCTATGCCCTTTGCATTATGTTCCTATTCTTTCTACAAATAACGTTATGATTTTAAAAAGTTCAGGGAGATGGGCAAATAGGATTTGCCTTGATCTTGAGAACCTGCTACATGCTGAGTGCTCTGCTAGATGCTGGTGGTCCATCAGGGAACAAAACGGACAAAGGTTGGGCTCTTTTAATCGAGCTATAGATGAAACAAACTTAAAAGCCAGTGCTGGAGATAAGAGATGATTAAGCAAACACAAAAATAAACATATCTTTAACCCTGGGTGGATCATAATGGAGGAAATGACCAATGCAAGAATAGAAAACAACACAGGGGCCTGCTTAGAAAATGAGCCTCCTTCTTAGTCCCTGTATAACTCTGAACAAGCAAAATGTGAGAATTAAACATTGTTTCCACTTACTGCTCTCCAGTTACATTTTGAAAAAATTATCAAGATTCTTTCATATTCAGTTTCTTTATAGGAAAGATAGAATTCATCTTTTGAAGCCATTTTGAGCTTAGATAATTTTGGTTGTGAAAATGCTACACACTCAGACACATATTAAGGCTTTATTATAAATTGTTAAAGTTTTTACACATGCATTTATTTGATAAATATTTGTTGAACACTTATGACCTATAGAAACTAGGCAAAGTACTGAAAATATAAAGATAAATAAGTTGAAATTCATACTCTTAAAAATAATTGATTAATGGGTAAAACACATCCATAATTAGAAAATTATATTACATTCTGCCAAGTAAAATATAGATAAAGATAAATAAGTTGAAATTCTTAAAAGTAATTGATTAAAGGATAAAACACATCCATAATTAGAAAATTATATTACATTCTGCCAAGTAAAATATAGATAAACGTAGCGGAGAAACACCTAAGACATTAAACCTTCCTGGAGGATATGACATTCCTCCAACGTGGCAAAAAGATTCCTGGTAGAACAGCAGAGACAGAAAGATGGAGACGGGACACAGCATTGGTTTCTGGAAGTTAAGTGTGGACCAGTCCTGGGGCTTGCAAGAAGTAAAAGGGATGGATAATGGACAACTTTTCATGCTTTCCTGTTATCTCATTTAATTTTCTCCACTTATAAGAAGGAGACCAGCTTGACATATTACCATGGCTATTGCATAAATTAGAAAACTTTTGAGCAACAGTGACAATAACAAAAAAGAACACTAGATTCTAAGAAGATAGATCTGAATACTTCAGATTAAAGAGTAAATAACTGGAGGCGAGGTTAAGAATGCAGAAATACAAAATCACGGAGTGATGATCACATCCCATGGAAAAGGAGAGAGACTGGGCTGATGGCCGGAGAGGTATATGGTCAACAGAGATATTTTGCTTTATTTCATTTACATATGTCTTTATGCTGAAGCTTAAAGGAAGGAGGAAATAGAAGGTACTGAAGAAAAATAACGATTAGGAGAAGAGACTAGAAAAAAAGAGAGGTAAGGAGCAGAGGTGAAGAGATTACCCCTAATCTAATAGCTAATAATAGTTCGTCAGTGTGTATTCAGTATTTACTATGTGTGAGAATCTGTTGTAAATGCATTAGCATGTTTATGAGGTATGTACCATTTTTACACAACTTTAAAGAAGAGAAAACTGAAGTACAGAAAAGGTAAAATAATTGTCTCAATATTACTGAGCTGGTTAATGCTGTAAATGGGACTCAATCACACCACTAAGCTCTATGAAAGTAAAGGTAGAAAAATATTACTCAGTTTGTAATTTGTGACATTGCCAAGACCATATACTATATATAATATTCCTTCATCAAATCTAGATATTATAGTAACATAGTTTAGATCTAATTAACAAGAATCCATTGAAAGCAAAATCTTAATTCCTAAAGTACAACCCCTGTTAATTTTTATTTTCCTAGCAGAATGAGACAAAGGAAAAACTAAGATGATTTTTTAAGCACTTCAATTCTTTCCTCCCAATATATGACCTATTTCTATAAAATACAAAGATGTGCAATTTGAAAAATATTTTTGAGTTTTGGCATATATCTGCAAAAAGGCTTTTATATTTTATCTTCAAGAAGCATATGTCTTTTGAAAAATGTTTCCAAGGGATTGTTCCTGACGCTGCTCTGATGAAAAATCAGGTTTGGATGAATGAAAAGGTTGGTTTCTTTAAACTCATTAAATGTGTCCAAAGGTTCTGCTCTCTGTCTCTCTTACTCATAACGAATCTCGCTAATTTGAGTCCATCTGAATATTTAGAAACGAAGTTATCTGTCAATCTACTGAATTATTTTCAGAAGACTGATGAATTATTTAGTAAACCTGATATTATAATATCAATTAACTATTCCATTAGAATATTAATCAAATCCTTGCTGTTTTATTGGTGATCTCCTATAATTTATTGATCACTAATATTATCATGAAATAGTTTTTAAGCACAATTAGGATATGTTGAAACATATAGGACCTCTTTTCTTTCCTGGCCATAATAGAATAACACGGTCCAAATGTTTTCATTTCACATGTTCTGCTAGATAGTATATAAAACAATCATTTTCAGACATTTTACAATAGGCAGCAAGGTTCTGTGATTGCTCAGAGAAGGAAAACAATAAGGTAGTCCTTCAGATCACTTGGCATCCTGACTGGAGGCACATATTGGACGACAGAGCAATAGGAAATAAGGCAAGCACAGCATTCGGGCCTCACTGAATTTAAGTTACAGAATTTAAAGTTTAAGGAGACCAAAGTCGCTGAGTGCTGCAGTTTTAGAAGGAAAAGGGTGAAACAGAAAAAGAGCTCCAGAAATCTATAGTGAAATACTTACTTGTTAACACCAAGGGCAAGACTCCATGAAGTAGGTCTAACAGCCTTGAGGAACTGTGAGCAAAGTGGTTTCCATACTCAATTCAGTGAGAGAAAATGTCTGGGTGTCAACCAGCCTGAGTAAGAAGTATTCACTGATTACTCAGGATATTCATGAGAGACCCCAGAAGAACCAGGTCTTTTCAGCGAAAGTAAACAATTGATGGAATACAGAGGAGTGTAGATCTGCTCTGACAACGATTAAAGCTAAGACTAAAAAGATCACACTGGGCTGGGCACGGTAACTCACGCCTGTAATCCCAGCACTTTGGGAGGCCGAGGAGGGTGGATCAGGAGGTCCGGAGATGGAGACCATCCTGGCTAACATGGTGAAACCCCATCTCTACTAAAAATACAAAACATTAGCCGGGCGAGGTGGCGGGCGCCTGTAGTCCCAGCTGCTCTCCAGGCTGAGGCAGGAGAATGGCGTAAACCCGGGAGGCGGAGCTGGCAGTGAGTTGAGATCGTGCCACTGCACTCCAGCCTGGGGGACAGAGCGAGACTCCGCCTCAAAAAAAAAAAAAAAAAAAAAAAATCCCACTGAACTGGAACTAATTAAGAGTCTGCCAGAACAAAGCCCAATCCTCATACAATAAAAACAATAAATTTCAGACAATTCACAACAAAATATCACAATATCCAGAATCCAATAGAAATTACTAGACATGTAAAGAAGCAAAATTAAGTAAATTACAACCAGGAAAAAAAAAAACAGTAGAAGCAGACAAGGAAATGAGGAAGAACATGAATTCAGAAATAAAGATTTTTAAATAGCTATGAAGTTTTGTTACTATATTAATTTAAAAAGAGGGAGGAAAGAGAAAATACCAAAAATAAGCAAATACAACTGCTAGAAATGAAAATATATAATGTACGAAATAGTGGGATTTTAAAAAGTAAGAAAGAATGGACTAATATGAGATCAGGCATGGCAGAAGTAAATGTTAGTAAACTTGAAAAAATAGCAATACAAATTACGTTAAAAAGACCACAGGGAGAGTTAAAGATTTTAAAATATCAACAGGGCATCTGTTAGTGATAGAATAATATCAAATACCCTTATATACAATAAAACTGGAGTTCCAAAAGAAGGGGTTGTGAAATAGATTTATTTTAAAATAAATAGCCAACTCTTTTCCTAATTTAATGGAATTTATAAACCTATGCTTCTATGAGAAACTCAATGAACCTCAACTGAGATAAATACAAAGAAAATCATACCAATTCATAGTGATCAAATTGCACAAAACTGTTCACAGAAATAAAATTTTATGAGAAGCCAGATACATAATCTATATTTGCATAAAATACAAATAACCAGTCATAAGAAACTACGAAAGCCAGAAAAAATAAAAAGGTAGCTTTAAATTGGTGTATGAAATATTTTCAAGTTAGAATTCTACGTTCAGTTTGTGTGCTGAAAAGACCCACACCCACACCCCGGCACACACACACATTGCTGAGAAGACCACACAACCCCCCTCTCCCCACAAAAAGATTTAAAAATTTCAGAAATAAATGCAATGTATATTGTCAATTTGTTTTTGACAAAAATATCAAGTAGAAAAACCAAATAAGAAAGAGACTTTTTTCAATGCATGGTGTTGGAATAACTGAATATGCATCCATATGTAGGGAAAAACACCCACCCACCCACACTCATGTGACATATAAAGAAATCTCAATAGATGCTAGTTATGGTCATTATTTTTCCTAACATGTACAATTGGAATAATGGTATTAGTTCAACTGATCAGCCTAACTTAAGTGATAGAAGGCAGGATGTGGCTAAGTGGGTCCGTGAGGAAGGAGAGAGGGTTGTTTATGAGATGAATACTGGAAATACCATTGTAATGCTGTTTAATTTATTTTTTAATTTAGGAAAGAAGACATATTGATCTACTTTTAGCTCAGAATTCATGCTAGAAATACGTTTTTGTACTAAAATGGTTTTAAAGTGCCTCTCTCTCTGCTAGGGTGAACAGAGAATGCTGAAAGCCACAAGAGAAGGCATTCACCAAAGAGAACAGAGCCAGGAAAGAGCCTTTGAGAAAAGAGACGGCTTTAGAGACGTCGTTTCAACTTGGCAGTAAAGCAAACAAGCAACATAGCCACAGGACTGTTGTAGTGCGACAATGTTTTCTCTAGAAGTAAACATTCAAGTCTTAAGGATTTGTTTTGAGCAAATGCATAAGAAATAAATAAAACTTTTGATAAGTAATATGCATGTGTGTATGTGTGTATAGAGTGTGCCAGGACACTAGGGAGGAAAACAGCATCATGAAACACTCTAAGGGTAAATACAAAAAATAAAAAAGGATTTTGTTTTTTTTCTTATGACATCTGAAACATCACTTTTCAAACCTTTCAACGCAGGTGATGTATCCATCCTACGGTGTCTGTGAGCCTTATTTTATTCCTTAGTAAAATAAATCTATCGAATAAAAGGGTCTCTTTAGTTCATCCTAGATTTAACGGTCGCTATAGCATCTTCCCTTTTCTCTGGAAAAAAAAAATATATATATATATATATGGTCCATTTCCTTTGGAAAGCTTAACCCAATCGCTACAGCACCCTTGACATGAAAAGAAATGCTATATTGGTTATTTTTGTTTTTTTTAAAAAAAGAGTTTGTTTAGCATGGAAAAATCTTTGCAGCTTGTGGGGCGATGATCAAGAGAGAGAAAATTTTATAATCTCCCTTGCAGAGCTCTTCATGGCTGCTATGACCACATATGAAAAGTCCCCCTTACAAAGGTGTCTGCCAGATGTTTCACGTGACACTGACTTTCCTAAGAGTGAGACCATATGAGCCAGATGCCAACCTCATCTAATTTGTTGAAACATAATTCATTTCCAATGAGGATATTAGATGAGAGAGGAAAGAGTGTTTTTATAGACTGCAGAGAAGTAATAGTGGAGGAAATAACTTGAAATAGACTGAGAATTACTTTTGGTCCTAGGAGACTTGGAAGTGAAATATGAGTTCCTTGAAACTGCCCTCAGGTCTTTAGTCTTCTTTAAAGTGTTCTATGGTTCACCGGAAATCCCACTCCTTTTCTTACAACAACTATTAACAATACTACTTGGGTTGGCTTTAGGGCTTTTAGATGTGTTTATAAATACCTGTTAACCGTTGTTCACATGGGGAAACATGGTTCTTCACTGGCTAGCAATAATACTTGTTCAACAAAAAGGGCACATGTTACATAATGCACTGTGGCTACTCGCGTGTATTGGTGAACCATCTTCTGGAGCAAAATGCGCTGGTTATCACAGATACCCATGTAGACTTAGAGTCGTTTACTCCAGACCATGACAACAAGTTCTCCCATATTCCTTTTAATTTCTTCTCCACTGACTCGGTTTCCTCTGCCTTGAAACCTGATCAGACCACCCACTTTTTGAAGAGTATGAGATTTCATTAATAAAGTTACCGTTCAGGATTTTATTCCAGAAGAAAATTACACTGTCCCCACGTCTCTCATTTTGTGTTGTAAAATTAGGTTAACAGACTATTTATTATTAGCCTCAAAGAAGAAATTAGTCACAGGTGGATCGTAAAGACAAAGCTAGTGTGGGGAGAGTCAATCTCTTCCCTGCATTCCACTGAAGACCCTGGAAATAAATGTGGTTATACAAGCCATGAGCTTCCAAATGGAGAACAGAGAGACTAAAGGGGTATCTAAGGATTGCCATTCCAATTGAGCTGTGGGCAAATGTCACAGAAAGTCTAGGAATCGGGGTTGGGGGCAGGAATCGAAGGCAACTCAGTTTCTAGGTATCAGGACATAAGTCACAAAGAACCTAGTACAGAAGACATCAGAGTTAGAGTCATGGATGAAAGTCAAGGTTCAAATCTGATAATATAAAGAAAGATAACGTAAGAATCTGCAACAGTCAGCCAGTCTTAGTTGGGAAGGAAGAAGTAAATTTTGGTCTAAATTAATTTAGGAAAAAAGTTCCAATTGACAAGGAATTTATTTAAATGTCCAGGCACCCAGATGCTTGGATAAGCATCAGATTATCTCCAAATGCGCGGTCTCTGGCTCACACTAGATCTGTTACAGGGCTCGCTTTCAGAGTCACTACCTTCCCATCAAGAGGGTGTTTTCCTGACTCACAACTCAGCTCCTCCGCTAGTCTTAACTAGCCATTTTGCAAAGTGAGCATACACCACTACAGAGTTGCTTCCTCATCAACTGATATAATTGTACTCGTATCTGCAAATGGTCCAGCAATTCACATGCCAGTGCATTTTGTGAATGTCCCTAGCTCAGTGACTTTTTAAAAAATACAGAAACACAATGTGATTTTCCCATCTTTGCTCCTATCTGAAGAACAGCTGGTAACACAGATATCTTCACATTCCTCACAACTGCATCAGCATGATTTCCAGAAGTGCTTGAGACATTTGTTCATCTCAGTTCTGTGTTCAGTCATTACAGGAGACATTCAGTGCTTTCCCTTAGGTCAAGCTCCTGGGCCCCTCATCTATAACACTGAAGTTAAACATGATTTTTTCTTGCTAAAGACTGACATAGATTTTAGTGAGAATGATCTGTGGTTTTCATCACATTTTATTCCCAGATCAGAGGTTTCCAGAATGTGAATATGGTAAAAAGTAAAGGGTGGTTGCGGGTGGATGAGAATCATGACAATCTCCTACTCTTAGTTCACTGGCCTCCTATGTTAGACTCTGCTTTTGCAAATACAATTTCCTCCTCCCTTAGTAAAGTTATATCTGTGCAAATCTCAGATCTCCTACATACAGACTCACAGCAAAAATTGTCAGTGGCAGGCCAAGAGATGCCTCAATTCCAGAATAAATGGAGTTTTATGAAAAAGCATCATAGAACCTATGGCATATAGAACCATTGGTGTTCTCAAGTATCATAATAGACATACAAATATGAACATATTTTAAGGTTTGGAAAGGCTTGAAGCACTAAATTTTGTTTTCAAAATTCACTTAAAGTCTTAAAACTGCCAAATTTTTATTCACAGAGTAAGCAGCAACAAAATATCTTGAGGTTTTCTGGGACATAGATGTCTTTTCTAAACTGTGTATCTCTCCACAGACCAGGGTGGCCTTTAAGAGCTCCCCTAATCCTGTCATAACATTTCCCCTAGAAACCATTAAACAAACTAAGCATCTCTTATTTATTCTATGAAGACACGCTTCTTATCTTTCTTTTGTTGAATTTTCCGTTTTAATTTATCTATTATACGTCTATATATTTATCTACTTATCATCTATTAATCATCTACCCTCAGTGTTGGGAAACCCAAAAATGAATCCCAGCACTAATATGCAGCCTGAGACTCCTAGTGCCACAAGGTTTTGAGCTCCTGCCGTGTACATATGTCAGCTGATTCTCACAACATTCTGAGATGGATAGTACTATCCTCGTTTTGCTATGAGAAAACAGCAACTCAGAAAGGTTAAGCCACCTGTCCAAGATCACACAGCTTTCAAGAAGCACAGGCAAATTTTGAAGCCAGGTTTGTCTCCAAAGCTAGTGCCTTTTCCATTATTACACTGCCACTTAGCTCTTTGCACCTCTCTTTTCCTTTCCTTGGGGCAAATAATACTAATATCATAGGATGGTTGTGTGAATTAATTACAAAATGCAAATGTACCTAGTACAAAGCCTTAGGAGCCTTAGGTACATTAGGGCCCAAATACTATCTTCACTTTAATTTATCCCATTGTTTTTAAAGGTTACCTTTTTTTTTCAATTGGAATTAATCTATGAAAGTCTGCAGGGAGATTATCCTCTAGAAGTGCTTAGGATACTGTGGGGAAAGAGAAAGGCATTGTTGTTTCTCAGAGCCCTCAAAAAGATGCTGAAGGTGATAAAAACAAGGAGGCAGGATTCTGAAGGAAGAACTAAGGAGAAGAAAAGTTTATAAATGAGACTGAAAAATGTGGACCAAACTAGGAGGAAAAACAGGAGATAAAATATTACAAAAACAAGGAGGAAAATATTTTGAAAAAGACCTCAAATCATTTAAAAGCAGTATGTCATAGATAATTATAATAGCTAAGCTTATATGACTCTTTTATGTGCCAGCCCTACTGGGTTTTATATATATATATATATATATACACATACTCACACATATATATACACATAATATATAAATAATATATATTATAAATTAAATTATATATAATATAGCATTATATAGAATACATATCATTTATGTATTATATATAATACTATAATATTATATATATACATATATATTTAAAATCATTACATTGCTCACAACAATGTACAAAACAGATATTATTGTTATTCACATTTTACAGAATAGGGATTTGAATATTAGAAAGATTGGCACCCAAAGTCATTATATCAGTTTTCTATGCTGTGTCACAATATTACTACAAACTTGGCAGCTCAAATAAAACATGATCTTACCATTTTTATGGGTTAGAAGTTTAGCCACAGGCTAGCTGGGTCCTTTGCTTACAGCTTCACCAGCCTATCTTCATAGTTTAGGCAGGGCTGTATTCTCATCTGGAGGTTCGAGTGAGGAAAACAGCTTCCCAGCTGACTCAGTTCCTTGACGGTTATTGGCTGTAGGTTGCCTGCAGTTCCTAGAGTCTATCCACAGTTCCTTGCCATATGGACATTCTCAAAATTGTCATTTACTTCATCAAACCCGCTAGAATAATCTCTGGGGGGACTCTGCTAGCAAGCTAGTCTTTTACAATGTAATGTCATCATGGACATGACAACTCATAATCTTTGACATATTATATTGGTTGGAAATAAATCACAGGTTCTACTCACACTCAAAAGAAGATTACAGAAGGGCATGAATACCAGAAGGCAGGAATCACTGGGGGTGGCTTGAGGGTCTGCATACTATTCACCCAGCTATCAAGTGACACAGTTTACCTCTAGGGACTTTTCTTAAGCATTTTTCCACTGGGATTGGCAACATGGATATCAACAGAGATTTGAGGGAGAGCAATTTTACTGGAGCTATAAGTGAAAACCCAACTGCTAAGACAACAGGCAATTTTCAATTATTCCTAAATTTTTGCTTTTGTTCCTTCCTTTCTTGTCTTTTGTTTCTTTTCATTTTCACTTCCCTTCCTTTTATTTTTCTTCTTCTTCTGATCCTGATCCTCTTTTTTCTTCTTTCTCTTTAACACTCAATTGCTGATACAGTGAATCACAAATTTTGTTTACTCCAATAACACTTACTCGTAACAGGTAGTAAGTCAGGTGCTTAGGGCCCAGTTCTGAATTGGAAGCATGTTTATTTGCTCCCAGAGCTTACCATCTTCCTAAGACTCTGAGACAAACTTTTATCTTGAAAATTTCTCAGACTGACCCTCTGAATTATTCAGTAGGCACAATTCATCTCTCTTGTCACTGGCCCTTCTGGTCTGACTTTTTCCCAGAAGTGAAAGAAGTACACCTGGAAATTCATGGGGACTGTGAAGTCAATCCAATCTGTGTTTGAAATTGGCTAGTACCAGGCTACATTCATCAACCTTGCTGCTGAAAATCTTAACTTTTTAGAAATTGTATATAATTCAAAAAGGCAATGTATAAAAGCACTGATTGTAAGTCCTGCCATTCCCTAATAATATGGTCTAATTGAGAAAATGATGACTTCTACCTAATGTGAAGTACTTTTACAATGACCTCCAAAAGGTAAACATTTAGTTCTTTTAACCATGCACCTTTACCAAAAATGAGCAAACATAAAAGGGGCCTATAAACTAGGTAAACTTAGTTTTTAATTTTTCTGTTTAATCCTTGGACTTATACATAGAGTCAATAAACACATGTAAGAAATGGTCACATTTGTTAAATTATTTTATGAAAAAAAGGAAGAATGAATAATAGAATGAACCAGCAAAAGAGAAGTGAATGAATACATGAGTAAATAATGAATCAACTACCTACCTAGTAAGAACAACTTTGTGTAGGCCAAAGATGATAAACTAATTTTTGAAAAGACATATTTCTTTTGTATTTTCCCTTTTTGCTTTTTTCCACTTGAGCTGTCCATAGCAAAATGTTAAGGAGTAAATGCGGAAGTCTTACTAAACCACAATGGTGAGAGTTTTTTAGAGTAGTCTTAGGCTCAGGAATTTCCCTAGTCTGACAGAGGTAACTGGAGCTGAGGAAAAGCAACAACAACAACAAACAGTCCAAAAGTGATTCTGGGTTTCAGATAATCTCCAGCCAAGATAGCATTTGCTAAAGGAGAAAAGAGACTTGATCCAAAGCCAAGTGTCTAACACCCAGCCAGCCAAGAAGATGCAGGGGTGCTAGCCGTTAGTGGGTTAGAGCCAAAAGAATGCCTTGTGAATTAGGGCTACCACCTCTTGAGTACTTTCTATAAGCCAGAGACGTTGCATGCTGTCTTCTTCAAGCCCCAGCAGTTCTCAGTGCAGGAGGAACAAGGCCATGGGACTTCACCTAAAGTTCCTGAGGCCTGCTAGCTTTCAGCATTCAGAAGTATATAACTCTAGAAAGCATAATACTCTATATATGCTTCATACTATATAACATCCTCAGCATAATCACATTAATACTTCTGCATGCAAAAACTGTGAATATTAAGTGTGATAAGCGAAGACTTACATAGTTGTATGTCAATTCAGAACAGATTTTACTGCCAAAGGATCTTTCACTCTAAATTAATTAATTTTTTTTAGATTCAGGGCTTTAGAATTTCAGAATTGTGTAAAAGAAATTGTGAACATGAATTTGTATAGTCATGGTATAGATAAAGAAACTGAGACTCAGAGAAGTAAAATGACTCACCAATATTTGCAGAGCTGAGGAGCATGGAATCAGCATGTGGATATCAAAGCGATGCTCAATATTCCTAGAGAATATAGGCCTAGAGGAAGAAGCTTGAGTCTTGCTGGTCCCAGAGTCTGTTAAACACACCCTTTCTATTTAATTCACAATGAAACTGTGGATATAGGGCCTCTCAGTGACCCAGGCTTTGCTCAATTTTTGAGTCTTCCAGGATATTAAATGATGAAGAAATACTAAGATTCAGTTGTGAAAAATATACATTTTCCCTTAATCTTTCACTTTAGAAAAACACACAGAGTAATCTTTATTTGGAAAGAACATTTTGAAAAATCTAAAATTAAGACCTTTTATGAACATGACTGGTTAAATGAGTCTGTCAGTCCCATTTGCCACAATTTTAGCCCTAGAGAAATGTCAGTGGAACACATCATATCTCAACAGTCTTAGGATCAAGAGAATTGATTATTGAGAAAGTGCTGTGTGAATTGTAAAACATAATATGCACATGTACAATCATCATTATTAATAAACAACTGTATTATCTGCATCTACCACTTTGGCCATGAAAGCTTCTGAATTAGAATTTCTGTGCCTTTTTTTTCCTTGAGGCTATAAGCTATGCTAGACTATATCTAGGGATATCTAATGCTGTCAACTCAGCAATGTCCATTTTTAATCAATTTTTGGAGTATACTTTGTGTGTGTGTGTGTGTGTGTGTGTGTGTGTGTGTGTGTGTACCTACTGTTTTTGGCACAGTGATAAGCACTGAGTATACTTAGGACTAACCAGATAATCTCTTAACATAATAGGAATTTAAATTTAGTTCAAGAGGTGGATAATGAGCAACAAATTGCTAGGTAAGTGTTTTTAATTTACAATTATGTAAGTGCTATGAAAAAATACAATGCTATCTTAGAGTATGAAAAAGGAGGACAGAATGAAAGCTGACTCAGAGCTTGATTTAATCTGAGACCTAACAAGAAGTAGGAGACATTGAATCAACATCATGAAAATGTTCATACAGCCCAAAGTAATTTACAGATTCAATGATATTCCCATTAAATTACCCTTGGCATTCTTCACAGAATTAGAAAAAACTACTTTAAAATTTATATGAAACAAAAAAGAGCCCATATAACCAAGACAATACTAAACAAAAATAAACAAAGCTGAAGGCATCATGCTACCTAACTTCAAACTATAATTCAAGGCTACAGTAACCAAAACAGCATGGTACTAGCATGAAACAGATACAGAGAGCAATGGAACAGAATAAGAACTCAGAAATAATCCCTCACATCAACCTTCTGATCTTTGCCAAACCTGACAAAAACAAGCAGTGGGGAAAAGATTCCCTGTCTCATAAATGGTGCTGGGAGAACTGGTTAGCCATACACAGAAAATTGAAACTGGACCCATTACTTACACCTCAAGATGGATTAAAGACTTAAATGTAAAACCCAACACTATAAAAACCCTAAAAGAAAGCCTAGGCAATATTATTCATGACATAGACAAAGACAAAGATTTCATGAAGGAAACATGAAACACAATTGCAACAAAAGCAAAAATTGATAACGGGGATCTAGTTAAACTAAAGAGCTTCTGCACAGCAAAAGAAACTATCATCAGAGTGAACAGACAACCTACAGAATGAGAGAGGTTTTTTTTCAATCCATCCACCTGACAAACGTCTAATACCCAAAATCTACAAGGAACTTAAATTTACAAGGAAAAAAAAAAAAAAAAAAAAAAAACCACCAAAAAGTGGGCAAAGGATATGCACAGAAACTTCTCAAAAGAAGACATTTATGTGGCCAAACATGAAAAAGCTCAGCATCACTTATTATTAGATAAATGCAAATCAAAAACCATTTGGGATTTCATCTTAAGCCAGTCAGAATGACGATTATTAAAAAGACAGGAAACAGATGCTGGCAAGGCTGTGGAGAAATAGGAACACTTTTACAGTGTTGGTGGGAATAGAAATCAATTCAACCATTGTAGAAGACAGTGTGGCAATTCCTCAAAGACCTAGAACCAGAAATACAATTTGGCCCAGCAATCCTATTGCTGGGTATATACCCAAAGGAATATAAATTACTGTATTATAAAGATACATGCACGCATATGTTCATTGCAGCACTACTCACAATAGCAAAGACATGGAATGAACCCAAATGTCCATCAGTGATAAACCAGATAAAGAAAATGTGGTACATATACACCAAGGTATACTATGCAGCCATAAGAAGGAAGGAGATCATATCCTTTGCAGGGACACATGGATGAAGCTAGAAGTCATTATCCTCAGCAAACTAACGCAGGAACAGAAAACCAAACACTGCATATTTTCACTTATAAGTGGGAGCTGAACAATAAGAACATAGGGACACAGGGAGGGGAACAACACTCACTGTGGCCTGTTGGGGGATGGTGCCAGGGAGAGCATTAGGGAAAAGAGCTAATGCCTGCTGGGCTTAATACCTAAGTGATGGGTTGATAGGTGCGGCAAACCACCATCACACGTGTTTCCCCGTGAACAAACCTGACATCCTGCACATGTATCCCGTAACATAAAATCAAATCAAATAAAAAATTTTTAAAAATAACAATTATTTTTTAATAAAAATAGTAAAAAGTAGTAAAAAGTAAAAAGAAGTAGGAGATATCCAGTAGACACCATGGGGGTAATGTGAAATAAGGATGCACAGAGAGGCAGTAGTCAGATCCCAGATGACCTTGCATGTTGTATTATGGCACACAGGTGGGGCACTGCCCAGGGAGACAGTGGTTCAACTCTTTTGGAATTTTCATCTTCCCATGTTATGGCAGGGACTGAAATATTCAATACAGCATAAATGCTCACTATAGTGTCAGCTCAATATAATCCCAGGATGATTTGGCTGGCATGCCAAGCAACGTAGTTGGTTTGAGATGTAGAAAAAATAACAAAGGCTAGCCTATGATGTGGTCCATTAGGTTTGGATCGTGATCCTGAACACCATAATCCTGAGTGTTGAAATCTCAAAAGATAAAAATCCCTAAGGTACAAAACTCTGAAAATCACAATCATAGGATAGTTGCATCATGTTAGGCAGAACTATTACCTTGTTTTTGTTATTATTATTATTATTGTCTTTATTTGGAATTCAAGTATGCTTTAAGGACATGAACTGAGAATTAAATATGGTTAAGGAGATGTTTATGGGTGCCAAGTCGACAAGGGGTGAACTTGCGGACTTAAGTTTAGGTTTCAACTTGAATGGATTAAGGAACACCTAGAAACCTGGTAAAGCATTATCTGGATGTGTCTATGAGGGTGTTTCCATAGATTAGTGCATGAGGCTGAGTAGATTAGGTGGCAAACATCTGCCCTCAATATTGGTGTTCACCATCCAACTGGCCAGGGGCTCAGAGAGAATAAATATAGAAAGGGAATGGCACTCTATCTGAGGGCTAGGACAGACTTTTCTTCTAGTGGCCTCAGAACACCAGACTCTGTGGTCTTTAGACTCCAGGATTTACATGATTCTGCCTTCATAAAATGCTCTTTGTCAGAGAATAAAAAGAATTCAACAAGCACAGTGACCTGTTGAACCAAAGACACTTGCTAACTTCCTCTAGTGTTAGAAAACACATTACATGGTGAAATAACTTGATTAGGGATTTGACTGTTGGAGAAGATAGACTTCCTATATTTACCACTAAATCTAACATAGAAAAACTAGCACATGCTTCATTTTGGCTAATAGATGGCACTTTCAAAACTGTTTGTACTGTTTGTATACAATTCATGACCCTGTTGGATCTGAAAATTCTAGAACTCTAGAATTAGAATTCTGGAATTCTATCTCCTCATTTATGTATTAATGAATGGAAAAAGTGAAGCACTTTATAAACACTTATTTGAAGATTTGGTGGACTTTGCAGAAGAAAATGAATTTCAGTTGAATCCTCAATCCATAATGACAGATTTGAAATTAGGTATGACCAAAGCTTCTAAAAGTGAGTTTCAAGATATTACCTACCAATAATATTTGTTTTATCCATTAGGCTCAGTGCATTTGGTGGAAAATTCAGATGAGCACATTGGTCAATTGATAGGGCGATGACAAAAACTGTAGTTCAAAAATGTGTCATTTGCCCGCATTGGCATTCCTTCCAGCTGATGACATTCCAGGAGTTTTTAAGGAATTAAAGCCACATTTTTCTGAAGAAGCCAGCAAAACTACTGACTGGTTCAAAAATAATTATGTGCATGGTAGGATAAAAAGACACACAACGATATTGCTGTTTGATCGCTAATCTTGTTTCTGCCAAATTTGTGGTCTATAAATATAGGCATGCAGAATGTATTTCTGCAAACTCAAAACAACAAATAAATAAGTATCTTTCAAATCATTTTAATTCTAGCTTTAGAATTGTATTTTCAGGTTTTGATCTTCCAGCATTTCAACATTTGGGATGATGGCGTGATTGTGTCTTTCAGGATTATAATCAGCTCCCTGGTAGATTATGTTCACTTTTGTAACACTTCTTACATTGTATTATAGTCATTTTTCACAAGTCTTTTTCCCACTGTAGGTTTAAAACTCAGGGAGTGGAGAAATTTGTATCTACCTCTATATCCTGTTTAAAAGATGAAAGCAAACTTTAAAAATAAAAATGAATAGGGCCTATAATTTGAGAAACATACATCTTTCAGTGCAAAGGAATCTGTAGATTTAGCAGTGGGAAAGCATGCTGACAAGGGGACAGTGCCCCTTGCAAAGAACCTTGTGAAAAACACGCAGGATTAAGGGCTTTATCTTGCCTGTGATGGTGAGTCATCGAGGGCTTTAAAAATGGCATGGTCAAATTTACTTTTGAATAGATGACTCTGAGTGCACTAGAGACAAATGCATCTGGCAGCAGGAAGTCCAGTTAGGTGGCTGTGGCAACAACACAGAGGGGAAAAAGGAGACCTAAATCAAGGAAGTGGCAGAAGAGAGGTAGGGGAGAAGGCGTATTAGAGAAGCAACCAGGAGGATTTTGCAACTTCAATTGCTCAACTGACTATTATCAGTTATTTACTATTTACTAGGTAGGATAGGGAGAAATAGTCCCCAGCTCTGCTTCTGAGGAACTAAATTATGTTAGGGGAAATGAAAAAAGTCAGGTGTTTTCTATTATAAAATAAGAATATATACACTTTATTGGCAAATATTTTGGAAAAATCTAGTGAATAATGCTTATGATAGTACTCTTTGTTTATTTATAGGTATTATTAAAAGCAAAAATAGTGCCAGGTACTATCCTTTACATTTGTTAATCCATTTAATCCTCACAATAGCTCTATGTGGTAGGTTCCAGTATTAGCTCCATTTTACAGACGAAGAAACCAAAGTATTGCTGTTATTGAATTATACCAGGTAGCTTAGCTAATTATCATAAAAATATGCCATGCCTTTATAATGCAACCTTAGCAGCAAACAATAAGATGGAGCTAATAACATAGTACAAACTGATTGATCTTTTCCTAAGTTTAGGGGTGTGTTCTGCACGAATGCAGGTGAACAGAGCTGGGCCAAAAGTCACTTTGCTTTGACTCTAATCCATTCCTGCAATCCAAATTGCTAAATTAAATGAGTGGTTGAATATATGAAAGCATGGATGGGTGGCTGGCTAGTGGGTGAAAGATAGATCCATCTCAG
This sequence comes from Piliocolobus tephrosceles, assembly GCF_002776525.5. Classification (NCBI taxonomy): domain Eukaryota; kingdom Metazoa; phylum Chordata; class Mammalia; order Primates; family Cercopithecidae; genus Piliocolobus; species Piliocolobus tephrosceles. Next base: position 171,341,503 of record NC_045436.1, on the reverse strand, counting down.
CATGTGATTTTTAAAACAGGTGAAGCCAGTTGATCTCATATAAACACATATGTGATCGCTCTTAAAGTGAAGCCAGGCTGGGTGCAGTGGCTCAGGCCTGTAATCCCAGCACTTTGGGAGGCCGAGGTGTGTGGATCACCTGAGGTCAGGAGTTTGAGACCAGCCTGGCCAACATGGCAAAACCCCATCTCTACGAAAAATAACAAAAATTCGCTGGACATGGTGGTGGGTGCCTATAATTCCAATGATTTGGGAGGCTGAGGCAGGAGAATTGTTTGAACGCAGGAGGTAGAGGTTGCAGTGAGCCGAGATTGCACCGTTGCTCTCCAACCTGGGCAACAAGAGTAAAACTGTCAAAAAAATAAAAAAAATAAAAAAAGAGAAGCCAGACACCTATGGGCATTTGGATACATTTCTTGACACCTACGGGTACTTGGATACACTTCCTGGGGGACTTCATTATCATGCTGCATTTTCTCCTGTAAACTGATGTTTTAGTAAGCCACTGGCTTTTAAATTTGGTCTCCCTTGCTTAGACCATCTGGGGACATTTGCATTCCTCATTCAGAATTTTGAATTCCCAATCCAGGGGTCAGTGTCCTGCGCTATTTGACCAATCCTCCAGGAACAGGGGAATTCAGACTACATGGATATAGGAATGGTTATGTCATCACCTGGACCTCATAAATTACTAGAGATAACAGTTGGGCCCAGAAATGTATCCCTTATCCTTCAACATTTTATTTTTGTTTCCACTTTCTACAGCTTGTCTTGGCAGAATAATTTTAGCAGAATTATTCTGATTGACTGTCTTGTTTATTTTAAGCCAGTTTCTTATCCATGCCTAGAGCAAAAGTTATATAATGTTTCGCTAGGGTAACTGGGAGTTCAGCAATTGGAATTCAACAATTAATAACGAAAGTATCAAGTCATGAGATTTTCCATTCTCTATACGGTCTCCTGTTTGTCTGACTTTGATCTTTGAAGATTTTTTAGGAGACACCAGATTCCACACTTGAGTGGGTTCCTGTCCTCAGGATTAACCAATATGCTTTTTCTCTCAGCTATAGCAGATACTGTTCTATTTTACTTGAATTCAAGTAAAATAAGGTTTGGTTTGGTGTACACATTCATCCTATGGGCATTTTGTTCTTTTTCTACTATTTTTTAAAGGAATATCCATATTTTTGTCCAGTTTCATCACAGAGCCAACTGCTTAAGAGTCAGGATTACAGCATGAATCAAGTGAAAGCCACAGGTTCTATGAAAACTGAAGCACCAAACATGATTCTAGGATATCCTTTGGGTACCAAGCTCAATTGCATTTAGCTCCTTTATACGCATGGTATCTCCAAAAGAGATTTAATTCGTCAGAGTTATGGTATGATGTAGCAGAAATTCTATTAGCTTTGTTAGGACAAAAGTAGGCAGTTATGAGCTAACCTGAAATTTACTTAACATCTTCCTTCCTTCCTCCCTTTTTTTCTTTCTTTACTTCTCTTCTTCTTCCTTTCCTTAAACATGTATTTACTGTGTGCCTGCTATGGAGCAGACCCTGTATTTGCATCTGGAGTAAAACTACATATTCTCTATCACGGATTCTATAAACTTAAGACTGAGATGTTAATACTTCTGTCCTGGGGTTCACATCCATCCAAAAATCAGGTAAGTTTGCTTATGAATGTTGAGCTCCACTGACTAAGCACCAGTGAGTGCAGTAGACCTGGAACAATAGAGGAGGCCTCCTGGGAGAGGGATTTGCTAGAGTAGAGGTGCTGTGGAGAGAATAGGACAGCAGTTGCCACAGGGGTGCTGAGACTGAGGGGTTATGGTGAGAGATAAGTCCTAAAAGGCAAGTCAGGATCAGAGAAGGAAGGACCTATAACATTCTAAAGAGGAGAAGAGGTATGTTTACAATGACTAGCCTGGTGTATTGAAAATACTCTTGCAGTTAGTTACAGAGCAAAGAGCAGGTTGAAGAGGGGCATGAACAGATGTGAGCGGATCAGTTAGGAGGATATGGCAGCAAGCCAAAGGTAAGACAATGATCACTTCTACTTGGATGGAGTGATGGAGATTGAAAGAAATAGACTCATCCTAGACAAAATTGGAGGGAAAAGTATTTCTTTAAGCTCCTCCAAGCTAACTTCTATTCTTTCAGAAAGCTTCTCTCATTTGTTGAGATGAACAGAGTGTGTTTTTAGACTCTTATCTTCTTGTTCCCCTTTATAACCAGGTTTGGCTTTATAAAGTTCTTCATTTTACATTTCTTTTTGTACAAAGTAATAAATGAAAAGCAGCAATTAAGGCCATTTCAATTGACCTTTATGTGTTTGGTGGTTTAGTGTGAATTCATTCCATCAACATAGAAGAAATCATTCTTGAAAAAGATCTATTGTTAGGGCCTGGGAAATTCAGAAATAAATAAGCCACTCTCCTTATTTGCCCTCAAGAAATCCCTTTTATCAGTGGAGAAGGACATGCAAATAGATAATTGCATGGATATGATGTGAACAAGATCAAAAGCATGCACCAAATGCAGAAAAGATCTCAGAGAGGAATTGGATGATTCTGATGATAGGTTATAAGAGGATTAAGAAGGTCACAAGTCACCTGATATTTGAGACAGAGCAGTGGTTTTCAAACTAAAACTAAACACATCATTACCAGGCAGAGCTTGGATGAGTAGCTGAATACACAAGGGAAAATAAAACAGTTTTGAAATATTCGAAGCATATTGCTTTGGACATGTCTTTGAGAGCTATCCTGTTTAACTGGATCTCCAGCAGCGATAACTGGCAAGACAGAAAGAACAGGAAAGGGAGAAGCATTTCCCAGACTCCAAGGTGCCAGCACGTTGTTCAACATGAGGGACTTCCTGGGACTTGAGTCTATTTATAAGTCTAGAAAGAAAGAGTGGTGGTGTGGGGGTGGGTCCTGAGGACAATATGTATTGTATTGCAAAGCAACAATCTCTAGAGAGGTCATTAAAATTTCCTCAAGTAAGGCAGGATTCCCTCCTTCAAACAGGAATGAAGAGATGCCTTCTCCTAAAGCTGGGACGGTTGCTTCCACTGGCAAAGGAGACTCATCAGAATTTAGAGGCTCATTATTCCCAACTTTATTGAGGTCTTCTCACACATCCCTCTTCAAATTGTGAGTATCCTATTCTTTGGCAATCAGTGTCCTCACTTTAACGTTAGACACCCTGTAAGATGGGAATTCAACTTGCATTGTAACTCAGCCAGTCACTAAATGAGACTCTGGGTTTGGTTTTCAGGAATCTCAGCCCTATGGCTGTAGGAGAAAAGGATCTCCTTCAGGGTACACATAGAAGATTTCAGATCATTTATGGGCCACTTGAGTTGGGAATTTGAATTTCTGAGCTCATCCTTCTTTTCCCTCACTTTGTCCAGTGACCATAGGAGCAATTATCTAGCCTCATTACGGTTGTTAGTTTGATTTGTAAAAGTTTAAAAATACCATATATACCATCATTCACATCCTTGCCTCTCATAAGTGGTTGATTAGGAATGTCCAATGGTGATATGTTGCATATTTCTATTGTCAGATGACACCACAGACTATTAGTTTTCTACTTACTATAAAAATAGAGTCATTTATATCTTTAAATATAATCACATTAGACAGTCAATTTCAGAAATGCAAAACCAATTCTAAGAACTCATTCTTAAAATTTTGTTTTTAAGAATAAGTTTCTCACTCTCAGTACCAAAAAATCTATATTTGTCAGATTATCTATCAATCAAAATAGAGAGCAATATTTATTATAAGAAATTGACTCATATGATTATGGAGGCTGGAAAGTCCCAAAATTTGCAGGAGGAGTAGACAACCTGGAGACCCTACAGAGTTGATGATTTAGTTCCAGTTAAATTTCAAAGTCTGAGAACTAGATTATTTGATAGTGTATTTCCAGTTTGAATCTGAAGGCCTGAGAACCAGGACAGCCAATGATGTAGTTCCAGTCTGAAGGCCAGCAGGCTGGAGACCCAGGAAGATTTGATATTTCAGTTCCAGTTCAAAGGCAGGAGCAAAGTTAATGTTCTAGTTCAAAGACCATCAAGCAGGGAGAACTCCTTCTGAGGAGACAGTTGCTTTTTTATTATATTCAGACCTTCAACTGATTAGATGAAGTCCACCCACATTATGGAGGACAATTTGTTTTATTCATTCTACTGATTCAAATGTTAATCTCCCCCAAAAATGCCCTCATGGACATACCAGGAATCAAATATGACCAAATACCTGGACATCTTTTGCCCTAATAAAATTGACATACAAAATTGATCAGCATTTAGGATGTCTTTCTTTATAGCTTAGATAGGATGGTGGGAAACCAGCTCACTTGGAATATATCTGTCTCACATAAGCTTATAGGTAAATATATACTATATAAAGTAAATAATCTTCATTTAGAAAACTTTACAAATTTTGATAAACTCACAGCTCCCTGTCAATCCCCTGTAATTTTATCTCCAACCTACCATTCATGGCCCATTGATCATACCATCATCTTCCTCTCCTCATAAAGCAAATTCTTCTTTAATTATCATAAGAGCATGGTTTTAAAATATATAGTTATTTAATGTTTTAAAAAATACAAGTTTGGATGTTTGGGATACTTGCATTAGAATTGAGGAAAGGGAGAAATTGGGAAGTTATACAGTAACAACACATGCTTTAGCCAGTCATGGTGGGGGTGGGTGGCTCTGGAACTAAAATAGGCCTACAAAATTATCCTGAACTTTGATATGGAGGCACAGTCTTTGTAACCCAGCATTGGATCAGTCATTAAGTATGCTATATGCCTTGCAAAGAGTTCTGATTGCATGTTAAGTCTATTACTTCAGCCAAGAGGTACATCAGGAGGGATGAGCGACAAGCCATCGATAGCCATCAATAATCCCTGGGGCTTGGGTGAAGGAGCTTTTCAGTCTTGAGTAGGAGTGGGAAAGCTGATAGTATAGCAACTCATCCTTCACTCCCTATTGCAGTTCTTTGTCAATCATAGCAAGATATGAATGGAATGCAAACATGTGTTTCAGTTCATAATTATGCATCAAATGATCTGGTAGAAGTTCCAACCTGGAGAGCAATGCAACAGTGTTGGCTAAAACAGCCTTGGAGCTGTGGTTATGATCACCTTCTCCTGATGCTTGACTGAAAAGGCTAAAGGAGGCCTGTTTCCATGTAGTCACAAAAACATGACACAGAGTTCAGTGAGAGGGCAGGATAAGGTACGGCTTGGGGAAGAGTCTTAGCTCCATAAAGTCATTCAAGGGTCTAAACGCCTTCCATCCTGTGACTCCATTCTGTTCAAGATCATTAGAGTTTTCTTTTGTCCACTAGTGGAAAGAAATAGGTCATCTTAATGAACAGGACTGCACATGGCTTTTATCACTTCTGCTCATATTTTACTGGGCATAAGTAAGTCTCCTGGGCTTACTGAGCTAAATAAGGAAGTCTGTAAAATGTATTCCAGCTGTTTGCTCAGGAAGTAAAGAACACTAGTATTGGCCGGGTGCGGTGGTTCATGCCTGTAATCCCAGCACTTTGGGAGACCAAGGCAGGTGGATCACACAGTCAGGAGATCGAGACCATCCTGGACAACATGGTGAAACCCCATCTCTACTGAAAAAAAAAAAGAAAAAATTAGCTGGGCATGGTGGTGCACGCCTGTAGTCCCAGCTACTTTGGAGGCTGAGGCAGGGGAATCACTTGAACCTGGGAGGTGGAGGTTGCAGTTAGGCCAGATCGCAACACTGCACTCCAGCCTGGCAAGAGCAAGACTCCATCTAAAAAAAAAAAAAAAACACTAATATTTGCACTCAGCATGGTCTCTGCCACACAATGGAAAGACCTTAGGCAGAATTATGTTCAAATTCCAGTTGTGCCATCATATGCCATCACATCTGTAGCTGTGTGTCATGGGGCCAGTTGTCTAACCTTTCTGACTCATTTTTCTCATCTCCAAAATGTGACTGTTATGTGTTCCTCCATGGCTTGTGGAAAAATTAATTGTGGTGAATTTAATTTCACAGAAAGTCTTACATAGTTTTTCTTTCTCTTTTCGTTTTCTAGCTCATTATAAGTATGATCTTTCTAGTATTTGGAGCTGTCCAAAGAGGTGTGAAATGTGGTGGCCTGAAAGTTAGCTGCCGTGGGAGGAATTTTCATGAAGTGGCAAATGGGCCATATCGACTTCCAAAGTTCTTCAATACCATAGAAACAGCTGAAATAGTAATTAAACTCACACCAAGGTAAGCCAGAGTCAGACTGGGCATTTACACTGGAACCAAAGTCTGGAAAGTGCTCAGTAACCATAGCTTTGCTTTTCTTCTGGAAGTAAGTCTTCTCAGCAGAATATTGACATCTATAAAGCTTTCAGACTCGACTTTTCATTTCTCCTCTTCGCAGAGCTGTGCTTATCTTGGCCTTTTCATCTCGGCATTTAAGTGAGAAGAATTTCAATTGTTTGCAGTCAATCCCACAGTGCTTTTTCAATTTCCTTTTGTTTTCTTTGGGATTTTCAGAAAACCTCATAATGCAGTTGTGATTCCAAGAGTCTGGTGCCCCAGAGTCACTGACAGATGCTTAAAAATATTTCAGCTCCTGTGTATGAGAAGGAGCATTGGATTAGGCATCAGAAGGCCAGTGCCACACTCCAGCCCTGCCATTAATTAGCTGTGTGACCTTCAAGAAGTACTTTTGTTTTCCTTTCTGGGTTTTTTCAATTGAATACGGAGAGCAAGTTGAATCCATGGTTTGTAAACCACGTTTTGTGGAATCCTGGGGTTTCTTGGAGATATTTCCAGGACTGTGGGTATTTCCAGGGGTGATGAAAGGCAGTCTTTTTCCCATATGACTCAATTTTTTACTTAATGTATATATTTGGAGTTCTAGTAATGTCTCATTACTTGATGTTTCATGAATTTTTGTTTAAACCACTAAATTCTGATGACACCTAAGGGCCAATCATGCTTCTACTTTCTCTAGCATGATAAGTTGACCAACATATGTATGTTTTTTCAAGTGTAGGATAAAATGAGGAACTGACAAAATACTCAATATTAGAGGAAATCAAATTAAGTCAGTTGTATCATAAAATAGCTCAGAAGTAAGCTCAAATGGAAGCTCTACGTTCAACTGCCTTTGGGTAAATTATTTGAATTTTCTAGCTTTAAGTTACTAATTGTAAGATGTGGAAGAAAGTGTTCATCTTGCAGATTATGATTGAAGTTAATACTGTATAGTGTCAAGCATATAGGCAAAAAATGTGCACACACTGCTGGTTTTCACTCCCACACCCATTGTCAACCAATTAATGCCAGATTTGCTTCCCGCCCTAGACGTGGCTCCAGAAATCCTTCCCATACTGGGCAGTAGGCAACCACTACTATAAGAGAAAATCTCCATTTGGGATAAAGTGCAGCTGACATCCTGTTACACTCCCATTTTCTGTCTGTATAATAAGAATATCTATAAACTGAATTGTGTCCACCCCCAAAAACAAATTCATATGTAGAAGCAATAACTTCCAATGTGACTATTTGGAGACAGGACCTATATGGCAGTAATTAAGGTTAAATGAGAATTGGGCCCTGATCTAATGGGAATAGTGTTTTGTGAGATACCAGAGAGCTCACTCTCTCTGCTATGTGATGAGACAGTGAGAAGGCAGCTATCACCAAGCCAGAAAGAGGGTCCTCATCAGAACTCAATCTTGTTGTCACCTTGATCTTGAACTTCCAACCCCTAGAACTGTGTGAAAATAAATTTCTGTCGTTTAAGCCACACAGCCTATGGTATTTTCTTACAGAAACTTAAAGTTGGAAAATACAGGAATGCCAATGCCTTTTTAGATATGTATTATGATGATTAAAGAGGGCACCATGCATCCAACATTATTTATGTCTACTATGCATGGGACTCTACGATAGGTATAGGGTGTTTAAAGGCACGTGTAGCATGTATCAATTCTCATGGAAGTGACTATCTTAAAGAACGTGCTAACATACTGCCATTACATAAAATAACCTAGAAGGTGCATGCTACCTTGGAGATATGCCTACGTAGTTAAAAAAAAACATAAATGCCAGTTAGATGCAGACTTAGTTTTAAATAATATTAACTGAAGACCTTGTATAATAGTTTAACTTGGAAAGGAATTCCAATTTGCTTTTGACTCTGAGCATACCATGTGCCTTTTACCTTTTAACACATTCTCTCCACTAACCACAGTGGCCAGAATAGAATAGGAGCTTGTACATGTTTGTGGAATAAACACATGAATTAATGTTAATATGTAATATATTGTACATAATATATATATATCACCATATCTCATACCAAAGAGAGGGGAAAGGAAAAATATACACTAAATTGTTAGTACATTATCTTCACTTTGCATGAATCCATGTTTACATATAATAAAAATAAACATTTGCATTTCTTTTGTAGTCAAAAAAGGAATTGTATCATTGATGTTTAGCCAGGAAAACCGAAGCCACTCTAGATGACCTGATATCAACTAAATGATATCCCTCACAAATTCATATTTTGAAGCCCAAACCCCCAGTATGATAGTATTTGCAGGTGGGGTCTTTAGGCAGCAATTAAGGTTAGATAAGGTTATAAAGGTGGGAGCCTCCTGATAGAATTAGTGTTGGCTCCTGGTTGTGGCAAACTGTGGCCACAGTGCCTCCTCAGGCCTGACCCTGACTCATCCTTCCTCACTGGATGGGTCTTCCCTGAAGGAACTCCAACAACTCCAGCCAGATGCTCAAGGACAGACCCTGGATCTCCCTGGGCCTGAGGCCCTTAGGGAGAAGAACAGTCGCAGACTCTGTGGACTAGCAGACTTAGCCTTTCCCATTGGTGGTTCTGAGGAATCAGGGCAACCCAGATTAGTGGGCTTCCCCTTAGTGAAGCACACCACCTCCGCCAAGGAACAAAGTGCTTAGTTAAATGAGTCTTGTTCCCGTGCCACCCAACTGGGTGAGACCCTCCAATAGGGATTGTCAGACACCCTATACAGGAGCCTCCTTGAGTGACATCTTCAGGCATGGGAGCAAACCAGATGAATAGGGGCTGAAGTGAACACCCCCAGCAAACAACAGCAGCCCTACAAAAAAGAAACCTGACAGTCGAAAGAAAAATAAACAAAGAGAAAGCAACAACAACCTGACAGTTGAAAGAAAAACAAAGAGAAAGCAGCAACAACAGCATTACCAACAACAAAAACAGTCCCCACAAGAACCTTATCCAAGGGTCCGCAGCCTCAAAGATCAAAACTAGACAAACTCACAAAGATTAGAAAGCATCAACAACAACAACAAAAAACACTGAAAACCCAAAGGGCCAGAGTGCCTCTTCTCCTCCACATGACTGCAATGTCTCTCCAGCAAAAGTGTAGAACTGGACAAAGGAAGAGATGGACAAATTGATAGAAGTAGGCTTCAGAAGATGGGTAACAAAAAACTACACTGAGCTAAAGGAGCATGTTCTAGCCCAATGCAAAGAAGCTAAGAAATTTGGTAAAAGGTGAGAGGAGATGCTTACTGGAATAATCAATTTAGAGAAAAACATAAATGACCTGATGGAGCTGAAAAATACAGCACAAGAACTTCACAAACATACGCAAGCCGAATCAAGCAAGTGAAAGAAAGTATATCAGAGTTTGAAGACCACCTTGCTGAAAGAAGGCATGCAGACAAGACTAGGTAAAAAAGAATAAAAAGGAACAAACAAAACCTCCAAGAAATAATAGAACTTTGTAAAAAGACCGAACTTTCGATTGATTGGAGTACCTGAGAGAGATGAGGAGTATGGAAATGAGTTGGAAAACACACTTCAGGATATTATCCAGGAGAATTGCCTCAACCTAGAAAGACAGGCCAACATGCAAATTCAGGAAATACAGAGAACATCACTAAAATACTGCAAAAATTGGCTAGCCATAAGTAGAAAGCTGAAACTGGATCCTTTCCTTACTCCTTATACGAAGATTAATTCAAGATGGATTAGAGACTTAAATGTTAGACCTAATACCATAAAAA
>NC_045436.1:171295219-171331021 GCF_002776525.5 Piliocolobus tephrosceles | reverse complement strand
CTAGAACTAGATGTACCATATGACCCAGCCATCCCACTACTGGGTATATACCCAAAGGATTATAAATTATGCTACTACAAAGACACATGCACACGTATGTTTATTGCGGCACTATTCACAATAGCAAAGACTTGGAATCAACCCAAATGTCCATCAGTGACAGACTGGATTAAGAAAATGTGGCACATATACACCATGGAATACTATGCAGCCATAAAAAAGGATGAGTTTGCGTCCTTTGTGGGGACATGGATGCAGCTGGAAACCATCATTCTTAGCAAACTATCACAAGAAGAAAAAACCAAACACCGCATGTTCTCACTCATAGGTGGGAACTGAACAATGAGCTCACTTGGACTCGGGAAGGGGAACATCACACAATGGGGCCTATCATGGGGAGGGGGGAGGGGGGAGGGATTGCATTGGGGAGTTATACCTGATATAAATGATGAATTGATGGGTGCTGACGAGTTGATGGGTGCAGCACACCAACATGGCACATGTATACATATGTAACAAACCTGCACGTTATGCACATGTACCCTAGAACTTAAAGTATAATAAAAAAAAAAAAAAAAAAGAAGGTCAACCCCAAGACACATAATCATCAGATTCTCCAAGGTCAAAATGCAGGAAAAAATGTTAATGGCAGCCAGACGGAAAGGCCAGGTCACCTACAAAGGGAAACCCATCAAACTAACAGTGGAGCTTTCAGCAGAAACTCTACAAGCCAGAAGAGATCAGGAGCCAATATTCAACATTCTTAGAGAAAAGAATTTTCAACCCAGAATTTCATATCCAGAAAAACTAAGCTTCATAAATGAAGAGGAAATAAAATCCTTACCAGACAAGCAAATGCTGAGGGCTTTTGTTACCACCAGGCCTGCCTTGTAAGAGCTTCCGAAAGAAGCACTAATTATGGAAAAAAAATACGTACCAGTCACTGCAAAAATACATCAAAATATAAAGACCAATGACACTATGAAGAAACTGCATCAACTGGTGTGCAAAATAACCAGATAACATAATGATGAAAGGATCAAATTCAAACATAACAACACTAACCTTAAATATAAATGGGCTAAATGCCCCAACTAAAAGACATAGACTGGAACATTGGCTAAAGGATCAAGTCCCATTGGTGTCCTGTTTTCAGGAGACTCATCTCATGTGCAAAGGCACACATAGGATCAAAATAAAGGGATGGAGGAAAATTTACCAAGCAAATGGAAAGCCAAAAAAAGCAGGGGTGGCAATTCTAGTCTCTCACAAAACAGACTTTAAACCAATAAAGATAAAAAAGACAAAGAAGGGCATTAAATAATGGTAAAGGGAACAATTCAACAAGAAGAGCTAACTATACTAAATATATATGCACCCAAAACAGGAGCACCCAGATTCATAAAGCAAGTTCTTAGAGACCTACAAAGATACTTAGACTCCCGCACAATAATAGTGAGAGACTTTAACTAAAACCCCACTGTCAATATTAGATCAATGAGACAGAAAATTAACAAGGATATTCAGTACTCAAACTCAGCTCTGGATCAAGTGGACCTAATAGATATCTTCAGAACTCTCCACCTCAAATCAACAGAACATGCATTCTTGTTAGCACCACATAGTACTTATTCTAAAATTGATCATATAATCGGAAGTTAAAGACTCCTCAGCAAATGCAAAAGAACTAAAATCTAACAAACAGTCTCTCAGACCACACTGCAATCAAATTAGAGCTCACTCAAAACCATACAATTACATGGAAATTGAGCAACCTGCTGCTGAATGACTCGTGGGTAGATAATGAAATTAAGACAGAAATCAAGAAGTTCTTTAAAATCGATGAGAACCAAGAGATACCGTACCAGAATCTCTGGGACACAACTAAAGCAGGGTTAAGAGGGAAACTTGTAGCATTAAGTGCCTACATCAGAAAGCTAGAAAGATCTCAAATTGACACCCTAACATCACAATTAAAAGAGCTAGAGAGTCAAGAGCAAATTAATTCAAAAGCTAGCAGAAGACAAGAAATAACTAAGATCAGAATAGAATTGAAGGAGATAGACACACAAAAGACCCTCAAAAAAAATGCAATGAATCAAACAGCTGGTTTTTTGAAAAAATTAACAAAATAGATAGACCAATAGCTAGACTAATAAAGAAAAAAAGAGAGAAGAATCAAATAGACACAATAAAAAATGATAAAAGGGATATCACCACTGACCCCCCAGAGATACAAATTACCGTCAGAGAATACTATAAACACCGCTATGCAAATAAACTAGAAAATCTAAAAGAAATGGATACATTCCTGGACACATACACCCAAGACTAAACTAGGAAGAAGTCAAATCTCTGAATAGACCAATAGCAGTTCTGAAATTGAGGTAGTAATTAATAACCTACTGACTGAAAAAAGCTCAGGACTAGATGAATTCACAGTTGAATTCTACCAGAGGTACAAAGAGGAACTGGTACCATTTCTTCTGAAACTATTCCAAACAATTGAAAAGGAAAGACTCCTCCCTAACTCATTTTATGAAGTCGGCATTATCCTGTTACCAAAACCTAGCAGAGAAACACATATAGAAGAAAACGTCAGGTCAATATCCCTGATGAACACCGATGCAAAACTCCTCAATAAAATACTGTCAAACCAACTCCAGCATCAAAAAACTTATCCACCATGATCAAGTCAGCTTCAACCTTGGGATGCAAGGCTGTCAACATACACAAATCAATAAATGTAATCCATCATATAAACAGAGCCAAAGACAAAAACCACATGATTATCTCAACAGATGCAGAAAAGGTCTTTGATAAAAGTCAACATCCCTTCATGTTAAAAACTCTCAATAAACGGGATATTGGTGGAACGTACCTCAAAATAATAAAAGTTATTTATGACAAACCCACAGCCAATATCATATTGAATGGGCAAAAGCTGGAAGCATTCCCTCTGAAAACCAGCACAAGGCAAGGATGCCCACTCTCACCTCTTACTCAACATAGTCCTGGAAGTTCTGACCAGAGCGATCAGGCAAGAGAAAGAAATAAAGAGTATTCATACTGGAAGAGAGGAAGTCAAATTGTCTCTGTTTGCAGATGACATGATTTTATATTTAGAAACCCACGTCATCTTTGCTCCAAAACTCCTTAAGCTGCTAAGCAACTTTAGCAAAGTCTCAGGATACAAAATCAATGTGCAAAAATCACAAGCACTCCTTTACACCAACAATAGACAAGGAGAGAGACAAATCATGAATGAACTCCCATTCACAATCACTACAAAGAGAATAAAATACCTAGGAATACAGCTAACAAGGGATGTGAAGGACCTCTTTAAGGAGAACTACAAACTACTGCTCAAGGAAACAAGAGAAGACACAAATGGAAAAATATTACATCCTCATGAATAGGAAAAATCAATATCCAAAAATAGCCATACCGCCCAAAGTAATTTATAGATTCAATGCTATTCCCATCAAACTATCATTGATATTTTTCACAGAATTAGAAAATACTGCTTTAAACTTCATATGGAATCAAAGAAGACTCCATATAGCCAAGACAATTGTAAGCAAAAAGAACAAGGCTGGAGAGATCACACTAACTGACTTCAAACTATACTACAAGGCTACAGTAACCAAAAGGGCATGGTACTGGTACCAAAACAGATATGTAGACCAATTGAACTGAAGAGAGACCTCAGAAATGACATGACACATCTACAACCGTCTGATCTTTGACAAACCTGACAAAAACAAGCAATGAGGAAAGGATCTCCTATTCAATAAGTGGTGCTGGGAAAACTGTCTAGCCATATGCAGAAAACTGAAACTAGATCCCTCCTTACACCTTATACAAAAAATAACTAAAGATGTATTAAAAACATAAATGTAAAATCCAAAACCATAAAAACCCTAGAAGAAAACCTAGACAATACCATTCAGAACATAGGCATGGGCAAAGAATTCATGACAAAAATGCCAAAAGCAATTGTAACAAAAGCCAAAATTGACAGGATCTAGTTAAACCAAGGATCTAATTAAACTGAAGAGCTTCTACAGAGAAAAAGAAACTATCATCAGAGTGAACAGGCAACCTACAGAATTGGATAAACTTTTTGCAATCTACCCATTTGAAAAAGGTCTAATATTCAGAATTTACAAGACATTTAAACAAATTTACAAGGAAAAAGCAACCCCCTCAAAAAGTGAACAAAGGATATAAACAGACACTTCTCAAAAGAAGACATGTATGCGGCCAACAAACATATGATAAAAAGCTCAACATCACTGATCATTAGAGAAATGCAAATCAAAACCACAATGAGATACCATCTCATGCCAGTCAGAATGGTGATTATTAAAATATCAAGAAACATTAGATGCTGGTGAGGCTGGGGAGAAATAGGAATACTTTTACACTGTTGGTGGGAATATAAATTAGTTCAACCATTGTGGAAGACAGTATGGCAATTCCTCAAGGATCTAGAGCCAGAAATACCATTTGACCCAGCAATCCCATTACTGGGTATATACCCAAAGGGTATATATTCTCACTCATAAGTGGGAGTTAAACAATGAGACTACATGGACACAGGGAGGGGAACAACACACACCAGGGCTATTTGGGGTTGGGGGGTGAGGGGAGGTAACTTAGAGAACTGGTCAGTAAGTGCAGCAAACCACCATGGCACACGTATACCTATATAATAAATATAATCTATATAATAAATATAATATATATATATAATAATAAATATAATACATCTGCACATTCTGCACATGTATCCCAGAACTTAAAGTAAAATAAAATTTAAAAAAGGACCAACAACTACACATATGTGTGTGTGTGTGTGTGTGTGTGTGTTGTTTAAGGCAAGTCTGGAGTACTTTATTATAGCAGACTGAGAAGATTAATACATTACTCATTAGGAAAGTTTTCAGCACAGAGATTTAGAGGCCCACACACCCTAGTATTTGCTGGAAAGTGAGGTCAGTGGAAGTGAAAAAATTAGAGGATTAGAAGGAGGATACCACAAATGGTCTCATTTGCTAGGGTCACCACCAAAGTAGGTGTTTCTCAGGAGCCTTCTTGGAAGCTGGTACCAACTTCACATCTGTTCTCTGCCCACACACCATCTACCATTTAGAGTTTATTCATCTGGAATGCAGAAATCCTATTTTATTCATCTCTTACACACAGCACCTACTAGAATTCCTGAAACACAGAAAACATCTCATAAATGTTTATTGAGTAAACAATGTCTTCCTGCATTCTCACAACTGATCAGGAGAGTGGGCATTACCAATTCCAATGATAAAAATGAGGAAGTTCCTGAAATTCATCAAAATTGCCTTAACATACAATATTATGCAATAATTTTCAAAATTTTAATGACATGAGAGAATGTTGATAATAAAATATTATCTTTACAAGAGCAAACACACACACACACACACACAAACATGCTGAGGTATTAGTAGTGGTTATTTCTAAATCGGGAAATGAGGCTTTCCTGTATTCCTCATGACTGAGGTGGAAGGATTGCTTGAGCCCAGAAGTTTGCCATTGCAGTGAGCTATAATAGCACCACTGCACTGCAGCCTGTGTGACAGAGTGAGGCTTTGTCTCTAAAAAGAAAAAAGAAATTTTGTTGCCGTTCGAGTTAGTCCCCATGCCCTTTAGTCACTATTCAAATTTCTGTCACCACAAACTAACTTTGCCTTCATATAATATAATTACACAGTTTGTACTCTTCCATGTCTGGCTTCTTTCTCAGCATAATATTTTTGAGATTCATCCATAATGTAGGCATCAGTAAGTCTGCTCCATTTTGTCAAGGAATAGTTTACCTTTGTATATACATACAACAGTTTGTTAGTTATTGAAGTACTGACAGGCATTTTAATTGTGTCTGGCATAAGTAAAGCTGCTATAAACATTCTTTAAAAATCTTTGTGTGAAAATAACTTTTCATTTATTCAGGTAAATAACTAGGTTTAGAAATTTCTGGATCTTTAGGTAGATGGATGTTCAAATGCCAAATAGTGTTCCAAATTGGTTGTAGTAATCTACAAACCTCCCCCAAACCTTCAGGACCATATGAGAATCCCACCTGCTACACATCATCACCAGTGTTTTTTTGTCAGTGTTGCTAATTTGAGCTCTTCTGGAGAATGTACACTCTATTTAAGTTTATAGTTTTTATTTCTCTGATGAGTAATGATCTTAAGCAGTGTTTTCCAAATTTTTACTAGTCATTTATATACCTTCTTATTGAAGTGTACGTAAAAATATTGTCCATTTTAAAATTGAGGAATTAGTCTTGTTATTGGTTTATAAAAGCTTATTACATATTCTGGATGAAGTCCTTCCAGATATAATATATTTACTATATATTAATGATATATTATATATTATCAACTGTATATACATAAGCATTTAAGAAAAGATGAGGTTAAAATAGAGAAAGTAGATATAAAAATAGTCTAAAAATGTTCAAAACTCTGAGTCATTGATCAGGGTTGACATATTAGCCTCTTTCAAAGCTTACCATTAAGAAATTTAAAATGACTTACATGTATTTAGCAATACCACTAGGCAAAGTACTGTAAAGTTTGCTATATAAAGAAGATTGAATCTCATTTCACAAGAATAAGAACTTCCTAGGAATACGTGCTACGTGCTTATATTATCATTTGATTTAGTATTAAAACTAGTATATTGAAGATGGTCAAATATATTTGTGGAGAGATTGAGATAATAAGTTAATTGGCTAATTATATCATTTAATTATCATAAAATAGAACCAATCACTAAGCTTTGGGGAAAAAACAAAACCACTGCAAATAAAAGCAATATGTATGTTATGTATTGATGATGTTTGGCTTCATCTAAGTGAGAAATGGGCACAGTATGAAAACAAGATAAATAGGATGGAACACCCATCCACAGTTCCTAGATGTCCATAAATCCCATTTAGCCTAAGGCTAAGAATCAAATATTGCACTAATGTTTCTGGACATAATCAATTTCTTTCTCATGTACCATGACTCTTACTTTCTCCCGGATCAATCCCATCAGCATTCACACATGGTTTTTGTCTCCTTTCACTAACCCTTCTTTGACCTCATATTCTCCTCCAGGTTTCTCAGAGGTGAAAAAAGAAAAGGGAAAAAAAATTTGCAAAAGTTGTTAACACCTGCTGCCTGTGCTTCCCAGTCTCCAATTTATTTTTCCAGTCTTTCCTATCTGGTTTCTGCCAACCACATGCCAAGGATATTACTCTCGTTAAATCTGCAGAATGCAAAATCAATGAGCAGTTCTGTGTCCTAGCCTTATGTGGGAATCTCTGTAGCACTCATCAGGACTGGGTCAATATAACAAAGTGGTTTACGTGGGAGCAGGAAACCACACTGCACAGATTGGGATGTCAGCTCTACTGCTTATTCAGACATCCTCCTCTGACCGTCATAGGATCTTTGTTGTTCCTTGAAAGTTGATTTTTTTTCTTCTCCACTTGGAGTCTTTGTACTTGTTCTTTTTGCTTAGAATGTTCCTTTCTGTTTTGTCTCAATGAGATGAGTCAGACACCTCGGTTGGGAATGCAGAAATTATCCGCCTTCTGCATTGATCTTGCTAGGAGCTGCAGTCAAGACCTGTTCCTATGCAGCCCAAAAGATATGAAAAAAGTAATAAAACTAAAGAGCTTCTGCACAGCAAAACAAACTATCATCAGAGTGAACAGGCAACCTACAGAATGGGAGAAAATTTCTGCAATCTATCCATCTGACAAAGGGCTAATATCCAGAATCTACAAAGATCTTAAACAAATTTATAAGAAAAAATCAACTCCATCAAAAAGTGGGTGAAGGATATGAACAGACACTTCTCAAAAGAAGACATTATGCAGCCAACAAACATACGAAAAAATGCCCATCCTCACTAGTCATTAGAGAAATGCAAATCAAAACCACAATGTGATACCATCTCACACCAGTTAGAATGGTAATCATTAAAAAGTCAGGAAACAACATGTGCTAGAGACGATGTGGAGAAATAGGAATGCTTTTACACTGTTGGTGAGAGTGTAAATTAGTTAAACCATTGTGGAAGACAGTGTGGCGATTCCTCAACGATCTAGAACTAGAAATACCATTTGACCCAGCCATCCCATTACTGGGTATATACCCAAAGGATTATAAATCATTCTACTATAAAGACACATGCACATGTATGTTTATTGCAGCACTGTTCACAATAGCAAAAACTTGGAACCAACCCAAATGCCCATCAACGATAGACTGGATAAAGAAAATGTGGCACATACACACCACGGAAAACCATGAAATCATAAAAAAGATGAGTTCATGTACTTTGTAGGGACATGGATGAAGCTGGAAACCATCATTCTCAGCAAACTAACACAAGAACAGAAAACCAAACACCACATATGCTCACTCATAAGTGGGAGTTGAATAATGAGAACACATGGACACAGGGAGGAGAACATCACACACCAGGGCCTGTCGTGGGGGTGAGGGGGCTAAGGGAGGGATAGCATTCAGAGAAATACCTAATGTAGATGATGGGTTGATGGGTGCAGCAAACCACCATGGCACATGTATACCTATGTAACAAACCTTCACATTCTGCACATGTACCCCAGAACTTAAAGTAAAAGAAAAAAAGAAACCCACAACCCCCCACCAAAAACAAAAATGAAAAAGCTCATCATCACTGGTCATTAGAGATATGCAAAGCAAAACCACAGTGAGATACCATCTCATGCCAGTTAGAATGGTGATCATTAAAAAGTCAGGAAACAACAGATGCTGGAGATGTGGAGATGTGGAGAAATAGGAACACTTTTATATTATTGGTAGGAATGTACATTAGTTCAACCATTGTGGAAGACAATGTAACGATTCCTCAAGGATCTAGAATCAGAATTACCATTTGACCTAGCAATCCCATTACTGGCTATATACCCAAAGTATTATAAATCATTCTTCTATAAAGACACATACACACGTATGTTCGTTGCAGCACTATTCACAATAGCAAAGACTTGGAATCAATTGAAAATGCCCATCGATGATAGACTGGATAAAGAAAATGTGGCACATATACACCACGGAATACTATGCAGCCATAAATGGATGAGTTCATTTCCTTCGCAAGGACACGAATGAAGCTGGAAACCATCATTCTCAGCAAACTAACACAGGAACAGAAAACCAAACACCGCATGTTCTCACTCATAAGTGGGAGCTGAACAATGAGAACATATGGACCCAGGGAGGGGAACATCACACACTGGGGCCTGTCAGGGGGTGGGGGCTAGGGGAGAGATAGCATTAGGAGAAACACCTAATGTAGATGACGGGTTGATGGATGCAGCAAACCACCATGGCATGTGTATACCTATGTAACAAACCTGCATGTTCTGCACATGTACCCCAGAACTTAAAGTAGAATAATAACAACAATAATAATAATAAAAAGAAAGCTCCTTTCCCAGGCCCTCCCTATCCTTCATTTCTCTGCTCACATTAATTCCCCTCAGAGAGGGCTTCCCTGTCCTCCCTTGTACATTAATGTTTTTTCCCCTGTAATTTCTATATCTGTCCCTGAAGTAAGACCCATGGGAGTCACGGCTTGGCCACACTCTGACTCCATGACCCGGGCCAACTGTAGAACTTCTTTGCACTGCACTTTTCTCTTGCATATATTACCATGACACCCACCACAACAGATTGCTGTAAGCATCCAGGGAGTTAATGCAGGCAAACTGCTTGTTACAGGGCTTGCCACATAATCTGCTATTGTTATAAGAAAAGTCCACACTCGCTTTTCCCTTCCCAGGTATGACTAAAAAATCTGCTGTGGTTAAAATTGCCTACTTGTCTCTTCTAGAGAAAGATCTCCAATAACTGGAACAGATTGCCATACCTGTTGGGAAAATAAAGTTATTCTTTTTAGAGATGGTCACACTAGAGAAAGAAAAAGGGTAAATAGGTCTCAAAAAAAAAAAAATTAGAAATGGGACTTCCTCATGCCCTTTAATAGACGTGTTTTTGTTTTTGTTTTTTTTGAGATGGAGTCTTGCTCTGTTGCCCAGGCTGGAGTGCAGTGGCCAGATCTCACCTCACTGCAAGCTCTGCCTCCCGGGTTTACACCATTCTCCTGCCTCAGCCTCTGGAGTAGCTGGGACTACAGGTGCCCGCCACCTCGCCCGGCTAGTTTTTTGTGTTTTTTTTAGTAGACACGGGGTTTCACCGTGTTAGCCAGGATAGTTTCGATCTCCTGAACTCATGATCCACCTGTCTCGGTCTCCCAAAGTGCTGGGATTACAGGCTTGAGCCACCACGCCTGGCAATAGAAGTGTTATTTAACTTTTATGGGTGTGTCATAGAGAAGACACTAGTTTCTGCCTGGTGAGCTTACCAACAAAATAAAATAAACAAACAAGGGAGGCAGTGAGCCATTTGATAAACCTTCTCAGAAGACTCACAGACACTGGAGAATCAAAATTAACCAGCTGTGTTTGTTCACTTTTAACTTCTATCTGGGTTGAGCTTTAATTTCTGCCTGAGCACATGCTACCCTTTTTATTATGAATTTTTCCCTGAAGAAACATGTGTCCTAGTCTTCTCTCTCTCTCCTGCATTTTCTCATAGAACTTGTGATCCCAGCATACGAAGAGGTGTGTGTAAGGCCCTGTGGCATTATGGCTAAGCACAAAGCTGTTATCAGACCATTCTAGTTCTATCATTTGAACACTGCCCAATCCAGAGAGATTTTCCTAATGTGTTAAACCTCATTTTGAAACTAAGGAAAGTATTGTCACCCATCCCATAGAGTTGTGATAAGGTTTAAATTAGATGATTCATGTAAAGCCCTTGAAGCTTGCCTGGTCTGGAATAAGCAATGGTTCACTATTTGATTGCTTTCCTCTGCCCCCATATCATTAGGATGAGTCTGACTACGATGTTTACCACTACTAGAAGCATCATCCAGGAGGGCTCTCTCTTCTCTCCAGTCTTGTCACTTAGCGTTCCAGTTTCTGACTCTTCCTGAAACTTGGATGACCATACTTCATGGAAGACATCCAGGGAGAGACTGGGCTGCCCTTCTTGGGGAGGTGGAAGAATAGAGATTGAGCCATGTACGTATGTTTGAAGGTCTCTTCCACCTTTGCGACTCAAAGACAACAAAAATCTAAACACTGGTGATTAATACATCAGCTGTTTAAAAATCTACTTCATGTCTTGATTTCTTCCTCCTTGCAAATTTCGAACTACGCCTAACTAACTAAATGACTCTAGGATGGTTGGGAAGAGCTTGGTGTCTTTCTGTCATAGAAGAGACATGTGAAGGTAGATTACATCAGCTCTAAAGTTCATTAGAGCACCAAGAAACCATGATCCTTCTTCCCTTGCTGCAAACAAACAAACAAAAGAACAAGACAATGTACTTGTGTATTTTTTTAGGCCTCTAACTGAACTCTCAAACTGTGGTTAATAATACTTTTTTTTTTTTTTTTTTTCCAAACCCATCATTATCTGATTATTCCCTTCATGAAAGAGTCCCTCCGTGGTCCCCTCCTCTCAAGAATGAAGGGAGTGAGGCCTTGCTGCAGCCCATCACTCTGCCCATTGAATACATGAAGACCCAGGGTCTTTGGTTGATAACTGTCGCTTGCAGACCAAGCTGAAGCAAGAGTCTAACCTTATATTACAAGCGAAGACCCTTGTCAGAGGATGAGTTCTCTAGGCAGAGCCTTGTTTGAAAAAGAGAAATATCCCTCTTCAACTGACTGAACTCTTTCCTGATTAACACTGGATAAATATGGAGACTATTACTTAGATACCACATGCTGGGAAGCAAATGTGATAATTATTATCTGTCAATCTGCAGAACCCCGTGCCCACCCCCAAGCCCAGTCTCAACTCCAGTGAAATGCTACCATTTCAATCTCATCTGCGAGAGAGGCAAATGGAGAGAGGACAATGACTATGGAGAAAGCTGAGAGCACCCCAGCTGTCAAAGCATGTGTGGGAGGCAGCGGATGGTTTGGGTGTCATCACATTAGCAATCTCTTGAATGAAGGGAAAAATGAAAGGGAAGTCTGGCTGCTTTGCGCCTTGAAAAGGAGCAGCAGTTGAAAGCATTAAAATTAGATGCCATTTTGCTGAAGATCATGATTATTTAAAATGTCAGTTGTTTTCCCCAAAACTATCATTTATGATGGAACACAGTGAAGAATATCAACATAACCAGAGATTGAGCCTTTTCTACATGTCACAGAGTGATGAAAAATGCACTATTTCAGATGGTGCTGAGGGCTCACAATGGTGGTGGGTGTGTGTTCGGATGTGAACATGTACGCATTTCCAATGCTGCTCTGAATTCCCCTCTCCTTATTAGGAGAGCTGGCCTTCAGCCCACCACACAGGCTGGAGAAAACAGCGGGGGACTTTCCATGGGTAGAGAGGAAGGAGAGATTCAGCAAGACACAGTGAAACACCAAAAGACAGGGTCCCAAGAGATACCAGAAGCCTGTGTATAAAGGTGATAATGATGTTGATGGTAATAACAATAGCTAGCATTTGCATACTGTTGAGTGTAGTTCTAACTTTATTTATGTGAATCCATTGAATGCTTACTATAGCCTCATGAGTTAGGAAACCTTTTTTTTTTTTTTTTTTTTTTTTGAGAAGGGGTTTCATTCTTGTTGCCCAGGCTAGAGTGCAGTGGCATGATCTTGGCTCATTGCAACCTCCACCTCCTGGGTTCAAGCGATTCTCCTGCCTCAGCCTCCTGAGTAACTGGGACTATATTCGTGAGCCACCACACCCGGTTAATTTTGTATTTTTAGTAGAGGTGGGGTTTCACCATGTTGATCAGGCTAGTCTCGAATTCCTGACCTCAGGTGATCCACCACCTCAGCCTCCCAAAGTACTGGGATTACAGGCATGAGCCACTGAGAGCAGCCCAGGAAACATCTTTAATCCCCTGTTTACAGATGAGTAATCTAAAGATCAGGGCAATAACTAGCCCAAGGTCAAGTGATGGTGGGGACTGGCTCTGGGAGTTGGCTCCAGGGTTTATACCCTTATCTTCCTAGTTGGATGCTTCTCAGAGTAATGGTCTGGATAAGCACAATGATTAGTGTGAAATAGCAGTTGGCTCATGAACAGGGAACAATCAGGGCAATTAGTAGAGAAATACCCAGGTGTAATGAGGGGTACAGCATGGGGCTGCAGCATAGAAAAGGCCAGGTGGGCTCTGACAATATGAAACCCAGGAGGCAACTGGGCCAAACTGTGAGTGACCCCAAGGAGCCATCTAGAGCATGCCTAGCACGTGCATATGAGCACAGAGTCCTAGGATGCACCTTTTTGTCGAGAATATCTTATTCATTTTTGTTTGTTCAACACTGTCATTTCCTTCCAACCACAGGACCTGTGCACATTCTGCTGTCTCCTCCTGGAATGCTTTCACCATAGGATCTTTCCCTGACCATCCAAAATACCAGTTCAGCAGGCCCTTTCCCCTTCTTAGCACTCAATACCATGGAAAAGTAATTTATATGTAGTCATTATTTTTGTTGTCTCTTCCAATAAAATTCAAGCTTCTAGAAAACATATGCTATATCTATTTTTTAAACATCAATTATCCAAATTCTAGCACAGGCAAATAGAATTACAAGTAATAATAGTTGTGAATACTTTTTTACTGTAGCATACTCTGTTCTAAACATTTATATATATTATGTTTGAAATCCCCACAATAATTCTATAGGAGAGGTATTTTATGATTTCTCTTTACAGTTGGGGAAGCTAAGTCATGAAATTTTTAAATCCTATTGATGTAAGTAGTATAGCCAAAATCTGAATACAGGCATTTGGGCCCCAATGTCTACTCTTTTAATTTCACTTAAGTATACTGTCCTTCCTACAGATCCTCAAGTAAAATGTATTAAATGGAGAGATGAAGGAATGAATTGATGTCTTCATGATGGGCCAAAATAATGTCTTTCGAGATTCAGTGGCTATGACAGAACCCAACCTGGGAGGAAAACTCTGAAGAATTCTAATCACAGTAACTCTCCATAGAGAAAGGAAGCTGACTCTACTCCTTAGGTAGGACTTGGCCTTGGGAGAGTCTGAGGTAAATCTAAACCTAAACCAGACAAAAGTCTCAAGGACCACAGCTCAGACAGATCATAGGGTGATTTCACTGCACTGCTTTTCTTGTTCCTTTGCAATTTCTAGATGTTTTTCAGCATATATATATATTGATTTGTTTGAGACGGAGTCTCACTCTGTCACCCAGGCTAGAGTGCAGTGGTGCTATCTCGGCTTACTGCAACCTCCGCCTCCCAGGTTCAAGCGATTCTCCTGCCTCAGACTCCTGAGTAGCTGGGATTACAGGTGCCCGCCACCATGCCTGGCTAATTTTTGTATTTTTAGTAGAGACAGGGTTTCACCATGTTGGACAGGCTGGTCTCGAACCCTGACCTCATGATCCACCTGCCTCGGCTTCCCAAAGTGCTAGGATTACAGGCATGAGCCACCATACCCGGCCTTCAGCATCAGTTATTAAGGAACAAATGGAGACCACTCACACGACTAATACCTTGAGTGCGAATATTTTCATCAAATTAAGCAGAGCTGTGATCATGTTGATTAATTCATCCACCTATCAGTCACTGAGAAACCCTTCTGTATCAAGCCCTCCATGAAGCAGACAAGAAGACAGGACTAGATGTACAAAATATTTATTGGGGAAATAAACCTCTTCACAGGAACACCTGTAAAGGAGAAAGGGAAGGGTGAGCAGGAATAAGTTGGAAGAGGATTCAGACTATGATGTAGGATCTTCACCTTTGAAAAGAAAGAAGGAAGAAAGAAAATGGGGTATGAAGAGGCTTGGACCACAGAGCAACTCTGAGAAAGTCTCAGCCAGGTCTGTGAGGAGTCCATGAGCAGGAGTGGCTCATTAGAGAAGTCCCAATGATAGTAGCCCCACTATGCTCGAATAGTGACTGGGAACAGCGTAGGTAAGTGAACATGGCCTCAGGTGACTGCTGCAGTGGATTTGAGGATAAGGTTTGGCAGCTGGAGGCTTTCAATCCATTGTGCTTTCGGTAGCAGGTCCTCTTGCAGGGAGCTCTGAGTGACGCAACTCCATGGCCTCTACGCTGCATTCTTTAATGCTTCATTCATGTGCCACCCCCTCTTTGAAGCTCTCCCTATTCACCCAATCTGGCAATAAACTCTTCCTCTAAAACTTTTGGCACTTTCATCTTGTGTTTTGCCTTTTCATGTATCATATTTTTAATTGTATATGAGAAAGTTCATGATGGGGCTGGGGTACTCTAACCTGCATGCTTATATTGACTATTCTCAAATTTCAGAACTCACAGCGACATCTGGACAGCCATGGCCTTTGCAGAGAAAATGCAATGAGAACTTTGACAAAGAGATCATTGAAATGCTTTTGGTGCCATCCTAATGAATATTGCTCCTGGGGTCCCGAGTAGGCACGCTGAGTAAAGGCAAAACATATGTCCCTCCATGTATGGTGTTCAGGATTGCTTGGGAAGGGCATTTTTAAGTGGCACATACCATGTGGCCAATGCTGTCCCTTGAGGAACTTGTTCTTAATCCTTGGCAGACAGTATATCACACTGGAAGGACCAGCTTATCTTTGTGTTCTATCATGAAGCAGCTACTTATCAACCAGACCCTCAAAAGCTGACCAAAAGAGCCCACACAGCTTAAGCCTTTCCTGCCTCAAATCTGGATTAAGAACTACCTACATGTGTCCCACTGGGTAAAAGTAGAAAAAGCTAGGTGGGAGGCTGGAGGAGTCCTCAGGGATGGGAAAATCATATTTACTAGCTGGTATTAACCCATAGGCTTTAAGTTCAGCTTTAGGTAGAAAATTTCTCCTACTAGTCACTGGTTCCCTGCTCAAATATCATACTCCTGAGAATACATGTCTTTCCTCTCTGCTCTGTTCACTGATGTGTGCTGTGCTTTCAAGTACCAGCTCTGCTGGTTTCTCAATTGTCTCTCCTCATCAGAGAATACAGTGTTGCCTCTGACCAGCTAAAGCATTAGGCTTGCTACCCGCAAAAGACCTTACAGGAACCAGCAACTTATCTTTCTTTATTTCTGAAGGAAATTTCATACCCTCATTCCCTATCACCAGCATATAGCCTCTGACACTTCCACCCACTTATGAACCTCTGCTTTTCTGGATCATAACTGGCATTGAGACACTTCTGGTACACCATGTCTATTCCATGGAAGCATTGCTGTCTTTTTACAACAGCCAGTTATAGGGGAAAATTGAATTTTGGGGTGGAAAAGCCTGGTCATAGGAAGCTATAATTAACTCTAGAATTGATCGCCTTTCCTGTTATATGTTTTCATATTATCATGCACATTCCTTTTAAGGCAGTTGTCACAATTTTAATTATTGTTGTAATTATGGAGTAATGCTTCCCTCTACTTTAGTGGCTTCCTAAGATCTTGCTGTCTTGTTCACTGCTGTATCCCCAGCTGCTGGCATAGGCCACGGCACATAAAAAGAAGCAATTAATATTTGTTCAGTAAATGGATGAATAAATTAATGAATGAATGTCAAAGGATCTACTGAGTAAGGTTAAACTCACACTTTGAAATTAGAAATCTCTACTATGTAGGTTTTGGTACCAACCTATATACAAATTCTAGAGGCTGTTCAGTGTATCCTGGTAGCTTCTGAGTTCTCCTCTGTAAAAAAGCTTTTGAAATCACCTAACTATGGTGTTTATCACCCCAATAGAGGCTAGGGTTTACTTAGTCTATTGAACCAACTTGTTTTGTATAAGATTCTAGTGTGTGTGTGTGTGCATGCACACATGTGTGTCCCTTTCTAATATTTTACAAGTTTGGAAGTAGTTTACAGAAAATGACCTCTAAGTCAGCTCAAAAGTTACATTTGTATTAGAACTTAGGCTTGCCATGTTTCTGGCTTTGTTCAGCTTTGTTTCTATCCTAGATCATGTTGAATTTGTCCCACACTACAGGTGTGAAAACAACTACTTCCTGTTGTAGAGAGCTATTAGGCTAAACATATGTGTTTGCTCAAAATATATGTTTTAAATACTAAGCCTCTATCAGTTAATTTCTTCTTTAAAAAAGTTTTGCTTCCTTCTAATACGCTGGTTGTTGATCTATCTGTTAATGAAAATGAAGACAGTGCTACTGCTCACTGCTGTGCTGATCAGAGAGTTGTGCCTGAATTCTTGACATAATTAATTGTTTGGTCTTTGTTATGGCATCAGAAGTATTTTAGCTAGCTCCTCAAGTTTTAGAAACTGTTTTTATTCTGAAATAATTTTAGATGAACACAGAAGTTGCAAGAATAGTGCAGAGAGTTCTTATGTCCACTTCATTTGGTTTTCTCCAATGAAAGCATCTTTCATTACCATGGAAACCATTGGCACTATACTAATAACAAAACTACAGATCATATTCAGAATTCACCAGTTTTCATGTAAACTCATTTGTGTGTGTGTATAGTTCTGACATTTTACTCCCTGTATGGATTCATGAAACTGCCAACACAATGAATATCACCTCTTGATAGTTACATATTCCTCCAACACTTGAAAACCTCCCATCTGTTCTCCATCTCTATAATTGTGTCATTTTGAGAATGTTAAGTCATATAACATGCAACCTTTTGAGACTGGTATTCTACTTCTGAGTTTACTGCCCTTGAGAATAACCCAAGCTGTTTTATATATCAGTGATTTTTTCCCTTTTCACTGCTTAGTAGTATTCCATTGTATGACTGTATGTGTTTGTTCAGCCATTCATCCCTTGAAGGGCATTTAGGTTTTTCCAAGTTCAGGGCTAGCACAAATGAAGCTGTGGTTTTTAATTTTTAAGAATGAAGCTGGACATGTGTAACAATGTTTATGTGCAGAATGTTTTCATTTCTGTATGGTTAATCCCAGGAGTTGAGTTGGTAGCTCATATAAAATGCATTTTTTTAACTTTATAAAACACTGCCAAACTTTGTTCCAGGATAGTGATACCACTTTGCATTCTCATCAGCAAAGTCTGAAAGATCCAGTGTCTCTACATCTTTAATAGCGCTTGGTATGGTCAGCATACACATTTTTAATTTTAACTATTTTATCAGGAATGTACCCTATTTAAAAAGTTATTTTTTTGCAAGAATCTGAGATAAAATGCATTTCTCCATTGGGCAGAGTCACAACAGAACCAGCGTAACTCAGTGAAACTTTCCTTCAATAGCTATGGCAGAGCGAGTTAATGTTTTTGCACCAAATGTCAAACAAATGGGTATTACAGAATTCTGTAATTTATAAAATATTATATACATGAATTATTTTCTTGTATTATCACTCATAAGAAACATGTAGGGAGGAATTAGAGGATAACTGGATTAACTAGGTATAAGACTTTTTGAGTGACAGGAAAGATATTTTCCTAGCTGTAGAAATGGAGAAGTCATCAGAAAAGTAATATAACCAAAGCTAGTTTTTTGGAAGATCCACGTAGTTTCACTGTGGTAGTTGGACTAAATGGAAAGGATAGTAGAGTGGAAACTGAACAAGCATGCTTACAGAAACTTCATAAAAATGTATACAAGGCCAGTGGTAGAAAAAAATAGGATACAGGAAGAACATGTTGTGAAATAAGAACTTATGTATCAAGGGAGTCATGAAATTTAGGATGACTCTAGGGTTATTAAAACAGAAATAAGAAAGTCAGAATTAAAAGCTGGTAAAAACAGAGTGGTAGTGATAATTAACTCAACCACCACTAGCAACACCTGGCTGTACTAAGTGCTTTCTTTGGTAATCCTTACCATAGTCCTACAAAACAAGAACAATCAGCTCCAACTACAGACGAGGAAACTGAACCTCACAGATGTCAATAATTTGTCTGAGATCAAACAACAAAGAGATTTCTCTTTCTATCTGTGTAATGAGACAGTAGTGCTATCAATATGATTATTGAAAGATTAAAATAAGATCATATCTACAAACTTCTAAGGGCCATATAAATATTATCTAGTATTGTTTTGGCAATAATTCTTCTCTAAAGATTGAATGTACCAAAGGTTTCCAGGATTTAAATAATGGGTACAATTTCTCTTCAGAAAAAAGACATTACCACACAATAAATATTTTCTATATTCAAAATAAAAGCTCTTTGGGTTTCATTCCAAGATCTCCCATCAGAGACCTTAATTTGAAAATGAACATGACAGGGAACTCAGAATTCTTTTAATTTTCCATCAATTATGTATAATATAAATGTGCATATAAACAAATATTGCAGTAGAAAAATAATACTTTATCCTCATTTTTCTAGAGTGTCAAAAATGATAAATTTGAATATTTGTGGTAAACACTCAGCAAAAATGTCAGAAACATTACTTCTGCAAGCCAGTGTCTCATTGTCAGCTCTTTGTAATCAGTTTAATTTTTATTGAGGAAAAGCAACAATCACAAATCAGCTTTCTTGTGTCCTTTGAATTCTTATAGCTGCAAAATGAGGCTTCCAGCCATATCAATTTCATTTTGCAAAGGCAACATGTTGAATCATTAATTACCTAAGAAGGTACTGAATCCTTATCTCCTTCTGGTAAAAAATAAATAAATATATATATATATATGTGTGTGTGTGTGTGTGTGTGTGTGTGTGTGTGTGTGTGTGTGTATGTATACATACAAATCAGATTGGAACCTGGGGCTGTAAAGTCATCTTTTCTTAAAATGCCATCTGCCAAATTTCACTTCAGAACATCAGAAATCTTTAAAGGTGAGGGAAGGAGAGACAAGTAAGGGCAGTGAAGCATCAGAGTGTCAAGCTGTCTTATCATAGTAGCCTGTGCTGTTCCCTCCTCCCTAGTCTCACCAGCTCCAGGCCCCCTTGGATTACTGATACAGCCAGCTATCTCACCCCCCGCACTGTCAGCAGCCCTGTCTGCTCATAAATCTGAGCAGCCAGAACAGTCACTCCATAATGCCTATCTGGCCATGTTTCTTTCTGACTCATAATTTCCCGAAGGCCTTCCATGCCTGTGATGTCAGGGCTCCCTAAAAGGTCAGCAAGGTGCTTTCCACTCAACCCCCACATACCTCGTCAGCATCCTCTCTCACTATCATCTATCTGATAAACCATGCTCCTGCCATGTGTAATTATGTAAAGTCACTTTAACTCTAGGCTTATTATTTTAGTAATCTCTGCCTGAGGCAAAATTCATGACTCAGTTTATGTTTTACCTCTTCTAAGTCTTCCATAACCTTCTCTCCGACTACCAATCGCCATTTTTCATCCACCTCAATCATGAGACTGAACATGGTGCCCTGCAAATTGGTTTCAACAACCTTTGATAGTGATTGCATGTTGTTATAATTGTCCTTTGTCTTTTTTCCACCCTCCAATAGTTTGTAAGATGCGTGTAACAAGGCAGAAAAAGGAAATATCATGTCATATTTGACAGCATAAATGTAGTCCCCGTGTTACATATGTAGTTGACAGGGAAACAAATGTCATCTATGAAGGTATTTGAAATAGAGGAAGAAAGAAAGGAAAGAAGGGAGGGAGGTGAAGAGAAAAGAAGGGAGGGAGGGAGGGAGGAAGGAAGGAAGGCAAGAAGGAAGGCAAGAAGGAAGGAAGAAAGGAAGACAAGAAGGAAGGAAGGGAGGAAGGAAGGAAGGAAGGAAGGAAGGAAGGAAGGAAGGAAGGAAGGCAGGCAGGCAAAGGAAAGGAAATAAAAAATCATGTCAAAGACTAAGGTGCAGTGGGTGGGCTGGATGTCCATTCTACTCTTAATTCTTCTCTCATCATCATGTTAAGAGTCCTAATAAATGTTTATACTATTTGAGCATAAGTTTTGCATCTTTAAAATAAGATAAAAATAATTCCTAAGATTCATTTTAACTTGAAAATTCTGATTCTCTAACTCATTATCGGCATCCTCAAGGTAATTTTAGCAGCAGAAAAAGGCTGGACTTCTGGTGAAGTTGGACATGTCTATCTAACTGTTGGAGCTCAGGCGCTGCCTCACCACACAGTCTTCATTTAGCTCTACCCTGGCACAAAAAATCTTTCTCTCTTTTTTTCTTTTTTCATTTTTTCTTTTTTTTTTTCTTTTTTTTTTTTGAGACAGAGTCTCGCTCTGTCACCCAGGCTGGAGTGCAGTGGCATGATCTTGGCTCACTGCAACCTCTGCCTCCCAGGTTCAAGTGATTCTCCTGCCTCAGCCTCCCGAGTAGCTGGGACTACAGGTGCCCACCACCAAGCCCGGCTAATTTTTTGTATTTTTAGTAGAGACAGGGTTTCACTGTGTTAGCCAGGATGGTCTCGATCTCCTGACATCATGATCTACCTGCCATGGCCTCCCAAAATGCTCAGATTACAGGTGTGAGCCACCAGGCCCAGCCTCTACATATTTATCATAAAAGAAACACCTGCACACTAATGCTGGCATTCTGAATGTTCTGCATGTCTCATCATTCTGAAACATGACCAAGCCTTGTCCAGATCTTTCCAATACTCCAAAACGTCTGATAACTGGGATTACATCTGTAGAAGACCAAACCTCTCCTTAGAGTTTGACATTATACCACATTTGTACATTCAACACATATTTATTAAGGGCTTGTTCTATGACTAATACTATACTAGGCACTAGTGGTATGATTAAAAATTAGACATAATTCTTTCTTTCATAAAGCTTTAAGTCTAGTTGGAAGACTAAACAATAGTATCTATCTTAATAATTTTTATATTATAACAGAAAGCCCAACTCAACATGGATAGGAAAAAGAAATGTATTGGCTGTAACTGAAGAGACTGTCTGTTGGTCCAATTCAGACAGAGATTGATCAAGGTTCTCAAATGATAATCATAAAGAAAGGACACACACACACACACACACACACACACACACACACATACACATACACACACATACACACACACACATACACACACACACATACACACACACACACAAACACACACACACATACACACATACACATACACACACACACACATTTTCCTTTCTCTTTCTTCACTACATGATGGCTACCTCAGCTTCAGCTCCTACATTTTTCCTGATTTATGTCGACCGGAAAGAGAAAGCTACATCTCCAGCAACTTTTTTTATGGCCCAGAATTGAGTTTCATTATGCTACACTGTCCCGATTTGAAGTCAGAGGCCCATCCTGGAAGCAGTTACCATGAGCAGAGGGGAGGATGCAGTGTTTATTTTAGTCTCAGTCATATGATCCTGCCCTGGAGCCCTGGGCTGAAGTCAGCTTCACTTAAAGCTTATGGGCTCTCAAAAACTAAATTGCACTTCTCTTTCCCCAAAAAGTTAGAGGAGATATGGGCAGCAAAACCCCAAAATTTGCTTTAATATAACTTAAATGTTGGCAAATGATAGGAGAGAAAAGGACAATGAGGAAAATCAGAGAAAATGTCTGAGAGAGCATGGCCTGGGAAACTCACCCTGAAGAAGTGATCATTCCACAAAACGGGATCTTTCAAAGGACAATAAGGAAACTGCCATAAGGCCATCCATGGGAATCGTATTTCAGACATGGAAAATAGTACAAATGTCTGAGTCTCAGAGGAGGTTGGTCGCTTCTGGGCAGCATGAGATCAGGTGACTGCATTGTGGTGGGATAGGAAGAAAAGGGTAAGGTGGCGGGGAAGGGGTAAGCAAGCGTTCCAAGATGTCAGCTGCATTCTAAATATTAAAAGAAGCCACTAATGGATTTATTCCTCCGAGTCCTCAATACTCGTAAGCTAATTATTCAGCAAATCTTCATATGTTATTTATTCAATAAATAAACATATTGAAGGTGTTAAGAAGTAGGCATGCTTCCAGCTTTCAAGAACCTCACAGTCTAAGGAGTGGGAGGAAGCCAAGACAACAATACCACATCGAGATAAGAAGAAAAGCAGCCACACATAAGCATCTGCCAAAGCCACCTGGAACTGCACTAGGTATGTCGTCTGCATGTTCATTAATTCCCCTACAAGCAATTTACCAGATAAGTGTCATTTTCCAGAAAGAGGGCACCCACGTATCCCAAGCTTGCCTGATGTCTCACCCATAGATTAACTGGTAGAGATAGGGTTTGAATTTAAACCTGGCTGACTTCTAATAATATTTACAAGACCTTCTTAAATGTAATAACAAAGCAGTCATTTACATTTAGTTTCTGCTAGTTTTCAAAACAGTCCAATGATAGATAATAACTTCTCTCTAATAATAAAAGCAACACGGCCTCAAATAAACAAACACTTTTCCAAGGTCACAGAGCAAGAGCATAGCGCGGAAACCAGGATCATCTGGGTGCCAAGCCAGTGTTCTCTGTCCTGCCATGCTGCCTCCTAGATCCTGAAAAAGTATTTTGCTGGTTCAGAAAAAGGAGGGTGTAAGTCCAGCTGAAGAATTGTGGAAGCCTTTTTGTTGGGGCAGCAACTTGCTGCTGAGGCATTGACTAAACCTGGGCAATCAGATTAGGGGAGATTTTAACTATGGGAGCTCTAGCAGTTCCCACTATCCCTCTCTCCCCATTCAAGGAGCTCCTCAGGGGGTCCTGGAGTAGGGATTAAACACATGTCTCTGACAGGCAAGCCCTTGAGGATGGACCCAGGTTAGCTGAGACCCCTACACTGTTGACAGCCTCCTCTCTTTCCCTCTTGGCTTTCAAACAAAATTAGCTCCTGACAAGAAGAGGAAAGAAGGGACCTGACAGTTTGGGCTTCTCTACCTAAAGGCTAACCCAGTTCTCACAGTGCAGTGCTCAGCTGTCCCATCAGCTGGCATCCTCTATGCCCGAGACACCCCAGGGGAAAGAAGCTGTGTCAGGACCCATGGTGGCTTGTGTCATCTCTCCTGGATTAGTCCTTCAGGGATGCACATCTTAGTCTTTCTTCCCCATAATATATGTCAGTTAACTTGCTTTGAGCATGCAATATGGTCCAAGCACTGGCCTGGTACACTCAGTAACTAACACAATAGTACTTGCCCTGCTTCATGGTGCTTTTAGTCATTAAACACATATCTCTGACAGGCAAGCCCTTCAGGATGGGTCCAGGTTGGCTGGGGCCCCCACCCTGTTGCAAACTTCCTCACCTTCCCTGCTGGCCTCCAGGAAAAATTAGCTGAAAATTAACTGTCGGGGAGAGGAAACACCAAGAATTAGAGTTTGGTGTCATTTTCCTTATGTATGTATTTATTTATTGAAGGAGGTGTATTAGATTCCTCAGTTGCTCCTAGAGGAGTCTATAACGCACACAAGCTCTCTCCTGTGGACCATAAGGCCTGTAAATCCAGGCTAAACTCCTGGGTTTTCACTTCCATCTAAACCTCACAGGAAACATGTCCTCCTTTAAGTTTGCTGACAGTGTAAATTTCATAAAATTTTTTTCAATACATATTTATTACTTTGAATTATAAAATAATCTGTTTAAAGGGCACATATTAAGGGATCGTGCATGTTGGGAAACAGACAGAGCTGGTGCCTGTCACACAGGCATGCCCCTCTCCCTTGGAAGTCACTCTAGTGCCCGCAGGGAAAACTTTCAATTGCTTGGTTTAGATACAAGACCTTCTGTGTTCTTGAATCCTGGTCTGTATTTCTAGCATCACTTGCCACCATTTGTCCAGGCTTCTGGGCAGCTCCCACACTGTCTTCAGTGCTGTTCTCCCTATCAAGACTGCCTTATCCTACAGTTCTCAAAAATGGGTTGTTCTATGATCCCACTTAAGAGCACACACTATGTAAAATGTGCCCTGAATCCTTCAGGCAAAATATATAGGTCTTGCTGTGATCCTGAACCAGCCCTTCAAGGTGCTAATAGGACACTTATCACAATACAGCCCAGGTAGGTGTATATGTGCCCATGATAATCTGTGACTCCCTCATCCTCTACATGTAGCACAAGGCCTTGCCTTGCTCATGGAAGGTACATGACTTAATGATTACATTCATGGTAAAATGTAAGATGGTGGATTTCATAGAGCTTAAGTTGCAGGGCAGCAGCCTGACAAAAGCACAAGGGAGAGAAAAGAAAAGGGGATTGGTATGGTACATTTGTTTAGCTAAATACAGTTGTGTTGGAAAATCCCTATAAGAAGCCTCCGGGTCTTCCTTTCCCATCTACACATGGCTGGAGGTCAATTTCTTAGGAAAAAAAAGCGAACAATAGTGAAAAGAAAATAATACCAGCCAGCATAAAAATTGAGCTATATGGCTTTTGTACTAATAACATTTTTATCACAGATGTAACATATGCCCATTATAGAAAATTTAGAAAACACTAACAAGCAAAGAGAGAGAAAAAAAAGATAGTATTAATTCCACAACAGAGAGAGAGCCACTATTAATTATTTAGCATATACTTTTCATATTTTTGTTTTCATATGGTATCTAAAATATATATTCCATCCTTTATCCCTATCCCTCTGATATGGTTTGGCTGTGTCCCCACCCAAATCTCATCTTGAATTGTAGTTCCCATAATCCCCACGTGTCTGGGAGGGACCTGGTGGGAGGTAATTGAATCATGGGGGAGGGGTTTTTCCCATGCTGTTCTCATGATAGTAAATACGTCTCACAAGGGTCCATGGTTTTATACAGGGCAGTTCCTCTGTCTGCTGCCATGTAAGATGTGCCTTTGTTCCTCCTTCTCCTTCCACTATGATTTAGAGGCCTCCCCAGCCATATAGAACTGTAAGTCCATTAAACTTCTTTTTCTTTACAAATTATCCAGTCTCAGGTATTCCCTCAAAGCAATATAAAAATGAACAAGTACACCCTCCTTCATTTTTCTCTTCTTTCCCCGCTGTTCCTTCTTCTTTTCCTGCCTTCCATCACCTTTTCATTCTTTATCCATATTAATATAGGCAATTATTCAAAATATAAGATTCTAAATAGTGTTTGCAGAATGCCACCTTATGTGTAAAATCCAGGGAGAATAAGAATATGTAAGTTTGATTTTGCTTATATTTCTATCAAGGTTCTAGAAAGACACATAATGAAAATAAAAGTGGTTGCTGATTGGAGTGAGCTGGGGCAAACTAGATGGATTAGGGCAAAAGTAGAAGAAGAATTCTTACTTTTCACCAAGTATCATTCTATAGTACAAATGCTCCTTGACTTACACTGGAGTTACACCCTGAGAAACCCATCATGAGTTGAAAACATAGCTATGTAGAAAAATGCATTTAATACACCTAACCTTCCAAACATCATAGCTTATCTTATTCTACCTTAAATTTACTCAGAACATAGTACTTTGATTTTGCATCAGATGAACATAGTTCCTTGTAAACAAAAATAATAGTGTTGCAGGTCACACGTGCTTTCCTCTACTATGCCTTTGTACTCCCTCAACTAGTGTCCTCTTGAATCTAGGTGGCATCTCAGACGGCTTGTCCAATAGAATGTAGTGGGAGTGCTGCTGTGTCAGTTCTGGATGTCATGGATTGGTCTAGATGCTTTCTGGGAAGCTAGTTACCATACAAGAAGTGTGACTACCTGTGTACCATCATCCTCTGGGAGCCCCAGTTTTGCACAGAGGCCAACAAATATCAAAGCACTAATCATATGCACAAAGAAATCACCAGGCATTCTGCTCAGTCACTCCTCCAGATGTCACCAGCCTCAGCAACAATCTCACTGCAACCTCATCATGAGAGACCCCCAACAAGACCCCGTCCAGTCAAACCACAGAAATCTGGAAGTCACAGTAATGTATTTTATTAAATAAAAAAACATTTCAGGGTAGTTTGGCATGCAAGACAACCTGAGCAGAAATGCTAAAATGTAGGTAGACAAATACCACGTGCCTGCTCTGCAGCATAGGTGTAAAAAACTCAGATTTTAGGTTCAGGCTGCCTGTATTCAAATCCTGGCTCTAACCCAACTATCTGCGTGACCTTGACCAACTTTATTTACCTTTCTGTGTCTCAATTTTCCATATAATAGAGGTAATACTACCTACTTCAAAAGAGTGTTATGAGGATTTAATAATATTTAGAATACTACCTGGCACACAGCAGAAGCTCAGTATTAGCTATTATTATTATGTATCAAGAGTTATATAAAATTATCAATATTTTTTGGTATGAAGATATTCCTCAAGTAAATAATAGGCATTATTCCTGAAAATACTCTAATGGATTTTTTTTTTTTTGTAATTTTTTTTAGTTGAACCTCTATGTTCAAATTAAGACTAGACTGGATTTTTTGTTTTTTCTCTCTGTCCTCTTTTATAAGTTATCAGGGTTATGTTTGCCTCATAAAAAGCTCTGATTTTGGAATAACTTATATAACATATAAACTATCTATTTCTTAGAAGTTGGAATCAACTACAAAAATGCTTGGAAATTTTGCCTTTGAATTTGTCCCGTTGAAAAGATGCAACAAGTTTGTAATTTATTCTAACTTTATTGGGAAGCACTAGAGTAGTTTATAAAGATGGTGTAATGCTCAAACCATTGTGAGAACATGATGCTCTTTTGCCACGTGGCATGGTACTCTGAAGGACAAGTCGAGTAACAGCATAATAGTTTTTGTCACTATAGGTCTGGCCCCTTTTTATTTGCCTGCCTGAATTACAGATTCTTTTTTTTTATTATTCCTCGTTATTGTGAATGTCACAAAGCTACATTTAAGAATGATAGTCATGAACCTCATGCCATTCACTTGATTGGTGAGCCTCTCTGATTTGAACAGTAATTATTCAACCTTATTTTATTATTTTTGTCATTTTTCATCTTATTCTATGTGTCACTTATGTTCTCTTTGTTATTTTTCTGTTATTTTTTCTTGAACAATGGAAGTATATTTGAACCAACTTCTCGAATACTGATGTATTTACTTTTCCTGCAGAATCCAGTTCTATCCACTGTCTCTATCACTTTTTTTTCCCCTTAATTCTAAATTCTCTCAATTGTGTAAAATTTTCTGGCCTTAAATCTTTATTTCATAAACATCTTGCTTCTTTAATGATTTGAAATTTCCTCAAATCTTGTTGAGAATATGAATGAATATATCCTAAACATATCTCATGGTTTTTTTCTTTTTTTATCCAGTTTTCTTTTTTAGCCCTTCTCTTGAGTTTTCCAACCTACTCTTTTCATAATCTTAGATTCCAGAAGATCAGTTCACTTCCTATTGGGAGGTGGCACTGCTTCTATCAAAAATAGCACATATCTCTGTTCATAAGAACCTGATCCTGACACTATTGGCACTCTGACTCTGGCTGAGCTCAGGCCGGCCTGTCTAAGTCAGGCCTTTCAGAGAGAAGAGGAGGGGATGGTATTGAGGACAAGCATCTTTCCCCAGCAAACCATCTGTAGTATCCTTGAGGATATGCACCCCTAAGGAATCCATTGTTTCAAGAAGAGCAGGACCCTCCAACTTAGTATCGAGAACACGTTCTCCTGGCACCTGGGATGAGGGGTAATTTAAGTTTATTCATTTATTTTTGTTTTTGTTTAAGACAGGGTCTGGTTCTGTCACCCAGGCCAGAGTGCAGTGGCATGATCTCGGCTCATTGCAACCTCCAGCTCCCTGGCTCAAGTGATTCTCCCACCTCAGCCTCCCAAGTAGCTGCAAACAGAGGCACATGCCACCGTTGCTAGCTAATTTTTTAACGTTTTGTAGGGACAGGGATTTGCTATGTTCCCCAGGCTGGTCTCAAACTCTTGAGCCCAAGTAATCCACCCACCTTGGGGCCTCCCAAAGTGCTAGGATTACAGGTGTAAGCCACTGTGGCTGGCCTGATGGGAAATTTTAATCAATAGAGAAAGTCTGAGAGAAAGCTGAACCAGCTGTATAGGTCTGGAGCTCCCACGGTAAAGTCACTCAGTTTTCAGAGAAGCCCTGACTGGAGTCAGAATTGTCATCTCCTTTCAGCTCTGCCTCTGATGACATAGGTGGTGTGGAGTGGATTACAGAGCACCAGTTTTGGAGACAGATCAGCTAGTGATCACACCCTGCCTCTGTTCCTTGCTAACTCGTGACCTCAAACAACCCTCCTAACTGTTCTGAGTTTTCTTTCATGTGTAGCTTGAAAATAATAATGGCATGACCATTTTCAGGGGAACATGAAGTATAGTAATTCACATGAAGTTTGTTATATCAGTTCACTGTGGTTCTTATTCCCATCCTCTTTCACCTTACCCCTCTCCACAAAGCCTCAGGCTCCTTGATAAAAGCAAGATGTTGAGCTAATCTCTTTCCAAAGTACATTGCAGCCTGGAAAACATAGAACATTCCAGGCATCTGGGATGCTGATATTTGACACTGCCATTCAAAGAACCAGAAGAACCAGAAGTCTCTATCACTTTGGGGTATAGGTTTTTCTATCTGCCTTGAGATGTTGCCTTATTCCGGTCCAAGCCTACTGATGCTAGCACCATATCTAACTCAGCCATCAGTTGTCCCTGGGGCTCCCTACCTCTCATCTAGTGGATCTCAGATCTGGTAGGGGAGTACTATACTTCTTTTCTCTTTTACAACCACATCCATCACAGACTGTCAGCTGACTATCTGGCATATTTCGAAAAGGAAGACATTATATTACAAGAAAAACGTGGGTGACTTATTATATGACAGTAATTTTAGGGGAATTACATTTTCACTTTGATATTTAACACGTGATTACTTTTATTATAGAAAATGCACATAAGTAAAAAGAAAAAAAATGAATTGTCCACAATTCTACCTTCCAGAGATTACCCTATAATATTTAGGAATAATTCATTTAAAATGATAGAGCATGCTGTGCAGTCATATAATCTGTACTATCCATTTGCAATATACTATGAACAGTTTCTATTTTAATTCACATAGGCCTACAAACCACCTTTTAAATAATTTCATTGTGTGCTTTTCTGAGATGTACAATATTTAATTTATCTAATTCATATTGATGAGATTTGAGTTCCAATTTTGAATCAAGTGTATGAAAAAACAGACTTGTATCAATATTTTTATATTTGTCCAATCATCTACTTAAGATACATTTTCATAAAAATGGAAATTCCACATGGAAAAGGGGGAGTCTTGAAGATATTGTTCATCTTT
The DNA here is from genome assembly GCF_002776525.5 of Piliocolobus tephrosceles. Classification (NCBI taxonomy): domain Eukaryota; kingdom Metazoa; phylum Chordata; class Mammalia; order Primates; family Cercopithecidae; genus Piliocolobus; species Piliocolobus tephrosceles. The sequence continues at coordinate 171,300,840 of NC_045436.1, read as the reverse complement.
TTATAGCTAGTGTATAACTATAGTATCTGGCACATAATACCATCTGAAGACATATTTGTTGATTAAATGAATTTTTTGAAGTGTAATTGTTAGGTCAGAGGGTATGCATATTTTATAATTTTATATACATCATAAAATTGTATACAGAAAATTTATACAAATGTATAACCCTATCAACAATGTCTGAGGGTGCCTTTATCTTCCTTGCTCTTGACAATGTTGCGTATCAACAATATTTCAAACTTTGCTAAAACTGTAGTCAAAACTTATCTATCTCACTTTACTCATTTCTTAGATTCCCTATGATATTAAATTTTTGTTTATATTGTTTGCCATGTATGTATCTCTTTATGTGTCTGTCCATGTTCTTTTGCCCCTCTTTGTAATGAGATTGTTTTTCTTTTCCAAGTTAATTTGTAAGTACCCACTGTATTTATTAAGAGTATTAATACTGAGAATGCCATTCATGTTAAACATATTCTACGGAGTGCTATTTGTCTTTTATGTTATTTATTATACACACACATTGTTTTTATTAAAATGTTTTAATCTATTCCGTGGGAAAGGGTCATACAAACCCAAATGCCTTCAGTAGCCAGGCAGGTGAGAGATATGTGTTTTTAAAAAGGTGTATGTAAGACCACAGAATATGTTGTTTCTAAGACAAATCAGAAATGATGTGCCTTTAGGGCTTTCAATTCAGTTATTTACTTCTGTCTTTCTTTTTTCTCTCCTCATCCCTGCTTTCTTCTCTCCTTCCTTCCTTCCTTCTGTCCTTCCTTCCTTTCTCTTTCTTTCTTCCTTTCCTTTCCTTTGCTTTTCCTTCCTTCCTTCTTTCTGTCCTTTCCTTTCCTTTCTTTCTCTTCGTGCTTTTCTTTGTTTCCTTCCATTCCTTTCTTATTTGTTGTTCTTTCCTTCCTTCTGTTCTTTCTTTCTCTTGGTTTCCTTCTTTCTTTCCATTTCCTCTCTCCCTCCCTGCATTACCCTTCTTTTATCTCTTCTTTATTCTTAAGAAATCTCTCTCCTACCCAAAGTGAATAAATCTTTGAACAGTATTTGAGCTGCATTAGTTTGTAATCTCTGCTTCCATAACTCCTTGAATTTTTGCCCTGCTTTAAACAATCCTCTCTATTGCAGGACTAGGGATATATATACACACACACACACACACACACACATTATTTATATATACATAGCATACACGTTATAGATGGATATGTTATATTTAATGAATATATATACACATCTCTGTCATGTAGTTTTTAATATTATTTAAAAAATTCATACTTTAAATTCATCTGGAATTTATTTTAATGAATGATGTAATATTAATAGATGCATTTTACTTTGTTTTCTAAATGGGTAGCCATTTGTCTCATCACCATTTTTCAAATTGTCTGTCTTTCCTAAGGGATTTTGGTGCCTGCTATTATCATATACTAGTTTCTCGTATATCCACAAGTCTGTTTCTGTATATTCTGACTCTTCCTGTGAATGTACCTGTCTCTATTTTTATCTACGTCACCACCTCTCTATTCTATTTACTATATCTCTGTAGTAGATATCTGATAAAGCAATCCCCTCAGTCACCCTACACAATTTCCCATACCATTTTATTCTCTTACAGAGCTTCATTGGAATCCTTATTTAGTTATTTCTCCAAGTAATCTTTAAAGTAAGAATTTTGATTGGAATAGGATTAAATTGATTTTTGAGAAGAATAAACATACAAGATACTGAGTCTTCATATCTAGTAAAATAATACATTTCTCATTTTTTTATGCACTTGGTTATAATTTTGTAGTTTTCTTCAACAAAATTTTGTACCTTTCTTCCTAATTTATAACTATTTTATATTTTTATTGTTTTTTGAATGAGGTATACATATAATATTTAATGAGTGAAACTCATTGTTATATGTATGTATATACATTTTATATATACTATATATGATACATTATATATAATATATATACAATACAATACAATATATACATACTATATATAACCTGCCAAAATGCTGACTATTAATGTTGATATCAGGCACCTTTTCCATGTATGGGATGTTAGTTGCAGTGCTTTTAGTACTCATAGGCTTATTTCATAATTTTAAATCCCATTTTTGAGCCAATCTGCCTGAATTTAAGTGACAGCTATACTGTTTCATGACATATGATCTTCACAAAATTGCAGAACCTCAGTTTTGTCATCTCCAAAAAAGAAAGATAATACTACTTAGAGGTGGTTTGAGTGTTAAATTAGTCAATATATGTAGAAGTACTTAGAACAGTTCTTGGCATGTGGAAAACGGTCAGTGCTAACCATTATTATTAAGCACGATATTTGCTATTAGATTTTATACACATTCTATCATGCTATGGAATTTTTTTTTATTTCTACCCCGTGATTAATTATTTCTAAAATATTTTTTAAAACAAGAACAGGTATGTAATTTTATTTATAGCTTCTACAAACCTATCAGGAAGTAAAAATCAATTTTTTTCTCCTATTGCAATAAAGGCTTTTTTTTTTTTTTTTTAATGTTAAACTATCATTGAATTCCTAGCTTAAATCCTGCTAGGACACATTATATATTCTTTTATTTTACCAACAAGCAAAATTTGTTGCTATCTTTCATGATCATTGCATTATTGTGCAAATGTTCTAATTCTTGTGATACAATGTTGTCAGATACACTTTCCTAGAAAATTATTAGTGTTGAGCTATTCAAAATTTTATCAAAAAAATGTAAATATAGTTTTATTATAATTCATAAACTTCCTGTTCATATATATTAGTTCCCATTTTTAAGTTATGGTACCATATACTTCTATTTTCTATCTTGTATAAACTTTCAAAATGGGTGCCTGTTTTATGGATATATTTATGACACAACCTGGAAGAAAGGGTATTTTATAGTGAGAAAAAAAGTCTCTACATATATACAATTATAAAATACTTGCAGCGAGCTCAATCACCCCTAATTCCTTCACACTACATGCATTATTCAGCAACCTGTGCATAACAAGCTGACCAGTGACTTAATACAAATTTGTTATCATTCACCAGGCTGTGGCTTAGCTGGGCCACACATCCGATAAGGGTTGAGATATGCTGACTGTGGCCAATAGTGCTCAGGGTACAGCAGTCATCACTGTATGTCTCACTGAGGGTTGGCCGGACGAAGATGATCTCACTGGCTTACAAAGTAATCACAGATAGCCAACAGAAAGATCAATAATAACCAAACTTTCTTGAGGCTTAGGCTTGGAAGCAGCGTAACTGCTACACTCTATTGGTCAATGTATATCACAAACCTAGCTAAGATTTAAAAGAAAGAGACGTGGTTTTCCCTGCTTGAATGGAGAAGCTGAAAAGCCACTTTGCAGACAGAAATAGAGAATTTGAGCCATTTTGGCAATCAATCTATCCACAAAGTAATGAAAGAATGACTTATTGCATACACTTTCCTTCTCTCTCATGCACACATAATCTTGTGATAATCTTATGTAAACTTGAACAGCTGAGGTCATCTCTGAAATGTCCTATGCTGCTGTTGTCTCCCAGTTTAGTGACATCTACACTGAAAGTCTACTTATCACTGCAATGCATTTCAGTCTTGCATGTTGCCCATATGTTTCTCAAAGTCCAAATATATTGGGACTTGTGCTTCTGGGAAGATGGAGTACGTAAACATTTTTCCATTCTTCCAATTAAGTATGGCTAAAAATAAAATACTTGTGTGTGAAACCTAAGGAAAATGTGTGTAGGACTTGTATGTGGAACACTAAAATACTGATAAAAATATTTTTAAAAATTGAAATAAATGGAGAGGCATATTGTGTTCATGGATTGAAAGATAACATGGCAAGTGTACCAGTTCACCCCAAATTCATTCACAGGCTTAACATGATTCTAGTCAAAACAACTATTATCATTTGTTGTCTCATATCATCTATTTTTTACAGATATAGACAAATAATATAATTCTAAATTTTATATGGAAAGGCAAAGGAACCAGAATAGTTAAAACAATTTTGAAGAAAAATTAATAAAATAGGAGAAATCACTCGATTCACTTCTAAGATTTGTCATAAAGCTGCAGGAATCAACACAATGGTATTTGTAGAGGAATAGATATATAGGTCAATAGAACAAAATGAAGAACCTGGAAACAGCCTCAGATAAATCCAGGTAACTGTTTTTTTAATACCCAGTCTAAGATAATACTTAATCTTACAGAAATGAAAGCATATCCAAACAAAAACCTATACATGATTGTTCATACCAACTTTACTTGTAATAGTCCAAAAATGTGAATCATCAAACTTTTTTTTCAAGAGGTGAATAGTAAATAAAATGTTGTACACCTATCACACCAATATATCACTCGGCATTCAAAAACGAAAGAAACATTGGCACATGCCTTGGATGGATCTCAAGGGCATTGTGCTAACTGAAAGCAAAAGCCAGAGGAAAAAGGTCAATTAAGGTATAATTTTATTTATAAAGTACTACCGAAATTGTAAATATACAGAAATGAGAAACAAACCAATGGTTACCAGGAGTTAGAGGTTTTTGGGGAGGGGAGAATACGGAGGTGACTAAAGAGGGGTTGCACAGTGGAGATCTCTGTGGTGATGGAATAGTTCTGTACCCTGATTGTGGTGGTGGTTGCACAAATATATGTGTGATAAAATGGCATGGAACCATATATATGTAGTGCCAATGCTAAGTTCTTGGTTTTTGATAGTGTGCTATAATTATATGTGATGTAATTATTGGAAAACTGGGTGAGGGTATACAACTCCTCTATGCACTACCTTTGTGAGTTCCAGTAAATCTATAATAATTTTGAAGTAAAGAGCTTTAAAGGAAACAGCAATCTTTGAATCTTGACCCTGGGAATGACTGTGGGATCCTGCTGCTCTCTTCCTCCAGAAACCTTCTGTGTCTGCCTGTACTCTGTAGAGATCAGCACTCTTCCTCTCCAGGAGCCACATTTTCTTACTGCAATGATGGGACAGGTACTAAAATCACTTTGAAGAGTAGAGTTTCTTGATGCTTGGACCCTAAACCAACAAGTGCTCCACAGTCTCAAAGCATACATTGACCTAAGTCACACCCATGAAAGAGTCCCCTTGGAAGTAATACCACAATGAATTACTGTTTAATTGCATCTGATCCAATTTTGTGTACATTATGCTGAAGTTTTCTGCCAAAGCTCATGTTCTTTTCATCTTAAAGTTTGTCATGTGATGGTTTCCCTTTAAAAATAAACATTGGATACATGACAGTTTGTAGGAAAGAACATTAGACTAGAAATAAAAACCTAACTTTAAATCCTTTTACACTATGTTATTTTATGATTGAAAGCAAGAGAACAACTTGGTCAGCATTTAGAAAGATCACTCGGGACACCATTTGGAGAAAAGATTGGAGAGGAAGAAACTGCAGGCAATGAGAGAGCTATGGCAATAATTCAATTCAGCAAATGTAAGCCAAGATTTTCCTTTATCTTTGGTAATGCTGAATTCCGTGCCTAGAATTTACTATTCCTTATCAGTCCAATTAGATAGATAGATAGATAGATAGATAGATAGATAGATAGATAGATAGAT
>NC_045436.1:171272830-171295209 GCF_002776525.5 Piliocolobus tephrosceles | reverse complement strand
GATAGATAGATAGATAGATAGATAGATAGATAGATAGATAGATAGATGGATCAGACACTGTTGGTTGCCTACCCAACAAGAATACTTGATTTTGTTTCACCTCTTCCCCACATGACTCAGAGATCAATCCTGATTTATTTCACTTAAACATGACAATCATTTTGCCATTAAAAATAATGCATTTGAAGGTGTCCTTTGACCCAGTGTTCATTATTGAGTTGTGAGGACAGGTTTGCTGGAAGATCTTTCATGAAAGTTCTAGAGCTTACATAAACAATAGGAAGAAATAGTGCCTTCTCTTGCACTGAACATGACTAAAAGTGACTATGCAAGGATCTCACCAAGGACAAAAGTCTAATGAAGGTGGTAAAATTGAAAGATGGAAAGAACTGGGTACTTGTTAAAATTTCTGAGACGCTGAATGACCAACCCCAAAGCACATTATCCCTAGCCATTAATGAAGCTATAACATGCTTATCATTATTATTATTATTATTAACTTTTATTCTAGGTTCAGGGGTACATGTGCAGATCTGTAATATAGGTAAACTTGAGTCATGGGAATTTGTTGTACAGATTATTTCATCACCCATATACTAAGCATAGTACCCAATAGTTACTTTTTCTGTTACTCTCCCCCTTCCCAGCCTCCACCCCATGTCGTCTCCAGTGACTTTTCCCTTCTTTGTATCCATGTTTTCTCATCATTTAGCTCCCATTTATAAGTAAAAACATGCAGTATTTGGTTTTGTGTTTCTGCATTAGTTTGCTGAGGATGATGGCCTCCAGGTCAATCTATGTTCCTGCAAAGGATATGATCTTGTTCTTTTTTATATGCCCCTTATTTCCAAAGCCAATTAAAATGAGTCTTCTGTTAGTTGCAGCCAAAAGCATTGCAGCTGATGTAACTACTATGAACCAGACATAGTGCTGTGGGTAAGAAATCAAAGTGAGGTCATCACGGGCCCTGTATTCTAGGAACTTGTCATCTTTTGTAAGCATTTTCAATCTGTATTTGAAGTGTTGGAAACAATAGCTTTTCCTAGGCTGTGGTAAAATTCCTCTACATCTTGTAAGGCCTACCCAGATTCATTTCATTTTTTTCACGGATTCTTAATGCTTCTCTCATAGCACTTATTCTACTTTTTCATATCTTGCCATTAACATATATCCTCTCCCCAACACTGTAGGAGAAGAATGAAGCTATCTTGGAGTAGCGCACTGCTTCTACTTTATATTATTTAATTGTGAGGTTAAGAATTCAGATGACAAAATCACGTATTGTCCACACATAATTGCAGCCCTGACTATAACCATGATCAGATGACTTAATCTTCTGGCCCTGACCACAAGCCTACAAATATCACAAATATTTAATGGAGGAATATCTAACTACTCACTAAACAATTGATATTTAAGCTCTTGTTTTATTTCTCTCTGATGTCAATGCCACAAGGTCATCTTCAAAACACCCCTTTTATCCCCATGCATGTTTATATGGCACCAGGTCTTTGGTAAATGGAAATGGACACTGTGTAACCAATTATCAGAAATTTACATTTTATTGTGTTGCATCATTAGAGAAACAGCATTTGACTATTGGTTACTTTTTGTTTTATCCCCCAGCTTATTCCATCACACAGAAGTTCACATGTTTAAGGAAGACCCATAGGTGTGTAAATATGCGGTATAATCATGGCATCTGTTGGCATGTATCTCATAATGAACTTTGCAGTCCCAAACTACCAAATCAAAATGGAAATCTTTTCTGCTCTTCAGATACAGAAGCAACTGCTACATCTTAAATTGGGGGCAGATCACTTAGATAAAATAAAATGCTGGGGAAAATAAAATTCTATGCAAATTCTCTACATAAGCAATGGTGGTCTGAACATATAACTTTTTTTCATCAACTTTTAAGTTCCAGGGTACATGTGCAGGATGTGCATGTTAGTTATGTAGGTAAATGTGTGCCATGGTGATTTGCTGCACGGATCAACCCATCACCTAGGTATTAAGCCTAGCATCCATTAGCTATTCAAGACTGAACCAGGAAGAAATTGAATCCCTAAATAGACAAATAACAAGTTCTGATGAAGCAGTAATAAATACCCTACCAACAACAACAACAAAAAACATCCAGGACCAGACAGATTTACAGCTGAATTCTACCAGAAGTACAAAGGGGAGCTAGAACCATTTCTACTGAAACTATTCCAGACAATTGAAAAGGAGGGACTCCTCCCTAACTCATTTTATGAGGCTAGCATCATCCTGATACCAAAATCTGGCAGAGGTACCACAAAAACATAAAATTTCATACCAATATCCCTAATGAACATTGAAGCAAAAATTCTCAGTAAAATACTGGCAAACCAAATCCAGAAGCACACCAAAAAGTTTATTCACCACAATCAAGTTGGCTTCATCTCCAGGATGCAAGGTTGGCACTTGAACTTACATATTTTAAGTAGAGATTAAATTAGGGGTTTTGACATTATACAGTCAACTTGTTCTTCGCAAAGAGGAAGGTTTTAAGTCTGGATGAATTCATTGGTTGTCCTAAGATGATCGACATAAGCAGAACATTACCTTATTCTCTCTTAATTTCTGTGGTGCTGATAATCATACAAATCTTACTCCTGTGAGTCACCCTAATAATTTTTCTCATACATGATCCTATCCCCTGTGAAGTTAGGAATATGTATTTATGCAGAAACATATTCTATAGTTTCAAAGGTATACCTTGTAATCAGTAACAGTAGGGTGCTCTACTCTGCTAAATGTGTTAAACTCATCCACAATCCTCAATCTTAGAGTCTCTGTGGCATTTCCTGCAGCTGAGCCAACACTTGGAGGCCACAGATAATCAATTAATCAAAGTTCCTGCATCATTTTCTCTGCATGGAGTCTGAGGCCAGGCCCTCCAAGCTAATTGGATTTTCCCACCTTTCCTCAGTGTCTGTGCTAGGAAGGATGATAGTGAAAATCAGAGAGTGGAGGAGAAATCAGCCCCTAGCCCTTTTTCTCCCAGTTTGAATCTAGTCCCATCCTTTGAACTTGATGTATAATCTTGATCCCCTCAGCTTCATCCCAGAACTCTCTAAATACCTTGGCCAGATTTCCCACTGGATTCCTCCACTTCTGATTTTCTCAGATAGGAGAGATTATCTTCACTGTTGTTTGGGGACACAAACATGACCTCATTTTCCTAAGGAAAACATTTAAGTGGAGGGAGAATTGGTAAGAAGCAAAGAAATAAGGTGATGAAAAATTACAAGAGGAGGCTTCATCCTAATGTCATTGGAGGTCGTCTTCCTGGGGGTGGATCAGTCAGGTTAGTTATGTGAACAGGCTCTGGTAGACATTAGGATAGCAAAGGGCAGAAGCAGCAGTGACCACTTTTGCAAATGCATCTTAATCCCACTTCTTCTCTGATATCCTGTCTGCTTCATACTTCTCTCATGTCCACCACCTGTAACAAGCCAAGTTGTGCCTTTAAATGACCTTAAGGATCTTTTTGGATTTATGCCCAGGCATCCAAACTCTAATTTTTGTAGTGAAGGAGCACAAAGTGCAGGTTGTGTAGTTTTTCCTATCTGTATGTTATATAGATCTAGGGTTTGGTTCTTGGGGGCCAGAACTAAGTCCTACCTAAGGCATCCAGGAAAAAGTATTTACAAAGGGCCAGTTGGAGACAAAGTCCTTAGATTATGTCATGAAAATTAGCAATAGGTATCTAGCCCAAAGAAGAGCATGGCTTGGATTACCTATTGCTGCATAACAGCCCATACCAAATGTAATGGTTTAAAGCAACATCAGCCACTTATTTTCCTTGTGAATCAGCAATTTGCAAAGGGTCATGCAATATTATGGGAGCTAGAGAATAAGCTGCCTCTATAATTGTGTGAGCCATCTTTCACAATTAACATCTATCCATCAATCTATCTTACCTATATTTAAATGTACTATTGGTTCTGTTTCTCTGAAGAACACTGATTAATACAGCATTTGACTGAATCATTTTTTAATTCCAGGCCTTAAGTCATACTTTGGATGTCACTGAATATTCTGCCTATGGGTCAGATGCCCACGCATCTTGACATGACTGGCAAGTAAGTACAGGTGTTATGGGTTTAACTGTATCCCCCCAAAATTCATATGTTGAAGTCCTATCCTCCCCAGTACCTCAGAAGGTGACCTTTGATTATCAGGTTTCTATAGAGGTAATCAAGTTAAAATAAAGTCATTAGGGTTGGTCCTAATCCCATATGACTGGTGTCCTTATATGAAGGGAAAATTTGGAAACAGACAAGTCCAGAGGAAAGACTGTGAAGACACAGGAGGAAGACAGCCATTGAGAAGCCAAGGAGCAAAGCCTGGATCAGATGTTTCCTTCACGGTCCTCACAAGGAGCCAACACTCACCAAGCTTTGATCTCAAACTTCTAGCCTCCAGAACTGTGAGGCATATTTGTGTTGTCTGACCCATCCAGTTTGTGCTACTTTATTTCGGCAGTTGTATCAAACTAACACAGCTAGCTATCAGCATCTCAGAACACGGGCCACTCCTAGGGTGACTTGAGCTTCCTCATAGCATGGTGGCTGTGTTTCAAAAATGAGCATTCCAAGAGCAAGGAAACAGAAACTGTCATTTCCTTTTACCTTGAGCCTGGAAACTGGCATGGTATCACTTCCTTTGTGTTCTATTAGTCAAAAATCAAAAGGCTGGATTCTATGGGAAGGAACATAAACTGTACTTTGTAATGGAAGAAGCATCAAATAATTTTGAGGACATGGGCAAAAACCATCTCCAGAATTGATACTGAGAGACAAAGGATGGAGCACTTTGAATATTCCTTGTAAAAAAAAAAATAACTAACACTTGTTGAATATTTACCATGCTCAAGGCTCTAGAAGCTTAAGTGCATTATTTCTTTCTACTCTCATCATAATTCTAAATAATCCTAATATAGATATTGTTGCTGTTATTCTCAAGTTGGAATCAGAAAGATTAAGAAACTTACTCAGGGTCACACAGCTAAGTAATTGTCAGAACTGTCATTTGAACCCAAAATATCTGATTTCTGCACCTGCACTTTTAGTGACTGCAATACTGTTGTATAGGTCTTTCAGGATGGACAGTGTGGAAGCTTCTGTGTTGGAGATAACTCCTACCTCAGCCCTTCAAACATGCACCTACTGATTTTTAAGCTTCTCTTCCAAAACATGCTGCCCAGATTATCTGGTTTGAAAGGAAAATGCAACCCAGTTCCCCTCTTTTCGTTTTTCATTAAAGGATAAGAATAAAATTTAGCAACTTCTATAAAACAGCCATAGATTTAAAAAGGATAGATATAGGCCAGATAAAAAAAGTTTTTTACTCTGAGAGTAAACTCAAGTGCATTGAGTTTATAGGCACAAGTAGGAGAATAAATCAATTTAACTCTATATCCCATCATTCTTTACAGGTGTGTAACAAGGTGTACTTGGTTAGATTTTAATCTGCCTACATTTGAGACAGCAAAGCTCTCCACAATCATCTTTTAATGGCATTGCAATTTATAGACAGTAACTAATTTCAAACTTCATAGCACTTGGCTTTTATGATTATTTCAAATCATTTAAATGCAAATGAATTTCCAGAGAGAGAAAACATCAAATGCCCTTGAGTGGCACCATGTAATAGAACCATGCACAGAAGCCACTGTAGGAATCTGAAGCAGTTGGATAGGGTTGGGTGGTAAGGCGGTATAAAAGTGTTTGCCTAAATCCAATTTACATTTCATTCCACATTATATTCTATTTACCTGTTTTGTCATTTTAATACAACTTATTTACTTAATCCTCCTCTGAAATCCTATCCATTCTCCATTGCAAACGTAATACTTGAGTTAGGAAAAAGGAATGGCAACGCAACATTCCAAAACAAAAATCGGGGGCTGGGTGAGGTGGCTCACCCCTGTAATCCCAGCACTTTGGGAAGCTGAGGCGGGTAGATCACCTGAGGCCAGGAGTTCGAGACCAACCTAGCCGACATGGTGAAACCCCGTCTCTACTAAAAAAATACAAAAAATTAGCTGAGCATGGTGGCACTCACCTGTAATCCCAGCTACTCGGGATGCTGAGGCAGGAGAATCGTTTGAACCTGGGAGGCAGAGGTTGCAGTGAGCCGAGATCGCACCATTGCACTCCAGCCTGGCAAAAAGAGCAAAACTCAGTCTCAAAAACAAACAAACAAACAAACAAAAACAAAACAAGAATGGACGACTCTCAGATACCTCTTGCTTCTCCACCCCTCTTTGCAGTTAATGATGCCACTGTCTGATGCAGCCCCATGCATAAATGTGTAAATTATACTACTGCTCTTCTTTCAAACAGAGCTTGTGTTTGCCTGTAGACAAAGTAACATTTCCACCACAAAATTGCTAAGCAACTATACACACACACACACACACACACACACACATACACTGTATCAGGACAAAGAAGGCTGGCCCCTATATGAACTCATTCTACCCTGATAGTTCACTAAAGCATTGGAAGCACCACAGCAATACACTTAGAGAAAAGCTGTGAGTAGAAATGTGCTCTTTAAAAAGGAGGAAAGATGATCATTCACTCCCTCTCTCTGCCCAGTATATGCCAAGCTCTGGGTTCAACACTAGGAGTACAGGTACCATATTTGGTCTCTATAAGTTTAAACACAGTAGAAGAGAAAGATGCAGTTGAACAGCCATACACCAAGACTACATGGCATTGCAGGGCAGTGACTATCTCTGAGCATTAAAGAAAGTGGAAGTGGGATCTAATTAAATTAAAGAGCTTCTGCACAGCAAAAGGAACTATCATCAAAGTGAACAGGCAACCTACAGAATGGGAGAACATTTTTGCAATCTACTCATCTGACAAAGGGCTAATATCCAGAACCTACAAAGAACTCAAACAAATTTACAAGAAAAAAACAAATAACCCCATCAAAAAGTGGGCAAAGGATATAAACAGACATTTCTCAAAAGAAGACATGCATACAGCCAACAGACACATGAAAAAATGCTCGTCATCACTGACCATCAGAGAAATGCAAATCAAAACCACAAGGAGATACCATCTCACACCAGTTAGAATGGCAGTCATTAAAAAGTCAGGAAATAACAGGTGCTGGAGAGGATATGGAGAAATAGGAACACTTTTACACTGTTGGTGAGATTGTAAACTGGTTCAACCATTGTGGAAAACAGTATTACTCAAGGATCTAGAACTAGAAGTACCATATGACCCAGCCATCCCATTACTGGGTATATACCCAAAGGATTATAAATCATGCTGCTATAAAGACATATGCACATGTATGTTTATTGCGGCACTATTCACAATAGCAAAGACTTGGAATCAACCCAAATGTCCATCAGTGACAGACTGGATTAAGAAAATGTGGCACATATACACCATGGAATACTATGCAGCCATAAAAACGGATGAGTTCGTGTCCTTTGTAGGGACATGGATGAACCATGAAACCATCATTCTGAGCAAACTATCACAAGAACAGAAAACCAAACACCATGTGTTCTCACTCATAGGTGGGAATTGAACCATGAGAACACTTGGACACGGGAAGGGGAACATCACACACCGGGACCTATTATGGGGAGTGGGGAAGGGGAAGGGATGGCATTGGGAGTTATAACTGATGTAAATGACGAGTTGATGGGTGCTGATGAGTTGATGGGTGCAGCACACCAACATGGCACAGGTATACATATGTAACAAACCTGCACGTTGTGCACATGTACCCTAGAACTTAAGGTATATATATATAAAAACACACACACACACACAAAAGTACATTTACAGAAATTTTGATTAAGACTTGTTATTGTGCTTTGTTCCTTTAGTGTATCTAAATAAAATTGAAATCATCCAAGGGGGAAGAAAAAAAAGAAAAAAGAAAGCAGAGGTAAAGGATATGGTAGGTAGTGTGGCAGATATTTCAGAGAACAGCTTGATTGGATCGCCTGTTTTCACTTCCAGTTTTGGGGCTTTTGCTTGATGATGCTTATCTCATCTAGGTTTTAATCATTTATAATTAGTGGTTCTCTTGTAGCAAAAAATACAGACATGGGCTATGTCTGCCCTGTAAACCCTGTATCTTGCAGTTTATCACTGGGCCCCACACACAGTAAGAACTTTGTACATATTTGTTGAACAAAGGAATCAAAGTTACTGTTTCTTTTCAAAAAGTTTAATCACCATAATAAGAATTGGCTTTCATACCAGTCATGTGATGGCCTATGTGATAACCACTTCTCTCCATTTGAAGGAGCTGTACTTTCTGTTGGGGTCACTGCCCCCATTCTTTTCTATGTGGTTCATAAAAGCCTAGTTCAAAACTTTGATTTTATCATAAAAACCATGTCACTTGTAATGATGTCCCTACCTCTGAATTTGTACAACATGAGTCATCATTTTCATGGATTCCTACGCAAAATTGGTGTGCCATTCTCGGCTTCATGAAGTGTGTGTTTGTGTATCTGTGCAAGTGTATGTGTGTATGATCGGCATGGAATTCTTTGTCTTTTATGCCATGTTCTCCACTGTGTAGCATATAGTGCAAACCTCAAAGAATAGAATGTCCAAGCCTTTATATTCTAGATGATAATATGATCACCTGAACATGAGCCACTGTTTTGTATCTTCAGGGCAGCTAAATAAGCATGAAGTACCACACCCAGCACCAAACAGCAGGTGCACAGAGGAAGACCCAGAATTTGTTTTCCTCACTTGTAGTCTCTTATTGTTTTCATGCTTCCATATTGCCATTCTTAAATGCACAAAAAAGCGTCATATAAAAGATGAAAATTTGAAACAATCAAAATCCATAGCTGATACTCTAGCTCTTTAAGACCAGTTCTTTTCCTGATTTGGGCCTCCATCTTCTCCCCTCCAAAATAAAAAGTCTGGATTAGGGGCTTTCTCAATCCTCTCACAACCCAAAAGTTTCAGTATCCATTTTCTGAGTTGATAGTTTTTGCTGCCTGGGAGAAATGAATGAGAGTCTGTATTTGGAAATTGAACATTGTGATATATAATAAACTTCTAATCCTCATATTACAGTGTAATGACCTTTTTACATCAATTTATGACTAAAAATGAACTACGCAAGAAACACAGTATGCAGATATCACTCCCAATCTTTCCTAAGAAGCTTAGAATTCAATTAGATAGAATGACAAGTGAAACTAAAATTATAGGGAGAAAATGAGTCACCAATCAAGGAACATAGAGCCCACAGGCAGGTTCATTGAGTGCTATGTGAGTATTAGTGCAAATGTCTCCATTAATTTGATAAGAATTTCAGAAGAGTTTCCAAAATAATGTTTGAAAAAGATTGTGAGAGAAAATTAGTTAGACACAAAAGTGATTCATTTGGGGCCACACGACATAAAGGGTGGAAAACAATAATGGCTAAGTGCATGGGCTTTGGAGTCATTGAGATCTGAGTTTAAATCTTAACTCTGGCCGGGCGCGGTGGCTCAAGCCTGTAATCTCAGCACTTTGGGAGGCCGAGACGGGCAGATCACGAGGTCAGGAGATTGAGACCATCCTGGCTAACACAGTGAAACCCCGTGTCTACTAAAAAATACAAAAAACGAGCCGGACGAGGTGGCGGGCGCCTGTAGTCCCAGCTACTTGGGAGGCTGAGGCAGGAGAATGGCGTAAACCCGGGAGGCGGAGCTTGCAGTGAGCTGAGATCCGGCCACTGCACTCCAGCCTGGGCGACAGAGCGAGACTCCGTCTCAAAAAAAAAAAAAAAAAAAAAAAATCTTAACTCTACAACTTTGATGTGAAACTTGGATCAAGTTATTAAACGTCTGTAAGCCTCAATACAGTTATATGCAGGCAAAGGTAAATAAAAATATTTTTCTCAAGTTCTTTGTGTCTGATTTCAATGACGTAATTTGTGTAGCCTCCAGGGAATAGTAAGTGTTCAATAAAGTCAATATTGCAAGAGATCAATATTTATTAAATTGAGTTCACACAGTTTCAGGAAGCTATATTGCCAAGATAATTATGTTAATAAGCCAAGAAGATTGGAGATGAATGAAACCAGAAAATAAACGTTGAATAGTAATTGTCATTAATATTTGCAGGGACATGATTGGAGCCGAAGGCCATTATCTTTAGCAAACTAACACAGGAACAGAAAACCAAACACTCCATGTGTTCACTTATAAGTGGGAGCTAAGTGATGAGAACACATGGACACAGAGAGGGGAGCAATACATACTGGGGCCTTTTGGAGGGTGGAGGTTGGGAGGAGGCAGAGGACCAGGAAAAATAATTAATGGGTACTAGGCTTCATACCTGGGTGATGAAATAATCTGTACAACAAACTTCCATGACACAAGTTTATGTATGTAACAAACCTGTACTTGTACCCCTGAACTTAACATAAAAGTTAAAGAAAAATTGCAAAGTGTTTAGGAAAATCTCTTTAGTGCTTATCTCATTGAATAGTATTAGAAGCTCTTTAAGTGGCCGGAGAAGGGCTTGTGATTCTTACTTTAGAGATGAGGAGATTAAGTAACTTGTTCACAGTCACTTACAGAGAAGTGGAGCTGGTTCTCATACACATAAAATTCTGAGTACCCAAATCATAAAAAATAAAATCAAAATACCTCACAGTTTGTGTCAGGAGACTTCAAGTAAAAAGCAAGGGCTGGATTTAAATATGAGGCCAATAAGGGTTATAGAGAAGGCCTAGAAGAGAACAGATGTTATTAGATGATAAGCATGGGACAAGTTGACACAAAGGACAGTTCTAAAGTAGAGACTAGAACAGAATTGAAAAGAAAGACATTTTAAGAAGCCCTTCCCATGGAAAGGAACACTTGGTTGTGATCTCAATGTGGGGGCTGGAACTTTTTATCTGGAGTATGGCTGCACAGATGTTCTGGAGTACAGCTATACACATCTGGAGTATGGCTGTACAAATGCTCTGGAGTATGATTGTACTTACGTTGGAGCACCTGTTTTATCCCTGCTCCAGAATAAGGGTTCTTATCCTGATTTGGGATAGAAAAAGGACAGTCCCAATCCCTTGCCTCCTTCTTATGGGGTATCCTACTACAGGCTAGACAGTGGTTCAGGAGCTAGTAGTACAGAGATGACAGGTTAACCCGGTTCAGGTTGTCAGGACATAGTAGAGTCAAATAAGGAAAAAGGCAAATCTAATAAAATGGCAAAATATTAGAACAGAGAAAAGCACAGGGTTCTTTGACATTGGAGTGGAAGGCTTCTGCATAGGGACAGAAGTAGAGAAATCCGTCCTTGACCAGTGATGAACAGACTGGGTCTCAAAATGAGCAGGAGATCGGCATGGGAGGAAACTGAAAGAAGTAGCTGTGAGAAGAAAGGGTGCTCAAAATCCTACGCAGATTGCACAGCCCCTGCCAGAGCATCACAGTGTGGAGGAGCAGGCATATCAAGATTATCCACCCATCCCCCTGGCCTGTACCAGGAAAGACACCTAATTAGGGATGTAATTGTTCCTGCTCCACCTTTCCCTTCTTTTCTTCTTCTTCTTTTTTTTTTTTTTTTTTTTTTTTTTGAGGCAGAGTCTCTCTCTGTCACCCAGGCTGGAATGCAGTGGCATGATCTCGGCTCACTGCAAGCTCTGCCTCCTAGGTTCATGCCATTTTCCTGCCTCAACCTCCCAAGTAGCTGGGACTATAGGCACCCGCCACCATGCCTGGTTATTTTTTTTTTTTTGTATTTTTTAGTGTTTTTTTTGTATTTTTTAGTTTCACTCTGTTAGCCAGGATGGTCTCGAGCTCCTGACCTCATGATCCACCCGCCTTGGCCTCCCAACCCTTCTTCTAAATATACTTTCTCCATCCGTGGTGAGAAATAGCCACTGTATTTGGTACCACATAGCTTGATCTCAGCTAGCCACAGCCATGTAGACCAGCTTGGGCATCTGACCCATAGCCAGAATATTTAATGACATTCAAAGTATGACTTATGGCCTGGAATTTAAAAAATGATTCAATCAAATGCTGTATTAATCAGTATTCTTCAGATAAACAGAACCAACAGTACATTTAAATATAGGTAAGATAGATTGATGGATAGATGTTAATTCTGAAAGATGGTTCACTCAAGTACAGAGGTAGAGAAGTCCCATCATCTGCTGTCTGCACTCTGAAGGTTCAGAAAAGCTGGTGATGTAGTTCTAGTTCAAGTCCAAAGGCCTGAGAATCAAAGCAGACAGTGATGTCAGTCCCAGTTCAAGTCTGGAGGCCTGGAACTGGGACGCTGGTGTCCAAGGACAGAAGATGGATATCCCAGCTCAAGAAGAGACAAAAGATTTATCCTTCCTTCATCTTTTTTGTTCTGTTAGACCCCTTATTGGATAGAATGATAATGTCCCTCACACTGGTGAAGGTGGACCTTTTTCACTCAGTTTACTGATTCAAATGCCAATCTCTTCCAGAAACACTCTAACAGACATACCCAGAAATAACCTTCTACCAGTTAAGAGAGCATCCCTTAGCCCAGTCAAGTTGATATGTAAAATTAACCAACATAGGTGATCCACTTATTAATTATAATAGGAAAAAAGAAAAACAAATGTAAATTGTAATATGAGAAAAAGCAAAAAAAAATAAAAATAAAAATACTGTATCTAGAATTACCAGTAGAAAGCATAAGAGATGGTAGCTAGACAGGCAGACAAAGCCATAGGTCAGACATAGTTAGCAGGGAGAAAGGAGCACAAACAATTAAGGAAACTAAGCTGGCAGAGAGATAAAAGTAAAAATATAAACAATGACAGATGTCAAAGCTTCATGCAAGAGAGAAGTCTACTCTCTCGGTCCCTGTTATTGTTTTTAGCATTATATGCTATTTGAGATGTAGTTAAAAAAAAAAAAAGTGATAATAACAGCAGGTAATTCTGAGTCAGCATTTTTGACAGTCTTCTAATCAGAATCCATATTTTGAATGTAGACTAAACCACCTCAAAAAGGGTATTTATGTAGTGATGTGAAAAAAACAAATAAATAAATAGGAAGCAAATACTTTAAGTAAAAAGATTAATATCTAATTTGTCCCCAACCTTTCTGGCAGCAAGAGCAAAAAGAAAAAACATGGTGAGTTACTAAATTTTATTGTCACAGTAAGAAAAGTCCCAGTGGCCCAGAGGAGTTGAGACAGGACAGGAAAAGTCTCATTTCAAACTTCAAAATGAATTTCCACATAGGTTATTCTACTAGGGTTACTCTTCAGTACAGCAGTCACTCTCCTCTGTGATAATTTCGGAGTAAATTCAAAAATGGTTTCCAAATGATGCATAGTCTTAAGTTGTAATTAATTGAAAGAGGCCCTGCAAGGGCTTCATGTGATCTGGCTTTGCAACCCTCTGTGGCCATATCTGGAACCCAGTACACTCCGAATACCAGGCAAACTCTCACTTCATCTCTTCCATGCTTCATCTCACTTTCCACAACCCAGGGACATGGGAACAATAGAATATAACTTTCAAGGGTGCAGGGCATTTTGTCTGCTTTGTTAACTGCTGAATGACCATCGCCTAGAATAGAACATTGTACATAGTTGGAACCAAGTAGATACGTGTTTATTTAGTGTGGACTGACTCATTTCAATCTCAATCTATAAATTATAATAGGTTCCCTTTACTAAATATGCTATCAAATGTTTTCACTTGTTGTTGAAATAACATCCTGGAAGCTGGCCTTCCTAGAAGACTATAAAGTCATTGAGGGTAGTACTTCTTACTGTCTTACAGTATCCCCAGACTTGTTGCAGGATCCTGCATTTAGAAGATGTTCAATACATTGATGGTGAATGATTGATGGTAGGAAGGAATGACCCATGAATCATAAGTTGTATCATGTAATGCAGGTTCTAAATGCAAAATTTTTAGGGAACTGAAAGAGGATGGAAGGATTGCAGAATGATTGAAAGTAAGAGGAGAGAAATAGTAAATGATGGAGGAAGAGGGTAACAAGGACAGGTAAAAGAGATTAAGAACCAGAGCATAGCTGCTGATGCGAGAATGAGGGTGAACCCACACATATCATCTTACTTGATTTTCCTAACAGGAAGAGTTATAGCTGGAACTTGTAGGTAAAGAGACTAATAGTCTGAGAGTCTAAGTAAGATATATTCAAGGCATTAAATTGAAGATATGATTTTAATTATGATTGTTAACCTTTACGCCAAAGAGCCTCTGAGTCTTCCCACTGGTGTGGCTAGCTCAGGGCCTACCTGGCCCACCCACCCATTCTGCAGATAAGGGAAAAGGTCCAGCGAGATCTCATGAGTTGTCCAAATTTGCCCAAATGGATGTTAAAGTTTTTTTGCAGAGTTGAAATTCTGCAAAACAGTGACACTAAAGAGGGGTCCTCAATTTTCTCAAATGAAATCCTTTAAATGTTTGTGGTATCATAGCAGGGACTGATCAGGGTGAGAGTAGGGGAAGCAAAGGAGTTTGCTGTTTCCACTATGCACTTCCTCTTCAGAGTGGCCGTGAAAATCCTGGGGGACACGCTGAAGCCAAGGGCCTGGTGAGTGTGATTATCTTCTCCCTCTGCTAATTAACCCCTGCAACTGACCCCGAAGAGACGCCCAAGGGAAGCCAAGGGTCAGATCAGCCAAAGGCCAAGATAATAAGGCTGACCTTTGAAAAGGCAATCAGACTTGCATAGTGATTTATAAAGAGGGTAGGCCTGTCTTGCAAAGGTCAGCTACCTCTTCTAAGCAGAAACGGCACCCTACGTATCTAGCGACGAGTGAAGGCTGCAGGAGCCCTAACAGGTAGGTCCATATGACACTGGTGAGCCAAGTGGCTGTCGTACACTGACACTCTGCTGGAGCCCCATATAGGAATCTGACAGAATGAACCTTCCCTCAATAAAAAGACTTAGAAACTCCCTCCAGGTAAATACATACACTGGATTCAAGAAGATAAACACAAAGGTGCCATGCCTAGAAACAGTGACACCTCCTGAAAAATACAATTATTCTGTCACATAGCACATTACTCATTTTCCTGAATGTAGAGTGCAGCAGTCTTGGCTTTCTGTGTGCAATAAAGTTTATTTTCCAAGGAAAAGCTTACTACAAACATCAATCAAACAAAATCTGAGTGCTATTAATTGAAACAGGATGGGGACAAGACATTTCCTTCAAGCCCTTTTTGCCCACAGCTGCTTCAGAAGCACTTTGAATGGACTGAATTTAAAAATAAAAAAAGAAACTACTGGTGTAATAAAAAGGATTTCAATGGCATACTTGCTTATGGGATGATTTGCTTAATGCCTGTCTGTCCCACTGTACTATTACCTTCCCAAGGGCATAAATCGCTCTGCTTTTCTCAACATCGCATTGCCAGCACCTAGCATAGAGGTCAAAACAGGGCTTGAGATGGTGTGTGGGAAAAGTGCTTTGTAAACTCTAAAAAACTAAAAGGCTACAGCTAGAAGGGAGTAGTCTCGATTCACTCATCAGAATCTATTTTCAGGAAGCAATTATGTTCAGTCGAGTTGAAAGTGTTCTCTCGGTAAGTTCACTGGCTCCCAACAAACAAACAGAGAATTATTGTTTGACTGATGCCTGACAGACACCTGAAATTACTCCCAAGCCTATTGTTGCTTGTCATCATTTTAAAAATGCCCATCCCTCTCTCACTAGCTCCATGTCCCACAACTCATTGTTTGCGAGGCATCCATTGTCTCCAAGTTTCTATCTCAAACACCTGCATTAGTTTCTTTCAAATGGCCGCACAACAGCAGAATATAATTGCACTTTCATCTTCCTTAGGTATCATGTCTAAAGAAAAATCTGTGGTGGGCCTATTCTTCTGATTAGATGGGCATGCCAACAAAAAAATAAATTGAACCGCTGTCTTTCTGTGAAATCCAATATTTCACAATATACTATTTGACACAGCTCTGATTGCATTGATCTGAAAGGGAGCATTGTAGCACACCGAGAGAATGCTCACCTTTTACTATGTTACAGGGATAAAGAGTGGTTTAAAGGCCCCAAATATAAACAAAGTGTTGAGCCTTCCTTGCTGATAAGTTGACATACTAGGTGTTAAGTAAATATGCGGAAAATGTTTTGCTCAAAGTTACATAATGAGGATGACCTATAATGCTTGCACAGTGCCTCATAGGTTATGAGGCATGAAGTGTGGACTAGGGAATCCAGCAAACAGGACTCCCTGCATAGTGGGGAGAGCTACACTCCCACCAATTCAGCCTGTGGTCATTCTTTTCGTAGCAGTACCTTCTACCCAGAGATAACAAAGAAGCCTTCATACAAAAGAAAATGTTTAAGGGTAGACTTGCAGGACCAGCTGCCTTCATCTGGTAGGGCCTGGAAAAGACCTTCCAAGCAGAGGGACTAGCACTCAAATGAGCAAGCACAGACCTCTCTGGCCTCTGGTTTGCCTATAATCCTCCGAAAGGAGCACAAGGATGGAAGATTTTACCAAGACCTGTCTACTGCACACAAACATGGGACATAGTGGTTGGAACCAGCGGTACCAGTTTCAACCCTGCACTCTTTTGCTGGTAGGTGGAAAGTACATGATCAGGTAAACCCTCAGCTACTTTTTAGTGAACAGCTGCCCAGTCAGGAGTCTCTTCCTGCACTTATGAAATGAGTTTGTAACCTTTTCTCATGAGCAATTTCACTTTTACTGTTTTTTCCTTTTGGTTTCGTTTGGTTTGGTTTTTGCTTCAGCATCCATACCTCTGAATATTATTTTAATCTCATATCCTTTGTTAATCATATGAGCTACCAATCCCTCCCTATTATGCCTGTTAGCAAACTTCATAAACAATCTGTTTTTATCTTTGTGTACATCCTTTATAAAAATGTTGTTCAAAAAGAGATCAGGAGATTCCCATGCTGATACAGGAGAGGACTCACTTGGGGATCACGCAGACTTGTTCATTAGAGGTGTCTACATAGGATTGATCTACCATCCTTGATTATGATTTTAATCATCACTCTTTAGTCACAAGATTTTTGACAACACAATGCAGCACAGTGAAAAAAATCATTGAAGAGTGAGACAAGATCTAAATTTGAATTTTTACTCTGTTACTCTCTGTACAAATATAGCATGGCATTTTTCTGCACGTCTCAGCTTTCTAGTCTCTAAAATGGGGGTAAAAATGCCTCCCTCTCATGAATGGTCTGAAAATGTAATTAACTGACTCTGAATACCTGGAGTCTAACAGGTCCACAAACACACAAATGGCTAGTGATGCTCATGCTGACACCGTTAATGATTCAGGCCTAAAAATAAACTGCTTCTCTTTATTTCCAGGTGTTGGATAAATAAGAATATTTTCTTCTAGCATTTGCATATTCCCACTGGGAATTGTCTCAGTGACTCTTTTCACAACATCTTCTATCTTGCAATAACAGAGGTTCAAGCTCAGCTCCACTTACGAATCAATATGCAACCTTGGACAAATTGTTTCCCCTTCTCTAAATTTCATTTTTCTTATCTGGAGAGTGAGCATAATATTATCTACTTTGCAGCATGGTTAGGTGTTATTTGTTCATGCTGCTATACAAAGTACCATAGACTGAGTGGCTTATAACAGAAATGTATTTCTCACGGTTCTGGAGGCTAGAAGTTCAACATCAGGTTTCTAGCATGGCTGGGTTCTGCTGAGGGCCCTCTGCTGACTTCTCCTTTTATACTCACGTGGCAGAAAAAAAATAGTGAGCTAGTCCTCTGGTCTCTTCTTACAAGGACTCTAAAATCATCCACGAGGGCTCTACACTCATGACTTAATTGCCTCTCAAAGGCTCCTCCTTCAAATAATACATTGGAAATTAAGATTTCAATAAATAAACTTTAAGGGGACACAGACTTTTAGGCCATAACAGGAGGACAACATGAGATAGTACAGACAGGACACATAAAAAGTAGTAGCTTCTACTAAGAAAACGGTATCTGAACCAATGACTCTTCTAGTGTCTTCTGCCAAATCAGTGAAGCCCTTTTTAAACATGTAAATTAATAAATCAAACTGATTCTTACTGATCATTTGCTGTGTGCAAGGTATTGGTGATGTTTGTCACTGTAAGTATACTTCGGTCAAGGTATGAAAGGTGATTGCCATGAGAGAGGTAAAGGCAAGAGACTGTGAGAACGCAGAGGATGAGAGAGAAAAGCTTTCTAGTTGGATAAGGCCATGAAGTTTCCTTGTAGAGAAAGAGTTTAAACCTGCCCTTAAAAAGCAAGCAAGTAAATTAGTTCAAATATTGTGGAAGACAGTGTGGAGATTCCTCAAAAATCTAAAGACAAAACTACCATTTGACCCAGCAATCCCATTACTGGGTATATAACCAAAATAATATAAATTATTCTATTATAAATACACATGCACACATATGTTCACTGCAGCGCTATTCACAATAGCAGAGACATGAAATCAACCTAAATGCTCATTAGTGATAGATTGGATTTTAAAAATGTGGTACATAGACACTATGGAATACTATGCAGCCATAAAAAAAGAATGAGATCATGTGCTTTGAGAGATATGGATAGAGCTGGAGGCCATTATCCTTAGCAAACTAACACAGGAACAGAAAACCAAATACCACATGTTCTACTTGCAAGTGGGAGCTAAATGATGAGAACACATGGGCAAAGAGAGGGGAACAACACACACTGGGGCCTTTCAGAGGAAGGAAAGAGAGGATCAGGAAAAATAACTAATGGGTACTAAGCTTAACACCTGGGAGATGAAATCATCTATACAACAACCTCTGTGATACATACTTACCTATGTAACAAATCTCGCTTGTACACTTGAACTTAAAAGTAAAAAATAAAACATAAATAAGTGAATAAAACATTAAAAAAAAAAACAAGCAAAGATGGACCTGAGGAGATGGGATTTACGTTAGGTTAAAACTCCTTCGTGGCATGTACCTGAAGGCAGGGAAAATAAAAACATTTCTTAATGGTTCTGTTAAGGAAAAGGCAGGATTTGTTGGAAAGATTCATAAAGCGGAATTTCAGTATCAAGCCTGAGGAAATTCAGGAACCAGGGCCTCTCTGAAAATGCTAGCAAAAGAAGCATATAACTCTTCTCTCTAGGATGCAAGCAAGAAATAACTAATTTTCAGCTGCATTTCACAAATAGACATCTCTGTTCCTTTGTTCAAATTATCTGGAGAGAGAATCAAATTGGCACAGTGTGTATCAGTAAAAAGTGGCCAGTGTAGGGACGACACAGTCATTGGGAATGCCTTTGTAAGCAGAGCAACTACACCAATTGGTGTTGATTATAGAATAGAATGAGGAAATGGATTCTAGAGGACAATAGCACGGAGGTCAAAGCGCTCAAGATGTGCACAGAGAATAGCAGGCTGCATGGCCAGATTGTACGCAGTGTGCAGGAGACGAATAAGATGAAAGCTGGAACCTGTTTCTATTCCATTAATGTCTTCAAAATCCCACGAATAAGGGATGAGTGAGAGATGAGAGGTCAGAAAGGAATGAGTGACATTTGGCTAAATTACTGCAGAGAAATTGTACTGTGTAGGATCTGCTGGGTTGTTAGTGAACACCAGGATAAAACTTACTCTGGAAACATACGGCAGAATCAAAGGGTGTTCAGTTTAATTTCACAGACTGCTCAAAGTAAAAAACAAAGTACTTCAAATAGATTGAAAAATATTACTTGAACTGAATTAAATTTATCATAACCTGGAATATCTTGTTTTGATTTTGCTATCTAAACTGATTATCCTCTCTATTGGGAGTTTGCAAATTATGTCTAAGTCTCACTCATTCGTCCAACTAATTCTTTGGAGAATCTGAACATTCATTTATTTCTCAATAGGTAAAATCTGCCTGGTTGAATATGGAGACTCGATTCCTAAAACATATGGACTGAGTTCCTATTGTCTCTCCTGAAACCCCACCTTATGTGTCTACAAAGGCCCCACCAAAATAAAATTCAAGAAGTACAAAAAGGAATACATTTATATGAGAAAACAGAGAAATCTTTTTTTTAAGAAGAAAAAAAGAAAGAAAAATAAAATGTGAAAAAGTTTTCGAAAACATAAAGCAAAAATACAAATAAACATAAAATTAAGGTAATAGAAAACAAATATGAATGCTCATTACATAAATGTCTTAGGTGGGTCTACTAGTGTGATAAGAGAAGAAATTAAGACAAATAAAAGTAATTCAGAATAATCTCAGACTTAATGAAAAATGCCTCAAATTAAAACAGCTAATAAATAAGCACGATTAATTAAACAAAAAGGCCCACATATTAGCATGTCTTCATACAGTGCACTACATCAACGATTACTTTTCTAAGGAAAAGGGTAATTCACATACAAAAGAACCAAAATCAGACTATCACCATTCTAGCATCAACATCAAATCTCAGAAAACTTCAGAACAATAGACTCAAAGTTCTGGAGGAAAAATGTTCAACCCTTTAATCTAAAAAAAATAATTAAAAGATAGCCTTTGTCCTTTAAAATGGGAACATAACTAGTACATTTTATAATAATTACATTTATTTCTGCCATGTTAGTTTTGTTTGCTTCTTCAACTTTTTTCCTGTTTTCTGTTAGATTATATTTTCTTATTTTGTTTTCTTATATTGGCTCCTGCATGAAGAGGCTCTATCAATTTATACTCCAAGAGTCATTTTTAGGAATACTCTTATCCTCTCTCTAACATCCTCACTAGGTAGCCTCAGGTTTTTGGCCACATTTTTGACAATCTGATAGTAAAAAATCAAATCAATTTATTGACTACTAACTAAAAACGATTCATGCTAATCATTGTGTTTATTTACGGTAAGTTGTTCACGTATCTTTTCCTGTTTCTAATTTGTTTCTTTCTTCAATACTGAATTACAAGTATTACATATTGTAGGTATTAATTATTTTATATTATTTTAAATATTTTTTCTCATGATATTACTTGTTTTTAACATTGTGTTTTATGGCACTTGAATAATAGAAGTTTTTAATTTTTTTTTTTTTTTTTTTTTTGAGATAAGAGTCTCACTCTGTTGCCCAGGCTGGAGTGCAGTGGCATGATCTCAGCTCACTGTAACCTCCACCTCCAGGGTTCAAGAGATTCTCCTGCTTCAGCCTCCCAAGCAGCTGAGATTACAGATGAGTACCACCACACCTGGCTAATTTTTGTATTTTTAGTAGAGATTGAGTTTCACCATGTTGGCCAGGCTGGTCTGGAACTCCTGACCTCAGGTGATCCACCTGCCTTGGCCTCACAGTATGCTAGGATTACAGGCGTGAGCCACCGTGCCCTGCAGAAATGTTTAATTTTTAAGAGATCTCATTTATAATGCTGTTTGTTATGGCTTCCGAGTTGTCTGTCTCTGAAAACTTTACAATCCCAAAATTATAAACATATTACCCTATATGTTTGTAATATTTTTGTCTTAATAGTTATTTTTATTATACTATAAGATATCTGAGGATGTACAATCCTGAGTTAATTTTTAATATTAATCGCATTTTCTAAAGTCATATATAAACAAGTCCATCTTTTCACTAGTGAGTTGAAATGATTTTGTTAAATTCTCCAAGACATCTGGATGAAATGATAATTTTGTCACACATGGATTTTCATATATATACATGAATGTGGATTCTCTATTCTGTCTTACAGATGTATTTATTTATTCTATGCAAATACCATATTGTATTTATCATTACAGTTTTGTGTATGTGTTTTAATCTCTGGTTGAACAGTGGCTCCTTTTTCTAAAGTTATCATTTACAGATTAATTTTACAATCACCTTACTTCAGATATTATCCTAGAAGGTATTGTGCCACAGGATAGAGGATAGAGGGTCAATACACAAAAATTATTCACAATTTTCATACTGTCAGTAATATATCAAAAACAAAAATTTAAGGTAGATACCATTTACAATCACTTGGAAAAAAAAAGGAAAATACATAGGTATAAATCTAACAAAACACAAAAACAGGATCTATATGTATAAAATCTGTAAAGTCTTGATGAAAGAAAGCAAAGAATGTTTAACTAAATGGAGATAAATACCATGTAGGTGGATTACAAGTCTTTACATAGGAAACACATCAATGCTACCAAAATTGATACATAGATTAAAAACAATATCAAAACTTCACCAAAATTTTTGTAGTTATAAACAAGATCACTGTAAATTTTATATGGAAAGGCAAAGAATGGCTGAAATTATTTTGAAGAGAAAGAGTGAAGTGAATGGAGTTACAATAGCCAATTTTATTTATTTATTTATTTATTTATTTATTTATTTATTTATTTATTT
>NC_045436.1:171241229-171272820 GCF_002776525.5 Piliocolobus tephrosceles | reverse complement strand
TTTATTTATTTATTTATTTATTTATTTATTTATTTATTTATTTATTTATTTATTTTTGAGACAGAGTCTCGCTCTGTCGTCCAACCTGGAGTGCGGTGGCGCAATCCCGGCTCACTGCAAGCTCCGCTTCTCGGGTTCATGCCATTCTCCTTCCTCAGCCTCCTCAGTAGCTGGGACTACAGGCGCCTGCCACCACGCCCAGCTAATTTTTTGTATATTTTTTTAGTAGAGACAGGGTTTCACCATGTTGACCAGGATGGTCTCAATCTCCTGGCTTACAATATAACTGCAGTTTTTAAAACAATGTGGATGGAAATATCAACACAGAGATCAATGCCACGGAATAAGGAACCCAGAAAGAGGTCTACAAATATATATTCAACTGATTTTTGGCAAAAGTGCAAAGGCAATTCAATGGAGAAAGGATAGAAGTTTTAAATAAATTATGTTGAAACAATTGCACATGCATAGGTTTAAAAAAAAAAAAAAACTCAACCTCAGGCCTTCTGTAAAAATTAATTCAAAGCGAATCAGAAATCTAAAGTAAACTGATAAAAACAATATATTGTATATTTTAAAATATAAGAGATTTAGAATGTTCCCAACATAAAGAAATGATATATTTTTGAGATGATGGATATCTTAATTGCCCATATTTGATCATTGCACATTGTATGCTTGTATCAAAAATTCACATGTATTCTTAAATATATACAACCATTATGTATCCATAAATTTTTAAAAAAAATTTTCCTTGAATCAGAGCCTTTATGTTCACAAAACATAATTAATTCCAGATAGTAACAGAAGATGAAGCTAAAATTACAAGAACCTACTTTACAATTAAAAATAATGTAAGATACAAAAGACCATTTATGTTATAATTTCATTCAGATGAAATACCCAGAACAGGTGAATTCTTAGAAACTGAAAGCAAATTAGTACTAGCCAGAGGCTAAGGGGAGAGAGGCATGGGTAATGACTGTTTAAGTTGTATGAGATTTCCTTTGGAGTGACGAAAATGTTTGAAAGTAGACAGTAGTGATGTTTACATAACATTGTAAATGTACTAAATGTCATTGATGGTAAATTTTGTGTCCAATGTATAAAATGTTTAAAATATTTAGAAATAAAAGAATACCTAGGCAGAAAATAAGTAAAAAACCCCACAAAACTATAAACCTTTTTGAAGAAAGCTTTTAAAAAGAGAATTTTGGGGCAAATAATGTTTAGACATAAAGTTCTATAAAAGATCTTTGAAAAAGTAGATAAATTGAATTAATCAAAATTTTAAAAAAAGGTTTTCTTCATGAAAGACCCCTGTTAGGAAGACAAAAAGACAAGCCACTGAGTTGGAGGGCGGGGAGGATCCTATTTGCTAAGCACGTATATGACAAAGGACTTTCCTCCAGAATATTTAAAAAGAATCTAAATAATAAGAAAACACAGAATCCAATTAGAAAATGAGAAAAATACTTACACAGACACTTTGCTAAAGAAGATAAATGAATAGTGAATAAGTATGTAAAAGGGTGCTGCAAATCACCAGCTATGAAAGGAACACAAATTAAAATCGTGAAGATACATCATTAAAAACCTATCAAAAAGGCTGACATAATGCTGTTAGTATCAAATGCTGGAGAAGATATGGAGAAACTAGGTATCTTATACATGCTACCAGGAATGTGAAATGGTACAGCTACTCTGGGAAACAGTTTAGCACTTTCTTTTTTTTTTTAGTCTTTTTTTTTTTATTATTATACTTTAAGTTCTAGGGTACATGTGCATAACGTGCAGGTTTGTTACATATGTATACTTGTGCCATGTTGGTGTGCTGCACCCATCAACTCGTCAGCACCCATCAATTCGTCATTTATATCAGGTATAACTCCCAATGCAATCCCTCCCCCCTCCCCCCCCCATGATAGGCCCCGATGTGTGATGTTCCCCTTCCCGAGTCCAAGTGATGTCATTGTTCAGTTCCCACCTATGAGTGAGAACATGCGGTGTTTGGTTTTCTGTTCTTGTGATAGTTTGCTAAGAATGATGTTTTCCAGCTGCATCCATGTCCCTACAAAGGACACAAACTCATCCTTTTTTATGGCTGCATAATATTCCATGGTGTATATGTGCCACATTTTCTTAATCCAGTCTGTCACAGATGGACATTTGGGTTGATTCCAAGACTTTGCTATTGTGAATAGTGCCGCAATAAACATACGTGTGCATGTGTCTTTATAGCAGCATGATTTATAATCCTTTGGGTATATACCCAGTAGTGGGATGGCTGGGTCATATGGTACATCTAGATCTAGAGCCTTGAGGAATCGCCATACTGTTTTCCATAATGGTTGAACTGGCACAAGACAGGGATGCCCTCTCTCACCACTCCTATTCATCATAGTGTTGGAAGTTCTGGCTAGAGCAATCAGGCAAGAGAAAGAAATCAAGGTATCCAGTTAGGAAAAGAAGAAGTCAAATTATCCCTGTTTGCAGATGACATGATTGTATGTTTAGAAAACCCCATTGTCTCAGCCCAAAATCTCCTTAAGCTGATAAGCAACTTCAGCAAAGTCTCAGGATACAAAATTAATGTGCAAAAATCACAAGCATTCTTATACGCCAGTAACAGACAAACAGAGAGCCAAATCATGAATGAACTTCCATTCACAACTGCTTCAGAGAGAATAAAATACCTAGGAATCCAACTTACAAGGGATGTAAAGGACCTCTTCAAGGAGAACTACAAACCACTGCTCAGTGAAATCAAAGAGGACCCTAACAAATGGAAGAACATACCATGCTCATGGATAGGAAGAATCAATATCATGAAAATGGCCATACTGCCCAAAGTTATTTATAGATTAAATGCCATCCCCATCAAGCTACCAATGAGTTTCTTCACAGAATTGGAAAAAACTGCTTTAAAGTTCATATGGAACCAAGAAAGAGCCCGCATTGCCAAGACAATCCTAAGTCAAAAGAACAAAGCTGAAGGCATCACGCTACCTGACTTCAAACTGTACTACAAGGCTACAGTAACCAAAACAGCATGGTACTGGTACCAAAACAGAGATATAGACCAATGGAACAGAACAGAGTCCTCAGAAATAATACCACACATCTACAGCCATCTGATCTTTGACAAACCTCAGAGAAAAAAGAAATGGGGAAAGGACTCCCTATTTAATAAATGGTGCTGGGAAAATTGGCTAGCCATAAGTAGAAAGCTGAAACTGGATCCTTTCCTTACTCCTTATATGAAAATTAATTCAAGATGGATTAGAGACTTAAATGTTAGACCTAATACCATAAAAACCCTAGAAGAAAACCTAGGTAGTACCATTCAGGACATAGGCATGGGCAAGGACTTCATGTCTAAAACACCAAAAGCAACGGCAGCAAAAGCCAAAATTGACAAATGGGATCTCATTAAACTAAAGAGCTTCTGCACAGCAAAAGAAAATACCATCAGAGTGAACAGGCAACCTACAGAATGGGAGAAAATTTTTGCAATCTACTCATCTGACAAAGGGCTAATATCCAGAATCTACAAAGAACTCAAACAAATTTACAAGAAAAAAACAAACAACCCCATCAAAAAGTGGGGAAAGGATATGAACAGACATTTCTCAAAAGAAGACATTCATACAGCCAACAGACACATGAGAAAATGCTCATCATCACTGGCCATCAGAGAAATGCAAATCAAAACCACAATGAGATACCATCTCACACCAGTTAGAATGGCAGTCATTAAAAAGTCAGGAAACAACAGGTGCTGGAGAGGATGTGGAGAAATAGGAACACTTTTACACTGTTGGTGGGATTGTAAACTAGTTTAGCACTTTCTTTTGAAGTTAAACATACATTCGCCATGTGACACAGCAATGCCACTCCAAGAAAATTTAAATGTATGTTTACATTAAAATCTATACAAAAATGCTCACAGCATCTTCATTTGTAATAATCTCAAACTGGATATAATCTAAATATCCCTCAATGGATGAAAAGTAAAATAAACTCTAGTACATCTACACTACTCACCAATAAGACTCAACAAATTACTTGATGGTTACATCTCAATAGCATTGTGCAGGATATTTTTAAAGCCAATCCCAAAATGTTACATATTCCATTTATTTATGTATTTAATACATATTTTGAGATGGAGTCTCGCTCTGTCACCCAGGCTGGAGGGCAGTGGTGTGATCTCGGCTCATTGCAACCTCCACCTCCAGGGTTTGAGCGATTCTCGTGCCTCAGCGTCCTCAGTAGCTGGGAATATAGGGGTGCGCCACTACGCCCAGTTAATTTTTGTTTTTTTAGTAATGATAGGATTTCACCACATTAGCCAGGCTGGTCTTGAACTCCTGACGTCAGGTGATCCATCCGTCTCAGCCTCCCAAAGTTCTGGGATTACAGGCATAAGCCAATGTGCCCAGCCTGATTCCATTTATGTAGCATCCTCAAAATGACAAAATTGTATAGATGGAGAATGGATTAGTGATGATCATGGTTTAGAAGAAGAGTGACACAAATTTACCTATGTAACAAACCTGCACTTGTATCCCTGAACTTAAAAGTGTTTTAAGAAGAGTGTGATTATAAAAGAATAACATGCAATTTCCCATGTAGTGAAGAAACAATTCTGTATCTTTTTCATGGTGGTAGGTATGTAAATTTATACATGTGATAAAATGTCAGAGAATTTATATGTATAACCCACAAACATACCAAAAACATGAGTGCATGTAAAACCTGATGAAGTCTGATTAAGTTATAGTCTAGTTAGTTGTATTATACCAATGTCAATTACCTAGATTTATTAAAAACATCACTACACATTAGTAATGATGTAAGATGCTATTAATGAAGGGACCCAAGTAATAGGTACATTGGATCTCACTGTACTCTTTAGAAACATTTTGTCAGTTTATATCAAAATAAGCTAAAAATGTACATAAAGGGAATCATGTTATATGTATTCCTAGGAGGAAAAGCCCTAGATTGTACAGGGTGGACATTATGAAATTTACAGAAAAGCCATTGCTCTCCAAAGTAGTTATTCCAGTGTGCACTACAACAGGTAGTTATAAGCAATCCCCTTTTTCAGCCTGTGGTATTTGTCAGACTTTTAATTTGTGCCAGTCTGATGATGGTATTTGATATCTCATTGCTGTTTTCTTTTGCATTGCTCTCATTATGAGTGTCATTTCTAATATCTGATGGTTGCCTGTGCCTCCCTTCCCAAAGTCTTTCCCTACTACCCAAACCCATTACTAAGTGTGCTTCAGCAACCCTGTCCTTCTTTCATCTCCTTGTTTAGTCATAGACAGTTCCTGCCTTATGGGTTTTTATTTTACATTCCCTCTACTCATCCTCTCTGTTTGAATTAGTCTGTCCTCCAACAGTCATAGGACTGGCCTTTTCTCATCCGTTGGGTTTCACTATATCTCCTCAAAGAGGCATTTTATAACTGTCTTCATGTCACCTTTTTATACTTTTAAAATAAAATATGGTTTATTTCTCTCTGAAACAGCAGAAATAATCTTGATGATTTTATGTTTAATAACCTTGTTGAGTCACTCTCCTTCTATAATATTATAATCTCCATGAGAGGAGCGGTTTTGTCTTTATCTCAGTCTTCCCTACACCTGGAATAGTGAAGAGGTAACAGGATGTTGTGGGAAAGTTCTGAGACTTGGAGCAGCTTGGAATGTTGCAAGAATGGAGCAGTCACACTCTTTAGTGTGAATTTATTTTTAAACATGGTGATAACATTTAAGGAACATGAAAAGGCAAGACGGCAATCCTACTTATGTAGTAAAATTTATGTAATTCTCCTGCACAAGCCATAAACACTAGCCTTATCATGAACCTGTTCTCCAGGTTAGTTGACCTCTAGAGATGTTGCACAGTGGCATTCTGAGACTCTCCACTTTGAAATCTCCATGAGATTCAACATAATCTTCTTTGTTGTTTTATTTCTTATTTTTCTGAAGTTTGTTTTCATGTGACTTCTGTGAAAATAAAAATTTTCAGACTCCTTGCATGTACAGTGTGCTCTAAATTGATAGTTTAGCAAGGTATCAAATAATAAGCTAAATTTGTTTTTAATAGAAAATCAAAGTAAAAGCTATTGATATTTGAATCAAAAAGATAATCTTAAATACTCAATTGTTGAGATGGTCTTCAATTCATGTATTAGGTAACAGGAAAGAGAATTAATGGTGCAACTCTCCAATATACTAGAAGAACAAGACAATAAATGACAGAAGTATAAATATATGGATAAAACAGAAACTCTTAACATTTAAAATACACATGGATACATAAAAACAAAAAAGGACATAAGATATAAGTTGAATTTGTTTTTAAGTCAAAAAGTCTAACCATGTAAGAAAGAGAAAAAAACACCAAATAAATATTTAGATAGGCAAAAAGTTTTCTAACTACCAAGAAAAATATTTTTAAATTGCTTAATACAAATAATCAGATTGACTGAAAACACTGTATAAATTTTTACATTAAAACTTGAATATATTTTTAAAAGACTGTAGAATAACTATAAAAATCTATT
The DNA here is from genome assembly GCF_002776525.5 of Piliocolobus tephrosceles. NCBI lineage: Eukaryota > Metazoa > Chordata > Mammalia > Primates > Cercopithecidae > Piliocolobus > Piliocolobus tephrosceles. The sequence continues at coordinate 171,266,237 of NC_045436.1, read as the reverse complement.
ACTCATTAAGCTACAATGAAAATACTAATTCAAATAAAAATAAATTATATAAGCTATATTCTCTAATTATGTTGTAAACTTGTTATATATATACATAATTAGACATATATATGACAAGACATATATATCCATACAGAATTTTAAAAACATATATTCTAAATAACTCACCTAAAAGCATATACAACTATATACCAGTTAATTTTGAAATCTAGATGACATAGTTTTCATAAAAAATAAATATTTCTGAAAATTCTTAGAAGAAAATAAACTAAAAAATATTTAAACTGTTCAGACTAGTAAATAGTATGAAAGCTTTAAATTTCTCAGATCTGAGATCAGAGTCTCGGATCTCCAGAATCTGGCATCCTTATGAGAAAAAACAAAGGAAGTTTCATTGTGTACTCCAAAGTGACACTTTTAAAGATTCAGTGTATAAATAACCAATCCCTTTGGACTGTTTTCAGCCAGGAATATAAGTCTGTCCATGCCCCTTCGCTTTTTTATGTTATAGGGAAAGCCATTCTTCCTCACTTTTTACACTTCATTCTGTTTGCACAAGTGAGTGGGAAAGTCTGTATAATTTGGAGTTTAATGAATCCCACTTTCTCACAGATGTATGCCACTGTTTCAAATATCACCTTTATCAAGAATAAAAATAATATTTTGATTGTTCATCTCCTGTACTTTCCTTGTTTCATTTTAATATAAAGGCATAAAACTTGAAGAGAAAAGAGAGATATTGCTTATTGAGGTTTTTGGAATCCTCAACAGTGGCTCCAACCATAAAAGCAATAAAGGAGGAGCTGTCAATTCCCCTCTGTCTATAAAAGGTAATTACATCTTTAAGGCCCCCAGGTTGAGAAAGGCCAGTTCACCAGGCTTCTGTCCATGGATCATCTACCCACAAGGGATTAAAATGGGAGGAAAACCAAGTGAACTGTTAAAAAGAATAGTTTTTCTATTTGTTTAAGTCACTGGACTTTTAAAACTACATATACCAGAAACAAAATCTCAGTCCTAACAAATGTGTTCCATGAATTAAATAATTTGTTGAGAATTACAATGTAGTAAAGGTGTAAAGAATTCCCAGAATTTCTTGTAGAAAGCCAAGGAAGCAGTTGTGTATGTTATTTTATGACAGGTATTGAAAAAGTATTTCATTATATTTATGATAATGTTGATACTTAAAAGCATATATGGCTTTTAAGAGAATGTGAAAAGTTTTTTTAAAAAGCTTATAAAATGCAATTTTAAGAAAGATGATCCAGCAAATAGGGTGCACTGCCACTTCTCTGAGGGAGACAATGAAAAAGTATTTTAGCAAATGAAAGGTTCCATTTCTGAAATTAATTAGCACTTCTCAATGTCAAGTTTGTTCAACTTATGAACAGTTCTATTATTAACATACAGAGAGCTAATATGAAAAGCACATTCTTATGTTAATTATCTAATTAACTAATCCAGGCACAATCAAGCCACTAAATTCACACAGTATTAATTTTTCTTATGTTGGTCTCAAGGATACTAAATTTCTTGACAAGTTCACATTTTTGCTGGTCTTCCTGACACTTTGATGTTTGATAAGTCCACTCCAGGGGACTTCTTAGAATGCTTGAACTCAAGAAAAGTTAGAGGTCTCTCATTATTTTCACAGGCCTGTTTTCTAGAGAATTTTGCCTAACTTCACCTGAAGAACTCAAAAACTATTACCCAGCAAGTAACATTTCACTTCAAATGACAGTATTAAGCCCTTCCTTTTTTAGCAATTAATCATGAGATGATGAGAGGAGAAGGAAGTAGAATATGTTGAGTGCATGGGGATATGAGGAAGCCCTGCTTTGAAGATTGAAATTTTGAAAGCAGAAGAGACAAGTGTCCCTGTTTTTTTTTCCTGTAGCCATTGAGAGTGGAAAGACCACTGTTCTATTCCACAGAGACAAGATGCTGGACATGGGATTATGATCTGACTGGACACAGCTATTTCTTCAGGCAGCCCACACCATCTTCTCCTGAGTTCCCCTAGAAGCCTAGAGGAGATCAAAAAGGTGACAGTGGCTAAGCCTAAGAGCTTTTATCTCTGCCAGAGAATTACCCCAGGAAGGAAACAGAGTTAGAGACGGCTAAATCTCAGAGTAACAATAGCTGCAGCCATATCAAAGGTGAGAATTGGGCCAACAAAGGAAAAGCAGGCAAATACTCCAGTGAGTGTCAGGGGATAATGTAGAACATTCTGATGTTAAGGGCAGAATTATGCTCTTTGATGGACACTTCCCATCAGCAACCTTGGCTGCTATAACCCATGATCTATGAATCATATAATGGACAACATACTATGATGCCTACTGGGAAATTTAAGTCAAAACTGAGTTTTAAAATAACAAGTGATTGAATTAGAGGCTCATATGAGTTGGAGAACAACTGGATTGGTCAGACAGTTTTCCAGAGTTGGTGGGGTTTAATTGGATGCTAATAGAGCAACAGTCTCAGCTTATATTGATTCTGATGTTATCCACATCTATTGAGCTAAGATACTAAAATATATTCCACTACTAAGAAGAGTGCCCATGAAGAGTCTAGATTTTGCAGATAGAGAAACGTGGGTGTAAATTCAATTTCTGCCACTAGGCTGGCTGAGTACACCTCAGCAAGCTTTTCCCTTCCTTAAGACTCACTGCCTTTTGCCTGTGCCAGGTTGGAGGCTAATAAAATAGCAGACAGCATTGTTGAGAGGATGGGTGTGTGACTGACTCAGAAGCCAGTCTCCTCTGAAAATCTCTGAATAACTGAGTCTCTCATCCCACATCCTGTGCAAAATCCTTCACCAGAGTTCTGGAAATTCCTGAGAGTTTGTGTCTCTTCCAGTCACCTGTAGCTTTAATGCCTATCTTCTGCTAAAATTTCAGTCTTTACTTTGCATTTTGTGGCTATCTGCTCCATTGAAAATCCAAATTTAAAAAGTGTCCTTCTCTTGGTTTCTCAGCTGCCTCAGTTAGATTGTTATTATTCTTTTAGGGGCTCCACATTGCAATAACACATGATAAATACATTTATACTGAGCATTAAGGCCATTTTCTAATTCTAGCAAGTCAATTTTAGTAGCCTCTCCTATATTTTTCTCAGTTCTCTCTTTATTACCCTTCTTTCTTCTCTGTGCTCTGCACTCACATATCTCCCTTTTACTCCATTATTTCTAAATAACCTACATGTGTAATGTTTTACTTATTTATATATGTATATTATATATACATTATGTTATATATGTTGTATGTATTTTTATATATGATGTAAAATTCTAGAAATTAAAGAAACAATCACCATAACAATTTTATTACCTAGAAACATTCATGTTTGTAATTGAAAACTATCCAGGTTAGCATCCAGGCTTTACCTATGTTGGCTTGGGTAATTCTCCAAATCTGCCTATGTCTCAATGCCATCATCTCAACAGTGAGAATAATGGTATTTGCCTCTTAGTGTGGTTGGTTATGAGACATAGTAAAGTATCACATGCACAGTGCTCAGGAGACTTCCTGCATTCAGTAAACACTCAGTAAGAAGTGCTGGACAGCTCTTTGTATAATTGTTTGCACTATAATTTCAGCCATCAATTTATCATATACAGAGTGAGAAAGGTAAAGACAAATTAATAGATAGAAATAATGTCTAAAGGAAGAAATAATTCTGGCAAATATTTTTATTAATTGTTAAATTTTTTCAGTACTGTATTTTGATAAGCAGAACAGAAGAAATTGTTAAATATCTGATAAGAGTTTTTCACAAAAATAGTAAATATTTATTATTATTTCTTTACAGTTAATAAAAATGATTGTGCAAACAGCATTGCAAGGTTAGACTCATTACTTCCTTAACAACACTCTTTAATTTCAGAGGGTTTAAATTTATTATTTACTATAAAACAGGTGAGATCAGGCGGTCAAAATACCCTGTCTCCAATTTCTCAACTCGCTCCTTTTCCCATTTCTAATTTGTGTAAGGTAAATTATGATGTTTATATTACTAAGAATTTTAATATTTATATACTCTTTTGTATATAATTACCCAAGTCTTAACTATATATCAAATAAATGCAATATTCAACCCACATTTTTACATAGCTTTTTTTTAATTTTTAAATTTTGTGTGTTCTTCTTTAATTGGTCATTTTGCTTGTTTTGCTGTAAGAAAGGCATATGGTTATTGTATTTTTAAATATTCTGTATCTAACAATACAGATGTTCCTTAATTTATGATGAGGTTACATCCAGATAAACCCATCATAACTTGAAAATATTGTAAGACAAAAATACATTTAATACACCTAACCTAGTGAACACCATAACTTAGTCTAAGCTACCTTTAAGGTGCTTAGAATAAATATTTACTTCAGCCAAATAATCCAACCCAAAGCCTATTCTATAATAAAGTTTTAAATATCTCATGTAATTTATTGAATACTATACTGAAAGTGAGTAACAGAAAGGTTGTATAGGTACTTGAAGTATGGTTTCTTCTGAAGGTGTTATTGCTTTCATACTATTTTAAAGTCAAGCAATTGTAAATCAAACCATTGTAAAACAGGGACTGCTATGGTTTGGATATTGTCCCCCTCCAAAGCTCATATTGAAATTTGACCCCAAATGTTGGAGGTGGGACCTAATGGGAGATGTTTTGGTCCTGGAGTCAGATGCCTCATGTTTGTGCCGTCCTTGCAATAATGTGTGAGTTCTCATTCTCTTAATTATCCCACGAGGTGGTGGTTTAAAAGAGTCTGGCCCCTCCCTCTCTCTTGCTTCCACTCTTGCCATGTGACCTCCACACTCCAGCTCCCCTTTGCCTGCCACCAAGAGTGGAAGCAGCCTGAGGCTTTCACCAGAAGCCCACCAGATTCCAGCACCATGCTTCTTGAGCAGTCTAGTGAACCATGAGCCAAATAAACCTTTTTTTCTTTATAAGTTACCCAGCCTCAGGTATTCCTTGATAGCAACACAAATGGAGTAAGAAAGGAAACATCTGTACTATAAGCTCTATCCGTGCCACCCGAACTGTGTTGAAATTTATCTACCATTTCTTGGATTAAGTATTACTGTCAAGAAGTAGAAGTCCAGACTTTTCTTTCCCCATGTAGATGGCTCACTATTTCTGCTAGGGTATCAGAAATATGCTTTTCTATTTACCAAACAATCAGTAATTTTATTAGGACATGCCCCAATGTTGATCAATCAGAATTTTATTTCTAACTATGAATTTACTTCTTACTTTCAGAAAACTTTCCTGTATTATACCTTTAACTATGTTTTGTTCTGCATATTGAATTTACTAATAAGGACACCATTTATCCTTATGTTATTCTACCCTCTACATTTACCTTCTCCTATCTATTTGCTTAATTCTTCATCTATTGTTTCTGTGCATTCTTTTGTGATTATCCCAAAACTCTGTTCCATGACAAAAAAAAAAATATAAATCAATTTCAGTCATTTTATCTCTCACTCTTTGTCATTTATTATTTGTCCTGTGGTGTCTGCTTTAATAGTTGACAAATGCATTATCATCTTCCGTTTGGATTTTGTTTCTCTTCACACCCCCCCTTACCCCTCCGCTTTTCATATTGGAGTTGAATGAGTCTCTCCCAGATCATGATCACGATCATTGCCCACCTTTCTAACCACTGGCTCAAAAAATCTTCAAGGATACCCTGACTCTTCCATTCTCTCTCTGAGACCTGAGAGAGTTGCTGCCATCAGAGTCCTAGTATCCTCACGTTTGTTTTTATGGATTTCAAAGGAGAAACTTTCATGACAATGATGATGATGATAATGACCACGACAATTGATAACACATATTGAGCCCTTGCTATCTGCTAACAACTGTTTCAGCTAATTTTTAACAATTGCCTCATTTAATCTATGTAACAGCTCTGTAAAGAGGGTGCTAGTACTATTCTTATCCTCATTTTGTCAATGAAGCACAATGAGAAAATGAAGGCACGAAGCAATTAAGGAAATAACCCTGAATCAGACAGCAATTTAAAAGTAGTTGCTTCACTGCAAAGTGTTTTCCAATACTTTTTAGAATTGGTGTGTCTTTAGGAGTACAAAAAAAAAAAAAAAAAAAAAAAGAAAAGTCATCTGCCTAACAGAAAGGTGCTCCCCAATCTACCCTGTGTTTTAAATTGCTTTAATAGCAAAAAACATCATTCACTTTACAGTCCTGATTCAAGTCGACTCCTGCCTGACTGTCATAGTCTCTAACTGGTCTAGCCACAACACCTACCAATCCATTCTGCTCACATTTGCCCATGTGGTTTCTTCAGAGCACAGACTTAAGCCCACTATCCTTCAAGGGTCTCATATGGGTGTTAGGATGTGTCCCTAACACTTTCATGTGATTCCCAAGATTCTCTGTGATCTGGCCTTTACCTCCCTTTCTGGACTCATCTCCTGCTGCTCTCCTTCCTGAACTTTTTATTGAAGGACCATGGACTCTGTTCTTTTAAAGCAATACTGGTATAAATGTATGAGTTACAAGTGCAATTTTCTTACACACATAGGTTACACAGTGATGAAGGCAGGGCTTTGAGGGCATCCATCATCCAAATAACGTATGCTGTACCCATTGCTCTATGGCTTCTTGAACCTTTGCTCTTCCTCTCAAATCCTGAATTCTGACCCTCTGCATTGAGTAAATGTCACACATTTTACTTGACTCAACTTTACCATTGTTTTACACAGAGTTTTGGCTGACTCTATACAGGTGTCATGTGATATAGTCCCACAACTTTAAATATTCACCAACTACATTTCACTGAGATTAACTTATACATGGATGTGTTCACTTTGGTTTTCCCTGGCACTTAACCCTGCATCCAGAAATGAGTAGGCTGAAGTAAAAAGTTGGTTTGTGGATTAATAAATAAATATCACTGGAGAAAATAAAAACTGAGAAGGCACCCTAAATGTGGACTCTTGCTCTGAGGGAGAAATTAGATTAAGAAATGAAAATGTGCTTGATATTTTTTTCTGTGTCCTGGAAATACACTGAATATTATTTATTTGGGGGACCATTTTCCTCATTAGGTTGCAGGCTCCTTGAGGAGAGGGACCACATGTTATTTATGTCATATACCCACTGAATAGAAACATATTTGGCTCCGGGATTGATGATAAATTATTGTTTCCACTGGGCATGGTGGCTCATACCTTTAATCTTGGCACTTTGGGAGGCCGAGGCAGTCAGATCACTTGAGATCAGGTGTTCAAGACCAGCCTGGTCAACATGGCAAAATCCTGTCTCTACTAAAAATACAAAAATTAGCCAGGTGTGGTGGTAGCCAGGTGTGGTGGTACACACCTGTAGTCCCAGCTACATGGGATCCTGAGGCAGGAGGATCCCTTGAACCCGGGAGGCAGAGGTTGCAGTGAGCTGAGATCATGCCACTGCACTCTAGCTTGGGTGATGGAGTAAGATTATATTTCAACCATAAAAATAATAACTTTTGTTTCCTTAGGTGTCAGTGTGTACCTACTGCCCACGGAAAACTACCAAACTAATCACACAGTCAACCGGATGGTATCGTCTTTTCAAAAGGAAAAGTCACACTGATTTTTCAGTGAGACATACATCACACAAAGTGAGACCTACTTGCATGCCTCTGTTTAAGGTTGAGTTATTTTCCATTTCCAAGGCAGTTAAGTTTCAACCACTTTTAAAGAGCAACATTCTTTCTGTGGTTTGGAGTATTCTTTGTTTGCTAAGAAGGTGATAATCAGGCTTCATTCTATTACACATAGCACAAAGCACATGACTTATAAAGCCCATGGTACCATAACAATGTAAAAATGTCTCGTCAGATCTCTGGGAAGAAACTCTATATCCCAGTTCAATAACAAAGACACTGGAAATGCAACCATGCCCTGATTCTTCTGTGCACAGTAGCCCCTCAGAGAAAGAGAGAGAACAATAGACCTACAAGTTGAAGCCTCAAAGTCAGCCACTCAGACAACCCATTGGGATGATGAATGAGCTGTCAAGCAGATAAATAAATAGTAACTCTGCCATTGCATTCAATACTTTATTTTGATCAAATAAATGTCATTATAGAGATACATCATTTGAGAATCATTGTGTTGGAGAAGACCTTAGAAATGTTATTCATAAGAGTATCTAATATTCCTTCACTATCATCCAGGGGGTAGGCAATTTATATAGATTACCACATATAGCTCTCAGAACAACCCTATAAGATAGTTAAATTAGTCCCATTGCTACAGATGGGATTCTCGATGCATACAGAAAAGAAGTAACTCTCCCAAATTCTTGTAACTATAAAATGGGAGAACAAGGATTTGAATTGGGACTATGCAGTTCCAGAACTTGTGATGTAAACTACAGCTAATCCCTTTGTCATAGAGATGAAGACAATCAACAGTGTAAGCAAAGCTACTATGTATTAAATTGTTAACATGAGTATTTCTCTGAGAAACCCTATACATTAATTGTGTTATTTACTAATGAAAATAACACTATAAATCTGAACGTATTGTCCCCATTTTACTAGTGAAGAAAGGGAGGTTCAGAAACATTTAATGACTTCCCCAAGGTCACACAGATAGTAAGTGCAAGGTCCATGATTCAAACTACGGTGTGTAAACTTTGAAACTGAATCATGACTCATTATTAGTCTGAGTGCTTCAAAAGATAATGAAGGCAATTAGTGCAAAACTATAAGTGATAACACAAAAATGATAAAGTGGTAATAAGGATATTGGGACAAAAGATAGTTGGGTTCAAATTGTAGTACCATCACATTTATTTTGTGATCTTAGGAAAGTTATCTCCTCCTTTCTACTCCTTTTGAATTTCCATTTTCTCAAGTTTAAAATTGAATAAAAAATATCTTATTGAAATATCACTGTCAAAGTTAAGTAAAGTGATGTAGGCAAGGGGCCTGACATATGATAGAAATTCAAAAAATGTTAGTATATACCAATTAAACATGGCAGCAGATGTGTGTATTTGTCTCTCCCTTCCCACACACTGCTGAAATAGAAGTAAGTAAGTATAAGAGTAGGATCCCTCAAGCACATACAAAAAAGAGGAAATAAATATGGATGATAGATTTCAATAGATTTTTGAAGGAGGGGAAGCCAGCCGAGGAAGTTAAAACCTAAATATCTGGGAGGTGAGAAATTATTAGAAACAACTCAGTTAAATCCAAAGAATCTCAGAAATGTTCAAAATTGGTGGTACTATGAACTATGAAAAATATGGATCATACCTGGAACTTAAATGCAGATTTGATCCTCATCTTCTCTCTTTCATCCAGTGAAGAGGTAGCTGGCTATATTTTCCTGCTGCTGTCGGAGACTAGAGTTTATTCTTTGGAGAAACAAAAAACAAAGAGGTCCTGAAAGCAGATTCGCTATGTCTGGAAGTTGTTGGAAGTGACATACTGAAAATGTGCATTACATGGAAGCCTGCAGAGTAAATGAGGCAAGTCCAAGTGCCATCCTTTTTTTCCAAACACCAGCAGGAGGGAAGGTATGAGATGACTTCAGTCACATGTCTAGTACCTTCCTCAGATTGACCAGAAAGCTGAACTTAGCAGGAACCTTCTTTTTCTCCATGTTCTTTCGGGGTCTCTTCACATTTGTGTTGTTTAATAGTGTGGATAATGTGCTCCAAAAGACTAGGATGGAAGCTTGCAGTCTTCCTAAATGCCAGGCCCAGAAAATCACAGCATCATTTTCTCTATGGTCCATTGGCCAAAGCAGTTACAGGCCAGCCCTTGTTCAAGAGGACAGAAACAGAATCCTCCTCTTGAAGGGAGGAGTGTCATAGAATCTGCAGCCATCTTTAATCACCCACAGTTCACCCTTTGATCATCAATTATTTGTATTCCACATAAATCTAAAATATACTCACTCTCTTCGAAGGTTTCCTAAGTAGCAGCCCATTTCATTGCAACATTAGCTCACAACCAGGAGTGGTGGAGGCTCTTCAGACATGGTTCCTTCAGTAAAGTTCCTCTTAATCTAAAAACTTGGAAATGAAGACATAGCTATGTGGCCTCTTCACATCCAATATGTAATGCTGGAGCAAAGACAGGGTACTACCGTCAACAGTCCTGTTTTAAAAGAGAGAAATGAAGAGGTATATTGCCGTCAGTAGTGTAGAGAAATTTTGAAGTCTTGCCAGATATATGTTGCCAATTCCTTTATTTCATTCTAGTCCAACTTTTTGGAAAAATTTTCCATGGCTCTAACCTCTGCCCTTTGGATTTTGGGTTCTACCATGAATCACCTTTCCTTTTCCATAAGAAATGAACTGGATAGCCCATATTTCAGCCCAATTCCTATTGAGAGTTTGAAGGTCTTGAGAGCTCTCATGCCAGCTGGTGGTGTATATGCCAATCAACTTATTTTTAAAACTTCATGGATCTCATTTGGATCTTATTGAGGTTCACTACAATAAACCACATTTTCCCCATAATAACATATTTTTCCACAAAATAAAATATTTGTATTTCATCTTCACAACATTTGTGTCATTTCATTGATCAGGCATTATTATTGTCCTCATTTTCCAGAGGAAGATATGCCTTTCTGACAAAGGCTCTTCTCTGTCTTAGTTTGGCTGGGAGGTTGCTGTGGGGCAACTTATAGGATTCTTCAAAGTTCTCTTGTCTAGCAATGACAGGCAACAAATATGCCTTTAAATCTTTCTGAGATATTAATAGTCTTGTAGCCACACCCCACCTTTTTGCCCTGAAATTATGCATTATTGCCATGGATTTGATCTTTACCCTGAGACATGTCTTTGAGTATCTTTTGGTTGATGGACATACCTACATTAATTAGGTTTCTAAAAATAGATGCCAGATTCTATTTCAGCTATATATTGCTGTATAACAATCTTCCCCTAAATTTAGTGTAATTAAAAAACAAATGTTTTGCAATATTTTGTGATTTTGTGGGTCAGGGATTCAGGCAGGAATAGGCTGTGTTATTCTTCTGACACTGTATAACTTAGTAGCATTCAGCTAATAGCTAGGCTGGTCTAGGGGATCCAAGATGGCTTTCCCCAGGAGGCCCAGTACCTTGGTGGGGATGGCAGGAAGGCTGAAGTCAGCTGCCTTCCTGCTCCCCCATGCAATCTGAAGGTCTCTTTGCATGATCTTGTCAGCAAAGGAGCTATAGTTCTTAAATGGTGGCTCAGGACTCAAAAATTATAAAGGCAGAAGCTACCAGTCCTCCTAAACTCTCAACCCAGAACTGGCATAGTATCACTTATGCCACACTCCAGTGACCAAACCAGTCACATTCTAGCCCATGTTCAAGGACTGGAGAGCAGATACCACCTCTCAACGAAAGGCATGTCACAGAACTTGCAGCTTTCTTCAATCCACCACAATTATTTCAGAGAGTGCAGGAAGAGAATAGAGCTCTAAGTGTAAGGGAGCTAAATGTTAAACTACTATAATACAGAGTCAATAGATAATATTTGTAATTATTATCAAGGCCAAGAAGTACAAACATATTACTTACAGCTTTCGAGACAAATTCTAGAAATAATGGCTTTAAGAAAAGAAAGTAGGTACCTCTTGGGGAGGACTTGTTGGCAGAAAGGGATAAACAAAGCTCTTCTTACATTTTATTTATAGCCTTTGAAATAATATTTGATTCGTTTCACTATGCACTTGAATTACTTGACAAAACTCAAAATTAATTAAGAAAATTAATTTTCTCATCATTTTTTTCAAGTTGATAATTGTACCCCACTAGCCTAAGATGATGTTGAATGAATTTTGCAATGTTATTATTCTGAAATAAGCAACTAAAGAATTCTTCAGAAGTTCCTCTCTGTCTCTGACTCAGGATAAGCTCAATAAGTCAAATAATAATAACATTTCAGGAGAGCCAATATCATAGTTTCTACAAGCAAAATGACTGAGACGACAAATTTACAAACCTTTTAAATAAATCCAATGTTTATTACACTTTAAAAGTGTGTTAAAGGCTGGGTGCGGTGGCTCACGCTTGTAATCCCAGCATTTTGGGAGTCCGAGGTGGGCAGATCACGGGTCAGGAGTTCAAGAACAGCCTGGCCAAGATGGTGAAACCCCATCTCTATTAAAAATACAAAATATTAGTCAGGTATGGTGGCAGGTGCCTGTAATCCCAGCTACTTGGGAGGCTGAGACAGGAGAATCGCTTGAGGGAGGAGGTTGCCATGAAGCCAAGATCTCGGCACTACACTCCAGCCTGCACAACAGAGTGAGACTCCATCTCAAAAATAAAAATGTGTGTTAAAATGCAGGCCAATGTTATAATTAAACTCCAAAATAACACCATTGGTAACATTTGTGTAGTGCTGTGCCTTTGATAGATGATTTTCCTATACATATTTTTTATGTCATGTTCATAACACTTCTGTTGTTTTATTGAGCAAGCATTACTATTGTCTTCCTTTTCCAAAGGAAGAAAGTGAGGTCTTCAGATGTGGTTCCTTCAGTACAGTTCCTTTTAATCTAAAAACCTGGAACTGAAGGCACTGCTATGTGTCCTTCGTCACATCCAATATGCAATGCTGGAACAAAGATAGGGTACTACCATTGACAATCCTGTTTAAAAAGGGAGAAGACCTTGAAACTCAATCATAACTCATTATGAGCCTGAATGGTGATGATGGTTTGACTCTGAATCTCTACCCAAATCTTATCTTGAATTGTAATCCCCACATGTCAAGGGAGTGACCTCTAATCTCCACTTGTTGAAGGAGGGAGGTGATTGGATCATGGGGGTGGTTTCTCCCATGCTTTTCTCATGATAGTGAGTGAGTTCTCATGAGATCTGATGGTTTTATGAGTGTCTGGCATTACCCCTGCTTGCACTTATCTCTTCTGCCACCATATGAAGCAGCTGTTGCTTCCCCTTCCACTATGATTGTAAGTTTCCTGAGGCCTCCCCAGCCATTCGGAACTGTGAGTCAATTAAACCTCTTTCCTTTATAAATTTAAATTACCCAGTCTCCAGTATTTCTTTACAGCAGTGAGAAAACAAACTAACACAGATGAGCTAAGTATATTATCAAAGCTGATTTTTCTTTTCCAAACCCTGAGCTCTTTCACTACACTTGGTACTGGTCTGCCAAACCCTTATAAGACTATGACCAGAGTGTGTAAGGGAAACAGAACTGTGAATGTTCATCTGAATCTGAAAAATACTACCATACTTGAACATTCCACAAGAATGAGTATAATCTTGACATGTGTAGTAGTAATAGTATATTTATTGATTATTGCAACATTGAGAAGCAAACAGTGTCTTTCTTGATGCAAACAATGAAGAGAAAAGGATTCCAACTCAGTAACAATTCAGTGAGAATGTTGAAAACTTTCCTCTATTAAGATAAAGACATTATCCAGAACACTTTCTTCAGGATAGTGCCAAACTATATGTAATTTGAACAATGAACCAACCACTTAAAGTACGGTTTGCAGAAATTCTGGTGTGATTTTTAATAGGAAGGAAAATGTGGGACACAAAGAGGTTTCACAGCTACATTTCACAGCATGGGGTACTCAGCTGCTCCTCTTGAATGGACTGGTATGACGATGCACACATTCTGTAAACAGGTTTCACTTAAGGACCTGCAGCTTTGGCTTTGAAGGATAGAGCTACTATCTTGTATAGTGTTATGAGCCATTGGGAGGTGTGGTTTTCCACTTGGCTAAGAATTATTGTGTGACCACGGGCACATAAGATGTGAGTCTCAGTACTCTCATTTAAGTGTAAATACATAGCATTTTCCAAAGTGTTGTGCCCATACCACTGATGGCACACATGTCAATCTTAGTCGGGACAGAGCAGAAAGCTTTAAATTGTGATCATAATTTGTTTATTTTAATAGGGATTAGAATAACAATAAAGTATCTTCTCTAAGATTTTATCAACATTATTGCTTAGTTTGAGACTAGAGTAGGTACTGAAATTGTTGAAGGTAGTCAAATCAAAGAAAAAAAACAAATAATAATAAAAGTATATGTGTGGGGAAGCAACTAAAAAGCACTGGACCAGAAGAATCCTTTCTGCTTGAAAAAATGTGACTTTTTATCCTTAAAAGACAGGAACATCAACAAGAACTAATTTTTTTTTCTGTATTAATAAGAACACTGTTAATAATAGCTACTGCTAATGGCTATAATATAAGGACGAAACTGTTAATTTCCCTGTTAAATAAGGAAACAACAGTTCAGGGAGACTAATTTGTAAAGAACCACACATCTAACTTGTGGCAGAGCCATGATTCAAAGCAGTTTCACAATAATTGCAAAGTCTATACCCTTCCATGGCCTACAGAAGAACATAATAACTGAAGTTAAGCGGATGGGGCTCTGGAATCAGACTGCTCAAACTGGCAACTTGGCTCTGCCATTTTCTCTTTTTATTAACTTTTATTTTAGGTTCAGGGGTACATGTGCTGGTTTGTTATACAGGTAAACTGTGTGTGATGGTAGTTTGGTGTATAGATTATTTTGCTATCCAGATAATATGCAACCTCCGAAGGCTGAGTCAGAAAGAAATTGAATACCTTAACAGATCAATAACAAGTTCTGATATTTAATCAGTAATAAAAAGCCTACCAAGAACAACAAGAACAAAAAATGACCAAGAAACAGAAGAATTCACAGCCAAATTCTCCAGATTATAAAGAACAGCTGATACCATTCCAACTGAAACTACTCTAAAAAATTGAGGAGAAGGGATTCCTCCATAACTCACTCTCTAAAGTCAATGTCGTTCTGATATTAAAAGCTGGCAGAGACACAGCAAAAAAAGAAAAAGAAAACTTCAGTCTAATATCCTCAATGAACGTAGATGCAAAAATAGTCAAAAAAACGAATCCAGCAGCACATCAAAAAGCTTATCAACCATGGTCAAATAGACTTCATCATTGGGCTGAAAGATTAGTTCAACATACATAAATCAATAAATGTGATTCATCAAAACAGAACTAAAGACAAAAACCACATGATTATTTCAATAGATGCAGAAAAGGGTTTCCATAAAATTCAACACCACTTCATGTTTAAAAACCTTAAGAAATTAGGCATTGAAACCATATACTTCAAAATAATAAGAACCATCTATGAAAATCCCATAGCCAACATCATACTGAATGGGGAAAAACTGGAATCGTTTCTCATGAAAAGCAGCACAAGACAAGGACGAACTCTGTCACCACTACTGTTCAACATAGTATTGGAAGTCCTAGCCAGAGCAATCAGTCAAGAGAAAGAAATAAAAGCCATCCAAATAGGAAGAGGGGAAGTCAAACTATCCCTGTTTGTATATATGATTCTATACCTAGAAAACTCCATAGTCTCTGCTCAACAGCTCTTTGATCTGATAAACAACTTCAGCAAAATTTCACGATACAAAATCAATGTACAAAAATCAATAGCATTCCTATACAGCAATAACATTTAAGCTAAAGGCCAAATCAAGAATGCAATTCCATTCACAATAGCCATAAAAACTGTAAAGTACAGCTAACTAGGGAGGTGAAAGATCTCTACAATGAAAATTATAAAACACTGCTCAAATAAATTAGATGACACAAATGAAATAGCATTCTATGTTCATGGATAGGAAGAATTATTAAAATGGTCATACTGCCAAAAGCAATTTACAGGTTCAATGATATTCCTATCAATCTATCAATGACATTCTTCACAGAATTAATTTATAAAAAACTATTCGAAAATTCATATGGAACCAACAAAAGAGCTTGAATAGTCAAGGCAATGTTAAGCAAAAAGATCAAAGCTGGAGGTACCATGCTATCCTACTTCAAACTATACTACAGTGCTCCAGTAATCAAAACAGCATGACACAAGTACAGAAACAGACGCATAGACCAATGACTCCACCAGTTTTTACCTGTGAGACTTTAAGTATATTTCTGAACCTTCCTGTGCCTGTTTCTACATCTGTAAAGGAGGGTTAATAATAATAATAATAATAATAATAATGTGTTTATACTGTTATTGGGAATATAAATTATTTATGACAAGCATAGAGCAAAACACCTGATGGAAAATAAGCTCTTGGTAATGTCCAAACTGTCATTGCTGTTGCTTTTGTTGTTAATGTTGTCTTGTCCTCTTCATAATTGAACTACAAAATCTTGCCCTTGGTAATATTTTTGCAGTGCTGTGCCTTCTATAAATTATTTTCTTATACATAATTTTATTTGGCTTGAAAGCCTTCTCCAGCCTTTTAAGCATCTAGGTTTATGGACCTCATTTCCCCCTGTATCATTTTGTATCTCACATTGGTTGTTGTATTTTTAAAATGCTTTCCAAACTTCAAATTTCGTATGTCTTAAGCTTGCCATTTATGTCTTTTTCTCCCTTTTTTCCATGTGTGGCAGAAGTCTGGGAGATGATTTCATGAAAGATAATAGCTTCCATGTGTTGTATGCTACCTCTGCTCCAATGCCTTACTTATATCATCTCAAACAACCCTTTCAATCACACTTGCTGTGGTTGTCTTTATCATCACTTACAGAGAAGGAATTTGTGGTGCATACAGGTTAAGTGACTTACCCACTCTCTTGCAGATGGATTGTGGCAGAACCAGTATTCACCCCTATTTCCATGTGATTCTGTAATGCACAGCCTTGATTGGTCACTTATCATTTACTATGACTTGAATTTCTGCTGGTCTTGGACCTTCCAAGGGTTTCTCAGAAGCTGTCAAATTTGTTTACGGATGATTCCCATACTACCTTTTCTTTTTCTGGAGACATTTTTAGTTTGGGGCTCAAGAAACATGACTCCCATATTTAAACAAATCTGGAAAAGTGTTCTCCCAGGACATCATCTGGGCAACAACAACAACAAAAAAATTGTTTGCCTTGTTTAAAAGTGATGTCCTTAGTCAAGATGAACACATACTCCTTTTGAGTAGTTTAATCATTTTTCTAATTCAGGCAAAATGGTTGGTATTGTTTGGTATCTATTGACTTATTGTGATGGTCACGGATTGTCAACAAGGACCTTGAAAACTCTCTGAGTCTTAATCCACAATGCTCATTTCAGCCAACCCCAACACTTTGAAGGAGGATTCACTTAATAGGAACTAAAATTTTTAATATTCCTTATAGTGTTAAGGCTCTAAAGGAAACTTGGTACACTGTGGTAGCATCAATCCCTGGAACAAAATATTTGATTTCATATGGCCTTTCTTATGCTCTTATGATTCAGCTCAGGCAAGGAAATTTCCATGCAAAGGAGAATTCTGAATTATATTTGTTTCTATTATGGTTTTGCTGGTGATTGACTTTTCTTAGTTTGCCAATGGCACTAACGACCATAGTGAGTTTCAGCATTAAAATATCAATATTTATTACAAATAACACATGTGGATGATTGATATTACATCTTATAGTAAAAGAGCTATCACTAAAGCAGCAGCTACCTGAAAACTCAGTCCCTTTTCTTCCTCTATCTCTCTCTCTCAGTCTTCTGCTTTTGTAAACTTTTCTCATATGCCTCATTCATGTGTGAACAGCCAGTGATATGTGCAGTGAGGGAAAAGGATAGACTATAATTGAAATTGAGAGACAGATATAGGAAAAGAGGAGACAGGGAGGGATATTGGGGACGTATCAGTTATGTGCCTGCATTGTTTTGAATTACTGTGTAGATTCAATATGCAACATTATTTAGTCCTCACATTAACTTTACGTTTATTTATCTCTGTATCTATCTCAATATGGAACCATCAGACCACCCTATCTGGGCTCAAACACAGAGGGAAGCCTGAGATAAGGTTTAGCTAACACAAATGTTGATCCTTACTGGGTGTGAACATTTGGATAACTGTACTCTTATTTTCTCCTTTTACATTTTCCTGTTGCATGAATGTTTTTAATTTAAAAATGCATTGTTTTCAAGGTTCTTATTATTAACAAAAATAATAAATACCCAAAGAGTCCTGTCTGAGCTTGTGCTCTCTAGAAACAGACTCTGAGACAGAGTTTAGTGTGCAGGGTGTCCTTTGGGAGCAACACCCATGGAGGATGTGGTGAAGCAGAACTGGGTGAAGTAAGTTCATAAACTGTGGAGCAGACCCAAGAGCCTCAGTGGACCCACGAGAAGGTCTGGAGTTGAAATGGCCCATCAAGCTGTTGCACATGAGGCTAAAATGAGCAGTCCTTTTTCTCCATGTCAGTCAGCTGGACATGATCCTCCCTAAAGTTCCTGTCCAGAGTTGGGTGACTTTGAGCAAGCTGGCTCTACTGAGGCTAGTCCTTATGGGCTGATAGCTGAATGCTGATCCCTAACAGCATTTCTTGAAGTGGAGGCAACAAATTCTTCCATTGAAGGAGGAATCTGGCTGACACCTGCTTCACTGGCACATGATCTCTGCCATCACACATGGTCCTGGGCTTTGAGGGTTCACGTTTGGTTCAATGCTCTGCTGTTGCTGCTATCCTCACATTCAAATTTCAAAATAAGAGTTCCTGTATCTTCATTTTGCACTGAGCCCTATAAATTAGGCAGCCAATGTGTTCTGGGTACACAGCTCAATATCCAACATAGTTCCTATTCCCTGTGATTCTGATGTATCCTTACAGAGTAAGCCAGTCTTCAAAAATGCACTTCCAGAGTAAAACAAGATTAGTCCATGCTAACCCTCAGCTGTGCTGATGCAGAATAAAAGCCTTGAGATCTTCTGAAATGGAATTAAACATCTACATAATTTAGCTAGTTAGGTCTCAGTAAATGCCATTAGAGGTCTCTAAATGAAATTAGGCAACTGAGTTAAAATAAAGAATAATAAATCTTTTTCCTCCATTTTGTTGCAACTTTTAAAAAATGTTTTATTAAAGTGGCGAGTGCTGAAGAAATTCTGTGCTAATTTGATTGTATTCTTTCTATCTTCTTTTTTCTTAACTTGTGGGTAGAGAAGCAGAAACAGAATAGATTGCTAGAACTGGAAGTGTTTCAAGAAGCCCCACAAGGACATTGTCCAAAGTCACACAGCTGCTCAGGTCCAACTCATGAACTAGAAACAAGTTATCTTGATTTCAAATAAGGTAGTATTTAACTATATTTGAGATTTTTTTCACTATTTACATAATCGGTGATCCAGACATTAATTCTCATATGCAAGGCAGGCATTTCAGTCCATGCTTAATTTCACAGCAGCTCAGAAAATTTCTAATATATATCAAGTCTACATTAAAATCTGTATACCAAAAGTGGGACAGCAGATATTTTTTTCCTTTCCTTTATTTTATTTTTTTTCTTTTGAGACAGAGTCTTGCTCTGTCACCCAGGCTGGAGTGCAGTGGCGTGATCTCGGCTCACTGCAAACTCCGCCTCCCGGGTTCACGCCATTCTCCTGCCTCAGCCTCCCAAGTAGCTGGGACTACAGGCGCCCACCACCACACCCAGCTAATTTTTTTTATTTTTATTTTTAGTAGAGATGGGGTTTCACCATGTTAGCCAGGATGGTATTGATCTCCTGACCTCATGATCCGCCTGCCTCAGCCTCCCAAAGTGCTGGGATTACAGGCGTGAGCCATCGCACCCAGCTGGGACAGCAGATTTATGGGGTAACTCTCCAAACTGCAGATGCTGTCATTTTCTCCATTGAGTTAGAGTTGTCAGTTGCTGCACCTGGAAGCCTTCATTTCAGTCGGTTGCAGTGAATTTACTTCAAGATGCTACCTGTTCCTCTTTGTATAAGCAGAGAGTTGTCAAAACAGGAAGTCCGATTATAATGGGGCCATAGAACCAGCCTGAGGCTGTACTTGCATATCTGGAAACTGAATATAACATACCCAGAGATGAGAACTTTCAACTTTCAAAAAAAATTCAGAGGGCAAAACTGATTTTGTTTCTTAGACAAAATGTGTTTATGGGAGGCTGATGGTTTGAAACAAAGCCAAGAAGCAAAACTGTGTCAAGTATCATTGTTATTGGGGTTGGTTGAAAAATAAAATATCTGGGCCAAATATTCTTTTCTAAAAGCTAAAATAATTCTGGAGCAATGGAATGTAATCTTGGATAGGGACTAGAAGTGTTCATAGAGCTTTGACTATTCAATAAAAAGTCACAGTGAGCTCTGTCTCTAGCATTTCAAATCACTGGCAACCTCAGGTAATTTGGTGTATTGTTTTCCTGGTATGTTAAATTTGAGTTTATCCATTCATTTTATCTTGACTGCTGCAGCTACCTATGTTTGCCTCCATCTTAAACTAGGAGAAAGAGAAAGAAAACTAATTTCTGCCTATCATCATCATTCTTGCAAAATAAGAATTAGATCAATTAGATTGATGGATAAATCACAGTGGGTATTTCTTAGTCACCTTCCCTATGTCCTTTCCATTTATTTTACTTTTGAGAATTCATGCTCATCCAATTTTAGACAATGCATTTAAGGTGGATTGAATTTATTTCAAGAAATGAGGGGGCGGAGCAAGATGGCCGAATAGGAACAGCTCCAGTCTCCATCTCCCAGCGCGAGCGACATAGAAGACCGGTGATTTCTGCATTTTCAACTAAGGTACTGGGGTCATCTCACTCGGGAGTGCCGGACAATCGGTGCTGGTCAGCTGCTGCAGCCTGACCAGCGAGAGCTGAAGCAGGGAGAGGCATCGCCTCACCTGGGAAGCGCAAGGGGGAAGGGAGTCCCTTTTCCTAGCCAGGGAAAATGAGACACACAACACCTGGAAAATCGGGTAACTCCCACCCCAATACTGCGCTGTAACACCAGCACACCGGAGATTGTATCCCACACCTGGCCGGGAGGGTCCCACGCCCACGGAGCCTCCCTCCTTGCTAACACAGCAGTCTGCGGCAATCTAACCGCAAGGCAGCAGCGAGGCTGGGGGAGGGGCGCCCACCATTGCTGAGGCTTAAGTAGGTAAACAAAGCCACTGGGAAGCTCGAACTGGGTGAAGCTCACAGCAGCTCAAGGAAACCTGCCTGTCTCTGTAGACTCCGCCTCTGGGGACAGGGCACAGCTAAAGCAGCAGAGGCCTGTGCAGACGAGAACGACTCTGTCTGACAGCTTTGAAGAGAGCAGTGGATCTCCCAACACAGAGGTTGAGATCTGAGAAGGGGCAGGCTGCCTGCTCAAGTGGGTCCCTGACCCCTGAGTAGCCTAACTGGGAGACATCCCCCACTAGGGGCAGTCTGACACCCCACACCTCACAGGGTGGAGTACACCCCTGAGAGGAAGCTTCCAAAGCAAGAATCAGACAGGTGCACTCGCTGTTCAGCAATATTCTATCTTCTGCAACCTCTGCTGCTGATACCCAGGCAAACAGAGTCTGGAGTGGACCTCAAGCAATCTCCAACATACCTATAGCTGAGGGTCCTGACTGTCAGAAGGAAAACTATCAAACAGAAAGGACACCTATACCAAAACCCCATCAGTACGTCACCATCATCAAAGACCAGAGACAGATAAAACCACAAAGATGGGAAAAAAGCAGGGCAGAAAAGCTGGAAATTCAAAATATAAGAGCGCATCTCCCCCTGCAAAGGAGCACAGCCCATCGCCAGCAACGGATCAAAGCTGGTCAGAGAATGACTTTGACGAGATGAGAGAAGAAGGCTTCAGTCCATCAAACTTCTCAGAGCTAAAGGAGGAATTACGTACCCAGCGCAAAGAACCTAAAAATCTTGAAAAAAGAGTGGAAGAATTGACAGCTAGACTAATTAATGCAGAGAAGGTCATAAACGAAATGACAGAGATGAAAACCATGACACGAGAAATACGTGACAAATGCACAAGCTTCAGTAACCGACTCGATCAACTGGAAGAAAGAGTATCAGCGATCGAGGATCAAATGAATGAAATGAAGCGAGAAGAGAAACCAAAAGAAAAAAGAAGAAAAAGAAATGAACAAAGCCTGCAAGAAGTATGGGATTATGTAAAAAGACCAAATCTACGTCTGATTGGGGTGCCTGAAAGTGAGGGGGAAAATGGAACCAAATTGGAAAACACTCTTCAGGATATCATCCAGGAGAACTTCCCCAACCTAGCAGGGCAGGCCAACATTCAAATTCAGGAAATACAGAGAACGCCACAAAGATACTCCTCCAGAAGAGCAACTCCAAGACATATAATTGCCAGATTCACCAAAGTTGAAATGAAGGAAAAAATCTTAAGGGCAGCCACAGAGAAAGGTCGGGTTACCCACAAAGGGAAGCCCATCAGACTGACAGCAGATCTCTCGGCAGAAACTCTACAAGCCAGAAGAGAGTGGGGGCCAATATTCAACATTCTTAAAGAAAAGAATTTTAAACCCAGAATTTCATATCCAGCCAAACTAAGTTTCATAAGTGAAGGAGAAATAAAATCCTTTACAGATAAGCAAATGCTTAGAGATTTTGTCACCACCAGGCCTGCCTTACAAGAGACCCTGAAGGAAGCCCTAAACATGGAAAGGAACAACCGGTACCAGCCATTGCAAAAACATGCCAAAATGTAAAGACCATCGAGGCTAGGAAGAAACTGCATCAACTAATGAGCAAAATAACCAGTTAATATCATAATGGCAGGATCAAGTTCACACATAACAATATTAACCTTAAATGTAAATGGACTAAATGCTCCAATTAAAAGACACAGACTGGCAAACTGGATAAAGAGTCAAGACCTATCAGTCTGCTGTATTCAGGAGACCCATCTCACATGCTGAGACATACATAGGCTCAAAATAAAGGGATGGAGGAAGATCTACCAAGCAAATGGAGAACAAAAAAAAAGCAGGGGTTGCAATCCTACTCTCTGATAAAACAGACTTTAAACCATCAAAGATCAAAAGAGACAAAGAAGGCCATTACATAATGGTAAAGGGATCAATTCAACAGGAAGAGCTAACTATCCTAAATATATATGCACCCAATACAGGAGCACCCAGATTCATAAAGCAAGTCCTTAGAGACTTACAAAGAGACTTAGACTCCCATACAATAATAATGGGAGACTTCAACACTCCACTGTCAACATTAGACAGATCAACGAGACAGAAGGTTAACAAGGATATCCAGGAATTGAACTCATCTCTGCACCAAGCGGACCTAATAGACATCTATAGAACTCTCCACTCCAAGTCAACAGAATATCCATTCTTCTCAGCACCACATCACACTTATTCCAAAATTGACCACATAATTGGAAGTAAAGCACTCCTCAGCAAATGTAAAAGAACAGAAATTATAACAAACTGTCTCTCAGACCACAGTGCAATCAAAATAGAACTCAGGACTAAGAAACTCAATCAAAACCGCGCAACTACATGGAAACTGAACTACCTGCTCCTGAATGACTACTGGGAACATAACGAAATGAAAGCAGAAATAAAGATGTTCTTTGAATCCAATGAGAACAAAGATACAACATACCAGAATCTCTGGGACACATTTAAAGCAGTGTGTAGAGGGAAATTTATAGCACTAAATGCCCACAAGAGAAAGCTGGAAAGATCTAAAATTGACACTCTAACATCACAATTAAAAGAACTAGAGAGGCAAGAGCAAACACATTCAAAAGCTAGCAGAAGGCAAGAAATAACTAAGATCAGAGCAGAACTGAAGGAGATAGAGACACAAAAAACCCTCCAAAAAATCAATGAATCCAGGAGTTGGTTTTTTGTAAAGATCAACAAAATTGACAGACCGCTAGCAAGACTAATAAAGAAGAAAAGAGAGAGGAATCAAATAGACGCAATAAAAAATGATAAAGGGGATATCACCACCGACCCCACAGAAATACAAACTACCATCAGAGAATACTATAAACACCTCCATGCAAATCAACTAGAAAATCTAGAAGAAATGGATAATTTCCTGGACACGTACACTCTCCCAAGACTAAACCAGGAAGAAGGTGAATCCCTGAATAGACCAATAGCAGGCTCTGAAGTTGAGGCAATAATTAATAGACTACCCACCAAAAAAAGCCCAGGACCAGATGGATTCACAGCTGAATTCTACCAGAGGTACAAGGAGGAGCTGGTACCATTCCTTCTGAAACTATTCCAATTAATAGAAAAAGAGGAAATCCTCCCTAACTCATTTTATGAGGCCAACATCATCCTGATACCAAAGCCTGGCAGAGACACAACAAAAAAAGAGAATTTTAGACCAATATCCCTGATGAACATCGATGCAAAAATCCTCAATAAAATACTGGCAAAGCAGATTCAGCAGCACATCAAAAAGCTTATCCACCATGATCGAGTAGGCTTCATCCCTGGGATGCAAGGCTGGTTCAACATTCGCAAATCAATCAACGTAATCCAGCATATAAACAGAACCAAAGACAAGAACCACATGATTATCTCAATAGATGCAGAAAAGGCGTTTGACAAAATTCAACAGCCCTTCATGCTAAAAACGCTCAATAAATTCGGTATTGATGGAACATACCTCAAAATAATAAGAGCTATTTATGACAAACCCACAGCTAATATCATACTGAATGGGCAAAAACTGGAAAACTTTCCTTTGAAAACTGGCACAAGACAGGGATGCCCTCTCTCACCACTCCTATTCAACATAGTGTTGGAAGTTCTGACTAGGGCAATCAGGCAAGAGAAAGAAATCAAGGGTATTCAGTTAGGAAAAGAAGAAGTCAAATTGTCCCTGTTTGCAGATGACATGATTGTATATTTAGAAAACCCCGTCGTCTCAGCCCAAAATCTCCTTAAGCTGATAAGCAACTTCTGCAAAGTCTCAGGATACAAAATTAATGTGCAAAAATCACAAGCATTCTTATACACCTGTAACAGACAAGCAGAGAGCCAAATCAGGAATGAACTTCCATTCACAATTGCTTCAAAGAGAATCAAATACCTAGGAATCCAACTTACAAGGGATGTAAAGGACCTCTTCAAGGAGAACTACAAACCACTGCTCAGTGAAATCAAAGAGGACACAAACAAATGGAAGAACATACCATGCTCATGGATAGG